>NC_088608.1:2012500-2330000 GCF_036013475.1 Columba livia | reverse complement strand
TTCTGTGGTTCTGTGCTTGGCACTGCCCTAAGCAGCCATCCACGCGTGGGCAAGAGAAGTCTCGTGTTTTGCCTCAGACCCTCTTCTCAGACTTTATCTCCGTGTGACCAACACGTCGCGGCCTCAGTGTGTCCTGGGACAGCTGTCCCCGTGCAATGGCAGGGCCGGGCGCAGCGGCTGGTGGGGCAAGCTCACTGCTGTTCGTTGTGGAAACCGGAGATTTTGCAGAAAGACGGGGATCAAAAACAAGCTGAGGGAGGGAAAAGAATCTGGTGATGGGATGAGATGAAATAATTTTCCCTGGGGACAACAATGTGCAGGTTTGGGGTTTAAACATCTGGAGAAAAGAAAGTCAGCTGGAGGAAGGGAAGGGCCTGAACATCTTCCCCATAAAATACCTTGCCACGGGAGATGATGTTCGTGTTTTATTAAGACCAGGTTTGCACAGGATCTAGCTTTACAGAAATGTGTCTTGGTTGTAGCCTAATTTATAATACTCAGGAAAGAAAATACGTCTTTGACAGTTCTTTGGCAATAATCTTTGTCAGCAGGTTTTTGGAACTCAGTCTTTTCAGCACTCATCAAAATCTTCAGCTATAAATCAGGAGGTACCAGTTTAGACAGCAGCAGACTGATATAAGGGGTTTTGATTTGCATATACAAATGTGCAGTTGGCCTGTGAGCCTGAAGTTGAGGTGACATTAGTGATGTATTTGGTTACGGGACAGCCTGTCCCTGTCTTGTGGGATTTATACTTTGCTCTTGTTGAAGTCTGGAAAAATGTCCTTTAATTTGTAGTCCAGGAGAATGGGATTAATTGTGAAATCTCAAAAGTGTGCTTTAATAAATTGCTCCATTAGTATAATATCCTCCTTGTCATTAATCATGTTGCATTAGCAAAATATGCTCTTGACTTGAGGGAATTTTGTTTTACATTCCGCTCGCCTCCTGGTTTCTGCTATTAATCTTAACGACAGTTATCCTTTTCTAGCTTTTCAGATTAACAAGATGAAGTGTTCATTAATGAATTGGAAAAACAAGTTAGAGCTTTTGAACACCACAAATGTCCTGCACCTCTGGAAAGGAGCTGGGACAAATGATCACTATGAAGTTTAGCGTTGTCCGAGCATCAGGACAGGGAGCAGACGTCCCTGTTGGTGTTCAGAGATGTGCTGCTTGCAGACGATGGTCAGCGGTGTTCTGGTGTCCACAAGGCAGGTCACAGCTGCAGTCACCTTGCTGGTTGGTGCCAGTGATGTCGGGGACCTCAAGAGGTCTCAGCCAGACAGGTATTAATACAAAGGCAACTCTACTCCTTGTGCTACTCAGTGGTCTTGTCTAACCTGGCCTGGGAGACCTTTCCTGAGGGCTGGGAAAGCTTTTCCTATGCTGTGCCACCCGCACTTCTGCGGTGAACAGGCTGAACAGGTCATCCATTGGCGACTTTTAATGAACTCGCCCTTTCATTCTGTCAGAAAACGTCTGTATGTTGAATAGTTCCCACTCCGACCTCCTTCTGTAGGTCGTGGGGTTCAGAGCTTTGTTCTTTCTTGTTCTCTTCTTGACACTTTTCCTGCTGGCTAAGCCTTCCTCTGTCTTCTGCTCCTGTCCTAAAGCGATGACGTGGAGGATGTGGGCGCCTTCAGGACAAGAGACCATGGGGAGCAGAACGGGGTGGGCAGAGGTGAGAAAGCTGTAGGAGATGGGGGCAGATGGGAGGAAGAGTGTGTGTGAGGCTGAAGGCACCGGGGAGTGCTGTTCAGGCTGTGCCTGCTTCTCCTTTGTGAAGTCCTTTGCTCTGCAGCAACACACGTCTTTCTGGAGAACAACTGTGCTTCAGCAGGTTTCCTTGAAGAAAGCACAATGGTTGGTTTAGCAATGGTATCTGGCTCATCCAAAGAGAGGTAAGGACATCTTCTGGGGGGGCCCATGTGTGCTCTGGGCAGGCTGGTGGGGTTCTGCAGAGCCTCATGTTTGGGAGAACCAGGAGAGTGTGGAGTTAACCCTCTTATGTTTCATAATGTTGGTGTATTTTTCTTACCTCGTTACCTATGTTGTTGCTAGAGATGGTGCTGTGGAAGTTCTTGCAGATCCTAGTGCTCCTCTCGTATGAGCTGCCACCACCATAGTGTGTCGATTCTCTTTGCAGCATTTCTAGTATTTTATCTCCAGCTTAGTTCTTATCTATCTTTTGATAGCAATAATGGACTTTATTTGTAGTTAAGCTCCTGATGTGGAAGTGTTAACTGTGTGTGATGCTCACCAGCCCTGTTCATTGTAGCTCTAGATCCTCAGCACCTTCTGACCTTCCAAGATGCACAACCAAGTCTCCGTTTCTTGTACAAGCTCCAAGACCACAATAAGAACCTTCATTCCACTGAAGCTGTGGCTCCTGATAACCCTCTAATGAGTCTGCCCCGGGTGCCAGCTGGACTGCATCCCAGCCTCAAACTATTTTAAGCACGCATGTAAATTTAAGCGTGTGAGTGGCCCAACTGAATTTAATTCCCATTTTGAGGCTGGGCCACGGCAGAAGAGCCAGAGAGCTTTGTGGCCGTGTCTGAGGCATTCCCGTCCTCGTTCGGATACATTCCTGATTAATGCTCTTGGCTTTCCCAGCGCTGAGCCGTGGCTGCTGCTGTTTGTCAGACCATTAATTATTCTTGAACAGCAAGTTTTGTAGCAGTTATGCTTTCTGTGAAACCAGGTAATCTTGATGATGAAAATTTCTGTGATGAAAATAGGCTGGAGATGATTGGTTGTCATTATGGTATTTTAAGAACAGAATCGTTAAGTGGCAGCTAATGAGCTTGAAGAATATGCAATAGAACCAGGAAAAAAGTGCAAAAATGGTTTAACTCCCACAGATTTCTCTTCCACTGGAGCAATATGTCATATTCAACATTTGATGTTCATAACCAAGGCTTGAAGGAAAAAGAAGTCTGAATTTTCAGTACTCCAGGACGAAACACAAAAGCACATTAAATGTTTTGAAAGAATCCATGTATCCCAATGAATCAAAAGTATTTGGGAAGCAGGACGTAGCCGCCTGTTTGCAAACACTTTGCACAGCGATGGGAAAGGGTTGGATTTCGGTTGCGTTTCCCAAGTTTTGCGGTTTGGGGAGCGTTTGCGTGTTGCCCAGCTACTATCATCGTGGCGTTTGTTGAAGATCTCATCTTACATTCTTTCCTGCTTGCTGTGGATCCCCAGCTCTCGCAGGTGGGGGCATTTATCTTTACTCTGATGCAATTTTACAGTTTCTGCGAGGTGCAGACTGCTTGGCTCCATGGCCGTTAACATCAACTGCTTACGGAGAAGTAAACAGATAGGAGACATTGTGTTTATTTTTCAGGTTCGTTATAAATCCTTCAAAGTATTGCCTGTTCACCCATCAGATAAGATTCCTAGGCACAGTTTTAATCCCACAACATAAAGCTTCACTAGAAATTGCCATTTTTAATTTAGTACAAAAAAAGCAGAGTAATTTAATAGCTGACAGGTGGCATCTGGTAGTATTTTTGGATGGTTTTGTGTTTCTTGTGCATATATCTAGAAGTGAATGTATTGATTGTGTTTTTTCCTCCTATTGAACTGCAAAAACAAGCCACTGCAGACCTCTGGCAGCTCTCTTCCCTGCACTCACGTGTGTGCTGAAGACCAGAGCGTGTTGAAGTTACTGACACTGGGTCCTTCATTCTGTGTGAGAGTTGCTAAATCCAAGCGTTTCATTAGGACGTGAGTTTTGCAGTGAGGGTTGAGAAATCTGGGTGAAGATGTCCCTGCGCATGGCAGGGGTTGGACTCAATGGCCATTGAAGGTCCCTTCCAGCCCAAACTAGTCTGTGATTCTAAGAAATGTTTTCAGACTTAGGCTTTCAATAGGTTGAGCTTGACCATTTTTACTTCTACACATAAATTAATATCTGAACTTTTGCCTCCAGACTAGTTTAATGTTATCTCCAGAAGCGATAAGAGCTTGCAGAGAACAGCTCTCGTCAGGTCTGGTCAGAATTGAACTTGTTGTTGAAATTAAATCATGTGTAGGGGGATGTTGCTTGTGGATCCCTGGGGGCTGAGCAAAGAGAAGGGGATGAACAAGATGTCCGAGGTTCATTGTAGGTAACTCAGCTCCTCCCCAACCTTGACTCATCACTTCCAGCATTCATTCCCTCTCTGGGGATACGTTCTTCAGCTGTGGAAGTGGTTTGGGGACTGAAGGAAGGGGAAGAGCACAGAGCAACCCTGTGGGTTGGAAGCAGGACTGAGCTGCTCTGTTGAAAGGACAAGTTGGCCCGAGGACAAATGGGACCTACTGGAGTCATACACAGGCAAAGAATCATGGCATCATTTTGGTTGGAAGAGACCCTTAAGATCATCACGTCCAACTATAACCTAAATCTAGCACCAAACCACGTCTCCGCCATGACGTGCCGCCTTGCTTCATTAGAACAAGCACAAAAAGTAATCACATAAGTTTTTTTCTTGGTGACTGGCTCTGCACATGTGCTGGAAGAAAAGGAGCAGGCCTGGCTTGAAGAGCCGGTTACTGACCTTCCTCGCTGCTGGGAGCAACCTGAGGTAACAGCACAGAATCTGATGCAACCATGGACACCCTTGGTGGGGACCAGGTCAGTGACACTCTGGAATAAGCCGAGTTTAACATGGAAGTCTATCCCTTTGTGAAACTGATGTTTACCATGGAAGTGTTTGCGATGACTGGGGATGAGGTTTGCTAGTGAAGGAGGTTATAGGGTCCCTAACTCCTGCTTTTTGTGGTGGTGTGTGTTTTGGTTTTGTGTACGTGGTTTTGGGTTTTTCTGGTGTTTTTTCATGTCATGAAAGCATCATGTCAAGCCAAAATCTAGGACTACCGTAGGGCTGGGTATGGTCACAAAACCATCATGCCTTATCACTGTCCGCAGTTACCTGAAAGGAGGTTGGAGCATGGAGGGGGTTGGTATCTTCTCAGAAGTAGCAAGTGATGGGATGAGAGGAAACGGCCTCAAGTTGCACCAGGGGAGGTTTAGATTGGATATTAGGAAAAAATTCTTACAGAAAGGGCTGTTGGGCACTGGAACAGGCTGCCCAGGGCAGTGCTGGAGTCACCATCCCTGGAGGAGTTGAAAAGGCATTCAGATGAGGTTCTTAGGAACATGGTTTAGTGCTGGAGTTAGGTTAGGTTAGGTTAGGTCTTCCAACTGAAACAATTCTATGATTCTATGTGTAGGTCGCCTGTGTCACGAGGGAACGTACATCCTTCCTTCTGGTCTGTTGTCAACCTGCCGGTCGCCAGCTTAGCTACTCTGATTTTTTGCCTGCTTGAACAGCATCGCAGCAGCCAGCGAACTGCAGTGCTGGGGTGAAACACATAAAATCACAGTCCCCTGCAAACCGCTGTCATGTCACCGAGACGGTGAGGGCTGCAGGAGTGGGGCCTATGGATGAACTACTTCAGAAATACCTAAAGTTATATATATTAATATTTGTAAATAGACACTGAACACAGAGGTCTTAGAGCTGCTCAGTATCTGCAGCCATCACTTCCCACCACGCACCCCAATTCTTTTGGACCAACCTGATTTTCACGTGATGGGTTTTTCTTTGCCCTCTCAGGAAATGGCTTCCCTTCAAAGGATTTGACTTAATCACGCGAGAAGATTGATGAGAAGAAATAATCTGTTACTAGCGACGAAGTAATTTTTCAAACTATGTCATCTCGCTTCGTTTTTTTTCCATTTCGGAAGGAGGCGGCTGGTTCTGCGCGGCAGCTCCTGCAGGTAACCCACACGGTTAGAGCTGCTGCTCAGCATTAGCCAGCACATCATTTGGAAAATATGGGAGATTCCCAAACAGAAGAGAGGATTAAATTCGTATCGATGTGCACAACGTTGTAAATAACCAGGAACGCTCTATTCAACCCAAAAAGGTGCTAGGGGAGTGGGAGAAAAGTACATGTGGCTCTATGGACAGTCTCTGTTCATGGTGACTCGTTGCTCATTCGCTCCAGCTCACCACAACAGCAAAATAACAGGATCCAATCTGGACTGGCCATCTTTGTATTGAAATTCTAGAAGTTTATCTCATTCTCTCACATAAAGATTCTTTTTAGCCAGCTTGGGAGCAGCTTGAAAGAAAATTAGGAAAACAAAGATGCAATCTCAGAGTGACATATCATAATGGGACCTTTCAGGCTCTCAAACTTTCTCATTAATTTGCACCAAATGCAGACTTCAAAAATTACAAAAGGATTTTCTCCCATAGCCCAGAAATAGTCTGTGCTTAGAATATACCACATTGTCTCCATCTTCTTGGCTTTTTCTCAAAGCAGCTTCTTTTGGCATGCAGCAGTTGATGGGATTGATATTGCAGGAAGAACAAAGTACAGATTTTCCAAAGGAAATAATAAATCTGCTGTGGGTTTTCAAAGCAAGTTCACATAATCACCAAGGGATTTTTTTTTCCCCCAAGAATGTAGGAAGAACACAGATGTTATTTTGGACCATTAACATCTTCAGTATAAAGACATGCAAAGTATTTCCCAATGGCTTTTTCCCCTTCTTTTCTTTATTTTCTTATTTTTTCTTATTCTTTACATTAAACATGGCAACAAGACATCACGGTTCTGCCAAATTGCCAGTATAATAGTCTGGAAAATTACAGCTGATTTGTTTTCAATCTGCTTGTCATTCCACTACTTCATATTTTATCTCCTTAATGTATAAACCCAAAGAAAATGTCTGGCTGAAAAGCAACTTCACCTGTTAAAAAAGGGCAACAGCAACGAGGTTGCTGACATTAGATATCCAGTTAAGTTTGAGCTAAAAGCAAGAGGCAAAACCCAAGATGTTCTTGATGATTAAAAAAAACCGTATGAATCCGTTGATGGAATTTTGCTATGGGAAAAAATAGATAAGTTTGTAATTATTATTTTTTTTTTTTACAACCTAATCCAACAAAAGTGAAGTTGGTGGGAGATTTGCATTAATTGGGCTTCAGTGGTTGTCGGACCAGGTGATTAATGAAGTTGGGTGTTCAGCTTCAAACCTGACAAGGGCTCTTTGCTTTGGGGCTCAGTGCAGATCAAATGGTGCTAATGAAGCTGGAACCGTCTCCAAGCTAAAAGGGGCAAAGGGGGCAGGTTCGAGGGGATTTCTCCCATTCCCAGAACGTTGCAAAATCCTTTAGGGGAAAAAAATGCACATTATTGTCTTTTGGAGTCTGAGAGGAAGAGGTGAAGCAAACACAAACTCCTTCAACAGCTTTCTGACATGGGATCAGTCAATTTAATGATATTTAAGTATTGATATTTAAATTTAAGTATTGATATTTTATTTAATTTTTAAAGTAATGATATTTTTATTATATTTAATGATATTAATTTAATGATCTTGATCAGTTAATTTACTGATATTATATTCTTTAGTAACGCAGACAAACAGTCAAAGGAAGAGGCCAGTGTTCAGCTTGTGTGTTATTTTGCAGTTTCAGAGCTGCTTGCTTTTGCCCAGCTCATTTATGCCTCCTGACACCGTTTCCATGGGAAGGACACCTATTCCTATTCAACTGTGATTTTTTTCCTATTTCATCTGTGTCACGTTTGCACCACCTTCTTGTGCCGCCTTCTGCTCATCCGCACCTGCTGAAAGACCTTTTCCCTGAGGGAAGAACAGAAAACTTGTCAGTTTAGTCACTTTTGGTATTTTCTTTTAAATCCATTAAAAAAAAAAGTCTTGGTTGTGCTCTCTACCTATTTACACTGGAGAGTTGAGAACTTATATATGGGTGTTTCCATTGTACGTGAGGATCCAGCTGTTACAAATAGCCAGCTACAGGCATCAGAAATTATTGGGGATCTTCTCCAGGTGATCTTTTTACCTCCTAAGAAACCAAAGGGTCCATCTCTGGCAAGCTCAGATGTTTTGAAATACAGAAACACATGGGTTGGGGGGACAGGGACTGCGCTTTTAGCAAAAATTCAGGTTGATATGCAGTCCCAAGACATAGAGTTGTGCTTTTTATATTTAGCAAACCCTACCAGGAGTGAACACATCACGCAGTCAAAGGATCTTCTAATTTACATCACCCTCAACTCTAGGGAATCTTACCTGTTTCTTCTGTATCTGTGAAAAGTTTCCAGAATATTTTAATACTTTCTTTTTGTGCGATGCTATTGCTGTATTCATTACATTGGAGTTTCTAAGATACTCATCAAGCAAATGAATTTCATTTCCTTACCCAGCCCCAGCAGACACCACATTTTGCTTTCTATCTTCTCCCCATCTCTGGAGTTGCATGGAGCGTTTGTCTTTTCCGAGCAGGTTGCTGAAGGAATTAATATTTCCCTGCTCCGTGGAAGGAGGAAAAGTGATGCTGCCGTATCCCGCTGCCGTATCCCGCTGCCTACCCCAGGAGGATTGGGATGCTAAATGATTATATTTCCTGCCAAGCTTTGGTGGACCCTGATCAAAGCCACGACAGGCATATTAACTATTATTATGTTGATGGTAAACAAACTTTAAAGGTGTAATTTTAAAGGCGTAAATTTTAAAGGCATAAAGAGGAAAAACAGCAAGAAATCTACTAGGGGGATTAAATTTATTTTCAAAACATAATAATTAGGAGCTCTCCTGGCAAATAGGGCTGAAACAGGTGTGTGTGTGTTTCCATTTTCGCGCAGATCCAAAGGAAAGAGTTAACGGAGCGCAGAGCTATCGGGTTCACTTCCAATTTTCCACCCGACTGTAATGAAACGCTGCGATGCCTCAACCCAAACCTCTCATTAGTCTCCTTATTAGTTTTCACTCTAGTAAATAAACTAATGGCGCTACTAGCAGTTAATAATAGGCAAGCAGGGTCTCCTTCACGCCTGTCGCTTTTCTCTCTGCTCTTTACTAAAAACAAAAGGCGTATGGAAAAAAAAATTAACCCTCCAGTAACTCTTACTTTTAAAAAAATTATTTTTAAATGTGTTTGTGTTTATTTTTAATTTCTATTTTTTAATGCTTTATTTAATGATTGCTTCGTTTTTATGGCTGCGGCTGATCCTGAAGTGCAGTTTGTATGGAGCATCCTTCATCTGGTGGAGAGACTCCCAACTCTAGTTTATCCAGTTGATAACCCACCCCTGGAATTCCCTTCCTGACGCAGAGGTGTCTCCTGCCAAAGCCTGGCAGCGAAGGAAGAACACCCCGTGAGTTATCTACCGAAGTGTTGCTCTTGGTGGGCAGGACGGGCATGCGGAAACCGCAGTTTATAAATTGCAGAGCATGTTGTTAAAACACGCCACACACCTTCAATACCTCCTGTTAGGATATACAACATGACGTAGCTGCGTGCAAGTATTTTGGTGGCTGCTGCTTGGCTTCTGCTTTATGTTCCTTGGTGACTTGGCCACCTTTATTTATACTTTTTATTCTATTTATTTATGTACTTTAAACCCAACTCATGTTGTCCATGGACTAAAACCTTACGAGATTGTGGTTTCTTGGCAGGCAGAGGATGGCAGGTCCTTGAGGACACAGGGATTTTTCTGTGGATCATCTAAAACTGATCCCAAATCTCCTGTTTCCCTTCCCCGTGCACTGATTTCTCCACATTATGTTACCCCCTTGCACTTGGAAGTTCTCCTCCTTTTTCCCCTCCAACTTTTCTTGACCTGCCCACCATCTTTCTGCAAACTTTATCTCAGTCTTTCTTATAATATTTGAGAACGAAAGGATGCTGAACTGGTCTGGAATCCCTTTTTTTTGATACTGCTTTGGTGTGGGGAGGGGGTTAGATGGGCTGCAATTAGAACAGCTATCAGACTTTTCTCTGTCTTCAAGTGATATTTAAATGAGGAAACCTGAAGTCAAAGGAAAGATACAAGAATGCCCAGTATGTCCTGTTCTGCATGTTATAAAATGCTGGGATTTAATGGTGTATTCCCAGTTTTACTACTGGGAAAGTAATTTCCAAATGCTCGAGACCAGTGACACCGTAGATATTTGCTTTAATTTCCTTTGTAGGACTGGAAAATTCAGCCTTGCTGATATCATAGAAAGCCGCCCATTTAGCCTGCTCATCCTACTCTGGCTCTGAATACCTGTTGGGCATTATTAAATGTTGTTAATTACGTCACTAATTCCATGTGAAACTGAGCACCGCTTGGGCATGCAGGAACCCAAACCTTACATTTGCAATATGGCTATAAAAACCCAATAACTTGGAATATATCTCCAAGCTATTGCCCTCGAATCTTCTACCCAATAAGACAGTTTAGCAGAATTTTGGTAGCAATGGAAGTTGAAGTTCCAAAATGCGCTGCTCTCAGGTGTATTCCTTTGATGGAAAGTCTAAAATCCTTGGCACTGATTGTGAACATTTTCTTGCAGAGGATGCTGGTTTGTGAGAGCGGAGCTTTCTGGGGTCAGCACGCAAACACCCCAGTTCCCTGGGGTTGTAGGAAATGGGAGATAGCTGGGAAAAATACCTCTTTGTGTCCAAACCTTCTACGATTCGCTGAAGATGTGGAGATTCAGTTCCCATCAACAAGCAAAATGATTATTGTAAGATATCCAGACGCAGGATACCTGGAAGCATGGGAGCATTTTGCTATCCCTTTATTTTTTAATTTATTTTTTTGTTCTTTCCTTCCCCCCTTCCCTTCCTTCCCCCCTTCCCTTCCTTCCCCCCTTCCCTTCCTTCCCCCCTTCCCTTCCTTCCCCCCTTCCCTTCCTTCCCCCCTTCCCTTCCTTCCCCCCTTCCCTTCCTTCCCCCCTTCCCTTCCTTCCCCCCTTCCCTTCCTTCCCCCCTTCCCTTCCTTCCCCCCTTCCTTCCTTCCTTCCCTCCTCCCCCCCCCTTCCTTCTTTCCTTCCCCCCTCCTCTTCCTTCCTTCCTTCCCTCCCCCCCTCCTCTTCCTTCCTTCCTTCCCTCCTCCCCCCCTTCCTTCCCTCCTCCCCCCCTTCCTCCCCCCCTTCCTTCCTTCCTCCCCCCCTTCCTTCCTTCCTCTCCCCCTTCCTTCCTTCCTCCCCCCCTTCCTTCCTTCCTCCCCCCCTTCCTTCCTTCCTCCCCCCCTTCCTTCCTCCCTCCCCCCCTTCCTTCCTCCCTCCCCCCCTTCCTTCCTCCCTCCCCCCCTTCCTTCCTCCCTCCCCCCCTTCCTTCCTCCCTCCCCCCCTTCCTTCCTCCCTCCCCCCCTTCCTTCCTCCCTCCCCCCCTTCCTTCCTCCCTCCCCCCCTTCCTTCCTCCCTCCCCCCCTTCCTTCCTCCCTCCCCCCCTTCCTTCCTCCCTCCCCCCCTTCCTTCCTCCCTCCCCCCCTTCCTTCCTCCCTCCCCCCCTTCCTTCCTTCCTCCCTCCCCCCCTTCCTTCCTTCCTCCCTCCCCCCCTTCCTTCCTTCCTCCCTCCCCCCCTTCCTTCCTTCCTCCCTCCCCCCCTTCCTTCCTTCCTCCCTCCCCCCCTTCCTTCCTTCCTCCCTCCCCCCCTTCCTTCCTTCCTCCCTCCCCCCCTTCCTTCCTTCCTTCCCTCTCCCCCTCCTCTTCCTTCCTCCCTTCCCCCTCCTCTTCCTTCCTCCCTTCCCCCTTCCCTCCTCCCCCCCTTCCCTCCTCCCCCCCTTCCCCCCCTCTTCCTTCCTTCCTTCCCCCCCTCTTCCTTCCTTCCTTCCCTCCTCTTCCTTCCTTCCTTCCTCTTCGTTCCCCTTGGTGGTCTGTTAAAGCTGCTCAGGGGTATGAAGTGTGTGAGCATCTCAGTCATACCCTGGCTTTTGTACAGCCCGATCATGGATTTCCAGCCTTAACTCCACCAAAGGTTAATGATTTATTCAGGCTTTATCTTCCAAAATCTTGGTCTAAATCTAGGAGGTGGTAGAAAATAGGCAGTGTGCCTTCTGGGGACTATCTGCTACTGCAATAGTCGCTATATTGTTTCAGAAACACAAAATGCCTGGGTGCTCTTGGCAGGGCTTTGGTGAAGATATAGAGGTGATTAAAACTGGCAGAAGACTTAAAAAAAGGATATAGCAAAGTTTAATTTAGGCAGACGTGTTCTGTCTGATGTTAGTGGAGGAGAACTAGAAATAGTGCTAATAACAGGGGAGTTACTGTTCTGAGATACAGATGCAAAGCTCAGCCTTGTGCCTAAACTGGAGTGGGTCATGATGGATACAGAGAATGAAATTACAGTGGTCCCAGTTTAGCTGTTTCCCTGGAGTTTATGGGGCATTTGAGGGATCTGATGGAGCCGTGCTAAGGGCCGCAATGCACACGGCTGCTTGGATGAGCGATGAAACGGTTCTTCATGCTCCCCAGCTCTGAAGCGAACATTCATAAACCAGCACAAGCAAGCGGGTGAATGAAACCCATTGAAAGCTGGCACAGAAACCAGGGGCTGCGCTGAAGATACTGTTAAATAGCGACGTGTTTCATGCCTGGCCAATTAAGAAGTGTCTGAAGACATGTGAAAATTCAAATCTATTTTTACACAGTGCACAAGGGCAGAGTCACAGCACTTAAAAGCCCCAAAAGGAACAAATGTCATTGAGTCAACCCAAAAGACAAAACCGGGATTTGCTATCAGCAGAACTCATGGTGCTGAATGGTTTTGTGTATGATGTCAAAAGATTACATGAAAGAATTAACATTAATTAATTAATAATAACTATTAATAGGTGGCTCCTGATCCTTCAGGATTACATGACTTAACTTTGTGTGAGATACCAGAGCACTTACCTGGACTGTTGTGGTTAATCGCTGCTCCTAAGCCTGACTTAAATATCCCACGTCAGTGCTCAAACCCTCAGCAGGGGGAGCATATGATGCTTGGCCACAGGGAGGAATCCTCCCGAGGAGAAAAAATAAGTGTCTTTCACAATAAATTACCTGGCTTTCGCATGGTTAACATCAATTATTTCTTTAATCCTTCAGTCCGTGTGGGAGTCTTAAAATGCTTTAGTGTTTATTTCATGACTTACATCATGTTATGAGTTATTTTAACAATGGTTTTATGTACAACGTTTCCAGGCCATTTGAAATAACTCTATTTTATATGTGCACATAGTCAGGTAGGTATCACTTCTACAGATACTGATGGGAGTGAGTTGGAATAAATTGATTCCTAAAAGCCCTTCTCAATTAGACGTTTTGACCTCACGGTCTCCCTACAGAAACACAAGGCTTTTGTGACCTTTATGAGACTTTCAGCCCTAATAATCCCAGTACTGTTGCAGGATTTCTTGCCTGTCCTTTTACAGTTTTCATCTTTGCAATGCCATCTCATGGCCTTGCTGCTCCTTTTGTCTTCAGTGAACTTTTGGTCTGTATCATCGTGATTGATTCATTGGGATGATCCACAACCCCTGGAAGCTCCAGCCAGATGAGTCTGTCCCTGTTATAATGGTATTTGGGGGAATAAACGTGCAAATATTTATCAATGTGTTATTAAATCCTATGTATCAGGCTAGAGCTTTTTGGTCTGAAGGATGATCTTTGAGCTGAGTCAGGACCTCAGTCCCAGGGTGTCCACCCTCTGTTAGCAACACTCGGTGCCTGTTCCATGCATTTAACCTTGTTTGCTCTCCTGAAAAGGTGATTTCTCTCTCATTTTGGGGGGTGAGGCTGGCTGCCATCTCTGGAGGAGCATTGCTGTGCTGCAGCTGGATTTCCAGCCACCCCAGGATGCTGTCAGTGATTAAACCCAGCCAGGTGCCCTTCCTTGCTCCAAGTGATGCCCCGGATTTAACTGGGGTTGCCAAATCTTCCTCCTCCGGTGGCCTTTCTGGCTCCTGTCCTCTCCATCCCAGCTCTGCGTGCTCAGCACAAGCTCTCTGCCTCCACACCCAGCCCTGACCAAGGGCTTACACCCAGCCCTGCCTTCAAATCCCCTCCGCGAGCAGCTCATCAGCCAGGGGCACCTTTGGTCCCTGGTCCCTCAAAGGCTTTCCCAGACCTCTGTGTTTATCACCTGTTCTGCTAAACCTTTTCTCTCTTTCCCGGTGCTTTCTTCAAGTCCTCCTTCTGCCTTTATCTGATGTATGGGATATACAGAGGTCTAAGGTCTACCCTCAATTTTTTTGACCTTGAGTCAGTGCTCCGTAATGCAATATTTTTCCTGTAAAACTCTAAAGAATCTTTGAAATGAATATTTATACTGTATTAACTCCGAGAGGAAAACATAGACCTCTCCAGGATGTCACGTAGGGAAATAATAAGCAATTAATTCAAGAATTAGGTCTGACTTTGCAGCCTTTCCAGTGAGCGAACAATGGTTGTATCAACAGAGCAACTCTTCAAAAATGAAATTATAGGTAGGAGCGTGTGTGTCACAGTGCTCAAAACCCAGGGGACAAAAATCTGGTTGGCTGTGTCGGAGAACTGCTTGAGAGCGCTTATGTTTTGTGGATGATATTCCCATGAACGTTGCAAGAGGGAAGAGCGTGGAGCAGGAAAGACCGGTGGTGCCCCTGCCCTGATTTGGTTTTGGGGAGCGGGGGGACAGGTTGTGTAGCTTCTCCCATCAGCAGGAGCATTCCTGGCTTTTATTAGCAGCTTTCAACTGGCAGCCAATGCTCATTTCATAGTAATGCTTTTCTGATGAACTGCTGCTTAGCCTGGTTTTGAATACTTTCTGCATGACTAATTAATGTGCTGAAATGAATTAAACTGTGATGTTAAACCTTAAGCTAGCATGTGCAAACAAACGGCTGAAAGTCACGGCTTTTATTCAATATTTTATCTAATCTTCGCATTCTCTGGGATGGGGTATTGCTCGTTATCTAGAAGCCACTCAACTGAGCTAAAATGTGATGTCATGCTTCCCTTAGTACATGTAGGTATTTATGTGCAGTCTGTTGGGAAACAGACTTGAATATAGGGAGATACACGTAATTACATTCTTTCAATGATAACAAACCCCACTTGAAATTGGCACGAGATGAAAACCCGCAGCCTCATACACGGAGTTTTGCTTGAGTAAAGCGTTCTGTAACATTACGCTGGGATAACGCACGGTGATTCATCGCCGGGGAGACACTCCCAGCCGGAGCAGGTAGGCAGAGCTCGCTCGCCGCTGACCCTCGTGAGCGGCCGCATCGGCCCCTCGGAGCGGAAAAGCCGCTGGGAACAAGGTAACCCCGCAGCCTTTGCATCTCACATGCGAACAGCGCTTGGCTCTGCGCTGCGGAGGAGGCGATTCCTCCCCCCTTCTGGCTGCTCGTTCCCCGTGCTTTTGAATTTACACTTTATCATCCATTTGTTTGGTTTTTTTCCTGAAACAGATGCGACTTGTGTAAGAAATTAAGAGCAACAACGTAATTTTTGATATGTATATATATGTTTGAAATAACCCAGCATCTAATTTTTAACGGAGCCCAAAAGAAGAGCCAGAGCTCGGCGCAACCTGTGCGTGGTGGTGATCCTAACCTTGCTTTTTCCCGGCAGAGGAGCGGCGCAGCGGGCAGGGTCGGTCCATGACCCGGCGGCGTGGCTGCCGCTGGCCCCGGCAGGGACGTCCCCAGCCCGCGGCCGGCGGGCGATGGCAGCGGGGCCGCGGTGACAGCGACGGGGACAGCGACGGGCTGCGCCGCCCCGGGGACACCGGCTCTGCTGAGCCCGCCATGGAAACCCCCTGAGCGACGGGACGGAAAACACTTGCTGCAAAGGTACACATCTCTGTATGTACTATATACAATCTTTTCTTTCTATCTTTTACACTTGTTTTATTTTAAAGTGATCTTTTTAGTTTAAAAGTCACTTGTGTCACATGTGCTTTGAAAAACAATCAGCGTGTTGTGCAAATTAGAAGCTAAATCTGGATGTTTTCAGTTTATTCAGCCATCAGGTGGATTATTTAAGCTCAATATATTGTTTAGCGGCTCCATCAAGGGAGCAGAACCGGACCTTGTACTTGCAAGGAGGGGGTCCCGTTTTTGGGGTGACAGCACCACGCCCCCCAGCCCCCCATGGTTCCCCCTCTACCGCAGACCCTTTTTACAATGTTTTTCTTCTTTTTTTGGGGGGGTTGTTATTTCTTAGGATGGGGGGAGCTGTTTGTGTGGCCACTTTTTGCTGTGAAGGTGATGGAGCGGGCAGGGGCGGTTCAGGGGCTGGTCCTGCCCCGCTCCCCACTGGGGTTATTTGGGTTTGGAAGGAGATCATAAGTCTAATTTTAATATATTTTTTTTGAGAGAGTCCACTTAGGAGAATTTAGTTCTTGACAAATTGTTTTGCAAGTGCAAGCAAATGAAATAATTATGTCTGCAAAAGAGAACAGCAGCGCTGCTGTAAAAGAGCTTCCCACTTTTCCTTGGTACTTAAACAAATTTCACTATGTAAAATATTAAATTAATTCTTAAACAAAATCGTGGTTGCAATTCTAGCCATCTTTGCTAAAATATGCTTTCTTTGTAGGAAATATTAAGTTTCTTAATTATAGTGTATGCTACGGCTAGTGTGATGGAAAACACCAAATTGTATCACTTGGCAATACAATAGGGAAGCTGTGTAGGTCCCTTATACATCCATATGATTTATCTTGTATTTTGGATAATGGATGTTGATATGCATAAAAAGCTGCCCAAATTGTGAGACTCCTTGCAGGAGTATCTGTTGTGTTTAATCCGCTACAGTCTTAGGTGGGTATGTGTTGATTTGTGGAGCATCAGGAGTCCAGGCTGCACACAAGGGCTGTGGTTTGTCTGTTTTATCTGTGTGAGATGTACTGTAAGGCTACGCCAGAGCAGAAAGCTGATGGTTATCACGGATTGTGAACTTCAATAGGCAAAATATATGTTAAAAAAATAAATTAAAGCTGCCTCAGAGAGCTTGTTCTGTGGAAACTAATGGTAAATAATACAGATCTCAGTATGAAGTGGGTGGAGATCCCCAGTGTGGCCATTAACATACCTTTAGCATGATCTTTGTTGCTTTTTAAATGGTTTTTCTTTGCTTTCATTGCTATGGAGAGCCTGTTTTGCACAGAGATAGGACTATCTCGCTGCATCAGAGCTCGGGGCCGCGCTGTCGGGAGCTCCTGCCCCGGCTCCGCATTTCAGACCTGAGGATACTGGATTTTCTGGCATGGAAACGTAGCGGTGCCATCCGTAAGGACAACTGGAAGGAAGATTTAGGTATTTCTGCTTTAGTGAGCGATGAACTTGCGGGATCCATGTGTTGGCAAAGAGGAGGTGTCAGGACAAGGTTTCTTCGCTAGATCCGCGTTTGCTGTGGAACAAGGTAAAAATAAATCATTGGTGAGGCGCTTACGCGTGGGCGATCACTGCAATAATAATAATAGTGATTTAGCTCATTAGTACTGCTCGGATAAAGTGATTCTCGGTGCTCAGCTGGTTAGTTAGGCGAACGCCAAGGACAGGCTTTTTCTTAGGCTTGTCCTCAGGTCTAACCCTGCTGCCTCTTGTAGGGCCCAGGGAGGGAATCTGACCCTTCGACTTTCCATTGGATTTTTTAGGGCAGTGCTGACATAAAAAAACATTTGAGAAGTCATCCTGGTGCTATTACAGTAGAAGAATTGTTCACCGTAAATCTAAAACTTTATTTATGCGTCAGTGATCCGCTTGTTTAATTATCTGGCATTCACGTGTCTGATCTTGAGACTGATTTCCTCTGACTCTCTGGTGTAAAAGGTAAAGTATAAGTTACGACGTAGTTTAGAAATAGAATAATTTGGTTTTTTTTCAGTTGTTTCTCATGAGTAGGACTGGGGCTTTCCAATGGAAACCTGAGTCTGAATCCCTTGATTTATCCAGGCTTCCCACTACCATTAGAAACTGGATTGATAGACAAGTACAGCGGTTTAAAGGAGTGCTAAAATAATTACTTCAAGATATTATTTAGCTGTGTATGAAGCTGAGCACAGTAAGCTATAACCCCCCTCCTTTTCTGGGCCCCCACTTCACACTGAATATCTGTCAAATTGATGTGATGGAACAGGCAGAACAACTCACAGGGGTCAAGTGATACAACGGCCCAACTCAAAGAGATTGAAGCATCTACCGGTGCGGCCGATGGTTTGGATTGAGAAAGCTCAGCGAGACATATTTCGTTCAAATGAAGTTATTTGCCTTGAAACCAAAGTCTTGTTTAAATCCTGGGGTGTGTGACATGGTGAGTGTGTAAAACATGGCGTATTTCGATTGCTGATGGGGATCTGTTGGCAAGAAGATATTTACTGCTTGAGAGCAGCACAAAGTGGGCAGGAAGGTCTGGTTCTTGGTATTTCTTTGGCTTTCTGAACAGATTTCTATGTTAGACAATACCCTCTAGTGATATCACTGGTGAGGAAGGACACAAACGTAAATATATTTGTGTTTATTTCGTCTTTTAAAAACAAATATTTTGGCTTCCATGATTTTTTGGGAGGACGGGTTAGTCTGAATCACGAGACTGCTTGCCTGTTGGAAACCCTTCTTTGTCTTATAAAGTGAATCATTCTCCATAGTTTCCCTTTTGGCCAGGTACTACTGGAGCTGTACCAGACCTCAGGTGCCCATTTTTCCCCAGTGAATTTACTGTGTTCTTTGCTGTGACCTACTCACAGAGAACCATCGTTCTTATCCCTCAGTTGCCATATGTTCGCAGCAATAATCATTTTCCATAAGCGCTGGTATTTAGCCTGTTGCGCATACGCGGTCATTTATTGTCTGTAATACAGTTTGTATAAAGCTGCTGTGGAAATGGCGAGGGTTTCACGGTAAACGCGTGTGTATTTCTGCAGGGCTGCTTCGTCACGGACCATATAGCGCTGTTAGCTTCTTAAACATTTTGTGACATTTTTCTACCGAATAAAATAGCGGTTTGTCGCTCGGTATGCGTTAAAATAGAGGCAAGGGCTCTACAAACGATGCTGCAGTTTGTGCGCCGCACAGCTCTGCGCCTACGTGCTCCCCGCTCCGGACCCTTCCTCGGTGCGGCGGGGCGTGATTTGGTCTGAACCCACAGTATTGCCATTGATGGGGCTGGCAGCAGCGAGGCTCTCGGAAGGGACGCTGCGGGTGCATTCGGCAGGAGCTGTGCCAGGGCTTCAATTTGCCCTGACACCCGGGAAGTTCTTCATGGAACCCTTGAAGTGAAATATTGGGATGTACGTAAGATGAGGACATAGAATACCCCGCGTGCTCCTCCACCGGTGGGTATTTCTGAGTAAGCTGTTGCAGGGGCTCCCCTTGCTGCTTTGTCCTTTATATCAACAGCTAAATATGCTGTATAAACTGCTAAATATGCTATAGAAACTGCTAAATATTCTATATAAACTATATAATATGATAGCAAGAGATGGGAGGAATAGAGTCAAATATAAGTTAAAGTTTTATTGTTGTCCTTTTTTTGTGTTCATATCATATAAAATTCCTTTAGCATTCTATTTAAATTCTGGGGGTTTTATCTGATCTTTCCTTCTTTTCCTATACATCTGCCTTTCCTTTAATAGAATTACATAAATTTCTGTCATCGAATTCTGCCTGTAAGTACTTTATATCAGTCAACCTACTGCTTTTGTGTGTATCCGCTTTCATCTCATTAGCTGTACAGACTAATTATGACTTGTAGGTAGTTAACTGACTCACTGTTGGGTGATTGCTTTGTATACTGAAGGTATTTGGCCAGCAAAATGTTGATGTAAATATTTCAGCATCAGGCAACTTACAGAATTACGGGGGTTTGCATTGACAGGGTTGTTTCCATACTAAGGGATATGCCATGCCAAAAATTAACAGACCAAATTATTGGGATTCAGAAATCTGTTTATAGTACAGTGAATAAAATGATTCTGCAAAACTGGAAGTCAGGCAAGTGGTATTTCCCCAATATTTTATATTCAGCAGTGCTGAAGGCTGCATACTCATGACCTTGCCTAATGTTGAGCTTGTTAGATGTGTCTGTGAAGTGCCCAAGGGCAATTTAAAAAACTCCTCAAAATTGTAGCTTTTTACGGGAACTTATACGAACTGCCACTGTCTTAGTGTTTGATTTATTATTATTATTTTTTTTATTATTTTCCGGTCCAAAATAGTTGGAAGTCGCTGCCTCCAGTCCCCATTCGCTTTCACTGCTATCGTTGCTTTATTCCTGCAGAGATTTTCAGGTTAAATCACTTTGCAGTGCAAGTCCGCGCTGTTTCCCAGCCCTGGTACTGAGGTGCAGTGGGGGTGATTCCAGGTTGTTGGCCTTTATTGCCACAATATTCACATTAGTGCCATGGAAATCAGTGGGTTTTTGTCTGGGTGCCTGAGGAGTTTCAGGAGTTTAATCAGCTGTAGGATGGATATTTTGAAGTAAACGTGACAAACAGACAGTCAAACCAAAATATTCTTCGCTTAAACCATTGGATTTCTCTTTGTCAGCCCCAAGCGTTCTTCTGCAGATTTCCACGTGTTTGCTGTTTCATATTGACGTGAGTGGCTTCACTTGGGTTACTTTTCAGATGTTATTTCTGAATAATTGAATAAAAACTAATTTGGGTAATTGCGTGTATAACCAGCTTCCCAAAATAGCGCTGCTGTGAGTGGAAACAATAGCTCTTGTCTCCAGAATAATGGAAGCCCTTGATAAAACCTCAGCATCTTAAGATATCTCTCTGCGCATCTGTTGCTAAAGTCATACGGTCTCGTTGGCTTCAACCAACCAAAAATGCCAAGAAGCAGCAGTTTAATTTCAACTTGAATTTCAATATCCTAACTAAACTTGAGCCTTTTGACCCGGCACTTGCTTCTTGGGCGAGTGCGTGCGCTTTATTTGGACGCAGTGAGCAGAAACAATATCCGATGGGGTGGCCACTGATATGTTGTGAGACGTTTAATTCTGTCTCGTGATACATTTAATTCTGTCTCGTGATGTGTTTAATTCTGCCTCGTGGATGTTGTCAGGGATGAAACACGTGGTGCTCGTGGTTGTTTTTGGCAAGGCTCCCCTAGATCACAGCGATGCTCGCTCGGGTTGAGTTGATTGGTAAAGCGTGTTTGGGCAGGATCATGGGTTTGGTGGTTCTCATGTGCACGTGCAGTTGATTTAGACTCGTAGATATTGTATAAATACCCATCTCAAATGACATTTCCTTGAGCGTTGCCACATAAGGTTTGTGGCATAATAAAATAGACGGTCCGAATTTTCATAAATGGGGCAAACCTTCAGATAAAGGTGGTTTTGACATGAGCAATAGTGGGTTTTCGTGACCAATTTGGCTAATGCTGTCATTGTGGTATTGTGTGCATTTAAATATTAATATATTCATCTATTATTCTATTCTATTTAATATAGTTAGAGATGTCCCTGCTCATTGCAGGGGGGTTGGACTAGATGACCTTTGAAGGTTCATTCCAACACAAACTATTCTATTATTCATTTAATGGAGTTTTAAGTTATTGTTACATATTTTATTTCTACTACATCTATTGAACTGTTTGTTTTTGTGGATGCTGAAGGGGAAGATATATCAAAAGCATTTGCAGACTTTTCAGGCCTTAAACATTTAACCAAAAGAGTTTGTTTGCCTGGAATCCTTGTGTTAATATAACAAGAGTCCAAAGCCAAACCAGCACAGGGCCGGACTTTGTAGAAACCCCAGCTGGTTTTAGAGTGCTCCGTTCAGACAAACACTGGGGTTAAACTGCCGAGGAAGCAGATGCCGGTCTGCGGATCTTAAGAGTTAATATCTCTTGAGATGGGTTCATTCTCTTAAAGAGCTTCCAGCCCCCAGCGGGATAAAAGGAGCTGGTGAGCGTGGTCAACATCTCCCATCGAGCGAGGGCTCGGGGTCCGTCTGTCTGTGTGGAGCCAACGGTGGCGTTGAACTTGAACCCCGAGCGCCAGCAGAGCGGCCGGGACTTCGGGTAGGTCTGTGTCGCTTCTGAACAAGCTCGTTTGGCGGATGATAATTGCGGGGCCTCGGAGCATCCACGGGACTCAACTGCAAGTCGTTTGGGAGTGAAAAATGTATTGATTCCTCCCAGCCCAGGAAATGACTAAATGTCCTTGTCTTCCTTGTTTTACCTCCTCTCTCTGCTCAATGATGTGTGTGCATGCACGTATATGTATGTGTGTGTATATAGATATTTATATTTGCTAGTCTTCAAGGATTGCAAAAAAAATCAAGCTGTTTTACCAGTATCAGGCAAGCTGCTGTGTAAGTATGAAAGTTTAATTGCTACTAAATTTTATTCAACAAGAGTTCAGCTTGCTTATGCCAAAATATACAGTACTTTATCATATAATACAGTTTCTTCTGGTTTAAAATTGTTGTTTAAAATTCTTATAATGATTTTCTTATTTTTTTGCCAGATAAAAGAGGCTTTAAACAGCTTCTGCGTCAGCACGCCTTGGTTCTAGATCTGATATTTCAGTGGCAAAAAGGAAAATACTTTGTCACTAGTTTTTGTCCTTATGAGTGTTTTCCTGCGGTACTGCTTTATTCAGCAAATTTCAGTTCAGGCAGTGAAGAGCGTCCTTAAACCAATGGGCTTTTACTCACTTAACAAAGGTGGAATTTTACATACGCTGTTTTCTCAGGGAAGAACATTTGGTGTTATCTAGTTTAGTGTTCAGACAACAAACTTCTTGCTCTCTGCAACCAACAGAATAAAACCCTTTGATTAAGACCCAGTTTGACAGCAAAGCAAGCACCAACACGCATTGCCCCTTGCAGACCGTGAGCTCCATGTCTGGTGAGGCTTGGTTTCTTACGGTCGTTTCTAATTTAATATTTTTCTATTATTTCGGCACTTAAAACTTTTCTCTCTTCCTTACTCTGTTGTGTTTAGGGGACTTTAGGGGTCTTGGGGCTCCTAGAATTTTTCTCTCTTTCTTGACCGGGTTTGGGGCATTTTTTTGTGTGTGTTATTTGTGTGTGTGTGTTTAATGAGGTACTAATGTAAGCCGCAGTATTTCCTTAACCGCGGCACTTGGAGGATGCTTCCAGCCTGTGTTCACTGATTCCTCAGCCTCTACGTCCGTGTCCAGCCTGGCCAAATGCCACCGATGGGTCTGAGCGTTGCTTTGGATGGAGACGGGAGCGGAAAGGCACATCGTGACATGGTCAAAGGAAGAAGGATGAAAAAGGGAGAGATGCGGTAGCATGGATTGCCACAGGTTGATTTATTTTGCCCGTCTCCAGTGACAGGGCTCAGCAATGGCGGGGTGGCCATTGAGTGACGTGGTGACAGCATTGACTAGTGGTGGGTTTTGAGGTGCAAAATCCTCATGTATGGAGCTGGGTGTCGTTTCTCTCACCTCAGGAGTTCTGATGTCATTAAAACTTTTTAGCACTTCTCATAATATGAAAATAATTATTTCCTAGCTGGATCTTAAATGCCTTTTAGTGGATTAGTTTGAATCACATCAACTAAGAGCTTGATCATCTGCCAGCCACTAGAGTAGGGCCAAAGCTTTGTAAATTAATGAGCTCAAGGTGATTAGTGCAGGTTTTGGTGCTTTGGTCCACGCACCAAACTGTTGCCGTGCAAGGTGTGTAGCGCTGTATGTCTGTCACTTTGTTTTCCTCTTCTAATTCTAATGCTGTGAGGCTGTTTGCCTGGCTTGGCAGTCAAAATAAATGTGAAGGGCTCTGTCCGCTGTGCCGGTGAATGAAAATTATATTGAAGGTCCAAAAATTAGGATCAACATTATAATTATTGCTTTGTTATCGAGACACTCATTGCTGCGATCATTCCGACTCCAAGTCTGATTCAAGACCTTTGCGTATTTAGTGGTTTGTATCTGGTATCTGTTCACAGGATGAGTCGTGGGAAGAAGTTTTAAGCCTTGCAGCTGCACTCCTGTGTTGCCACCATTAATAGAAAGTTGTTTTTGTACAAATATCTTGGTATATCTATTGTATAGGGCTGTGGAAAGCTACACAGAGCTTCTGTGGACACCAGCGTGTCTTACTGATTAACTGTTGACTGTGAGTCCAGGAGAGGAGCTGAGCTGCTGCTGGTACTGAACAGGGCAAGTTCTGCTGATGTCTTCAGCACACGTTATCTGTAGAATTTAAAAAACAATATAGCAGTTTTCTGTAAAATGAAGCTTTCTTTGTAAGCAGAACAGGCTCTTGCATTTCATAAGCTCTCAGATGGCTTCAGATGATGGAAAAATGGTGTGTTCTGGATGTCCAGATTCACTCTGGCCTTTGTCGTGCAGTGACGTTCTGGTGGATCTGGCAGCAGAGGTTCACGTTTCTGAGGCTCGTCCCACACCTGCCTGCCAGTTTGCACACAGCATCTTTCACACTGAAAACCATTCGATTTTTGTCCATTTTGATACAGAATACTTGATAGCTGCGTTTGTTGGTGCCAGCCTTTGTTCTTCACTCCGGTCGCTGTCTTTTCCAAGATCTTTACAATCCTCTTCTTTCCACAGATGTCTGACAGCAGTTTACGTTTGTTGGCTGTCATAAGCTTTCTTGAGGGAGGATTATTTTCAAGGTGATTTGTCTTGAAATGATTGCATGTGTTTTCAGAAGCCGCCAACGGCATCTGGCAGGGCCAGACCACCGGTTAGCGGTCTTAGCTGGATCTGTCTGAGCGCCATTCGTCCTCAGGAGTTTCAAGTAAGGCTTTAATATCCGCTTGTTCTTTTCAAATCCAATATACCTGCAGATGGGTGTCACTCAGGGCACCGTGTCTCAGAATAAGTTCCATTAAAATTCATTATTTGGCAGTGAGGCTGTAACCGTGGTCTCCATTGGGGCAGTGAGTCTCCTTGTACCTCTAAGTGTATTTATATCAGTCCTTAGTTGCCCCATCTCCTAGGGTTCAGGTCCATCTTGTCAAACTCACCAAACATGGGACATCCTTAGGGTTCATGCAGGTAAAATGCTGTTAAACCTGAGCAGCCATTGGCCTTGGTGTGGGTCGTAACATCTACTAAGCAGCTTCTCTTCAAATCTGACCCATAATTATACTCTTAATTGCAGTTGAAACACTTGGTGATGTGCAGCTGTCAGGACTCATTGGCAGTGGTGTTAAATTAAGATCCAAATGATTTTTTTTTATAATAATTCAAATAGTGACTCTTAATGGTTGGATTTGATGATCTTGAGGGCCTCTTCCAACCAAAATGATCCTATGATTCTCCTAACTTCAGTTGGGGTCTTGGGTTACATCTTGTACCCCATGACATGTTGTCCACGTTTGGTTCAGGAGCCAGCTGGGCAGGAACGGCCCGTGAGGGCAGATCCGAGCTGCTGTTTTGCTGCCTGCCCCATCCTGAAGTCTGTCTGTCTGTCTGCATGGACTCAAATATAGCTCCAGTATGTAAGAACCCACGCTGAGTTTTGTTCTATGCATATAGAAGCTGATAGTGTGATAAGATGCCTTGAGTTGGACACATATATTTCTATTAACCCTGGGGGCAGTGTTGTAAAAGTGCTCTTTTGTTTCCAGTTTAGCACAGGAAGCTCGTTTTGGCTCCATTTAATGTTTCTGCTCAAACCGGCGGGGAATCAGAAATTTAGCTACATGACATCATATCTCTGGCACAGCAGCGTGGCTCGGAGCTTCGCAGAAACCAAACCCTCCCGTCATAAATCAAAAATAGAACTAGCCGTGCAATTCTCTCATAACAAGGGACGGTTGGATGACACTTTTTTTTTGTATTTCTTCTGCTTAAAGAAGAAAGAGAGAGTTTTCTGAGCTGTTATAGGCATCTGGATACCGGAGTATAAGCAAGAAGGGGTGAAGTGCAGGGGTTTGTGCTCTGGGGACGGTCCCTGCCCCGTCCCTGCTGCTGGGGGCTGAAAACTCATCTGATCTCTGCGTTGGCTGATTTACGGCACAGTTGTAATCATGAGATCCCACGCGTTTCCACTTGGGCTAGAAAAATAATCAACCTGTGCTAGAAGATAAGAACAGATGGACATTTAGCTTGCAAGAGTTGTAGCTACTTTGTTGTTGGAGTAAAGTTGATTTGATTTTACTTTAGCTGAAGGAATATAAAGCAAAGACTTGAACCACTGATTATTTTGTTTTCTCAAGTGAATAATTTTCACTGCTCTAGCGCGCAAAGTTGTAGGTTTTTATAGTGGGTAAACCTGGAAGGAAAACGTCGCTGTGGAGGGGTGAGATTTGTTTTAGTTTATTTTTTATTCTTCTTTTGTCCTTTTTTTGGGCTTTTTTTTCCTGTTTCCTTTTCTCCTGCCCCCCAGCAGCACACAGAGCGCTAGGTGTCAGCTTGTTCCGAAGGAGCCAGCTCCGGTGCCCGTCTCTCTTGTAAACAAAGCTGTAGCAGAAAGAGCAGACACCCGATCAGACGTGGAAACCTGTTTCCTAATTAATTCCTGCTGCTTCTCACGCTGCTGTATAACTTTATAAGGAGTTCAGAGAGATACAGTTCCCCCGGTTTGGGAGGCTTGGTTACTGCCCGCCTTATCCTGCCGCATCTCAGCAGCCCTACATTTCTTCGGTTACCTGTTCCCTTCTCTGCAGAAAGGTATACTTTTATTTAAAAAGCGTTTATTGTATTGCATGGGGGTTTTGTACGCTGCAGAACAAGGGACCCGGCTGGTGGTGGGTGACAGGGGGGTGATTTCTGGGTGCCAGACCTGACGCCGCTGCTCTGGCTCCAGGGCTTGGGTGAGCTGGGTGTGGGGAAACTTATTCTTATCGTGTTTTCGCAATTGCGGGTGCAATTAGGAGGTTATGTGGGTGTAGGAGGTGCCAGGGCCGGGTGGGTGCCGCCGCTCAGGCTTTGCAGGAGGATGCTCGTCTTGCCACAGCAGGCCTATGGAGCTGGAATTTGAGGTCAGTGGAAGGTCTTCTGCTGAGCCAAATGTCATTGTACCCAGCACCAGAGAGCCAGAGGCAAACAGAACAGGTGAAATGTCTTCTCCTGGGATTTTATGGTTTCCTCGTGTTTTTGGAGCAATCTGCTCTGGCAAACCTGCTTTAGCAGATGGGTTGGACTAGATGATCTCCAGAGGTCCCTTCCAACCACAACCATTCTGTGAGTTAGCGAGGCTGTACACTGAAATACAGAGACAAGCTCTGCAGACTTCCACTGAGAGAAGCGTGGAGGGTGTCATTGCTGAGATAACCCCGTGGGTTTTGTCTTGTGTACCACTACCGGTGAACCCACATGCTGGGCAGGAGCAGGAGCTGTGTGTACACTACCGGTGGCCACCCCCTTGGCCCTCGTTGTCTGGGGTAGGTGCATTCCCCCTGTATTAGGGAGCGCAAAATCCACGGGCAAAGCCCTCTGTTGACATAACAGTATATGTGTGTGTGTGTATAGAATCATGGCATCATTTTGGTTGGAAAAGGCCTGTAGCTGGTCATAGAATCCAACCATTAACCCAGCATTGCCAAGTCCACCACTACCCCATGTCCCTGAGAACCTCATGTCCGTCTGTCCAGCCCTCCAGGGATGGTGACTCCAGCACTGCCCTGGGCAGCCTGTTCCAATGCCCAAAAACCCTTTCTGGGAAAAAAAATTCCCAATATGCAACCTAAACCCCTCCAGTGCAGCTTGAGGTCATTGCTTCTCATCCTATCATACCTTGAATGATACACTTTACTTAAAGGGGGTTTATTTGCTGCACAGGTACTGCCTATTAATTGAAAATATAGAAATATATGAGAGAGACATCTCTAGATAAGCATTCGTTTTTATTCATTTTATTTTTTTGGCACAGACCTCTTCACCCAAATCAGTTATTTCTGGAGAGTAATGATTGGAAATGGGATCTACCAGTGAAGGAATCACAGATAATGAACTGCTTTTCATAGGAAACAAATAGGAAAGGGGAGTGGGATGACTCTTGAAAAATTATATGAAAAGATGCAAGATACTGAAGGGGAATGTTCTCTGGACATGGTTCTCCGGTCTGCTGTGGGTTTGTGTTTTGTGGGGGTTTTTATGTGTTTCTTGCACTGGAAGTTGGAGATATTTTCAGTTAGTTAATGTTTTACTTAAAAAGAGAACAGAAATGCCGGTCTTCCTTAGTTAGAACTCAAAATGGATTTAAGTATGTAGATGGTTTTCCAGACAGTGACTTGGGATGTAATGTGACATTGTGGAAAATAAATCTTTCAGTGCCAGAATGTGTCTTTGTTGGTGAGTGTGGTGGGAATGATCATAGATGTTGTCAAGTAATCTGTGCTTTATATATAATATTCTTGGAAAAGCCATTGTTCTCTAGAAGTACCTGGGCCTGATTTAATTTTTCATGAGGTCTCAATTATATATAAGAGAGAAATTAACTAAAATAGTGCTGTAGAAAGCAATTTGGAATTCCTGTGATCAGACATGTTCCCTTGTGTCCTTGGTTGATCCGATTTGTGGTGGAGGATCAGATGAGTCCATGGTAGGTCCAAAGAATGGGAAGCACAAGACCTGGATTACCCGTTTTGCACGAGCTGAGCTTTTCTCACTCCATCAACACTTCAGTTTTCAGTGCTCATGAACGTTTATCTTTATAATTTATCTCAATATAACTTGTAGACAACGAAAGGGTTCGTTTGGCTTCTAATAGAAAGGCGGCTTTTGGGAAAATTGCTTGAACGTTACAGAATTGCACAATGGGAAACATGTATAATGATGAAATTTTGGAGTTGAAAATGTGAGGTCGTGTTTTCTGGACGTTGGGAGCCTTTTAGATGACTTGAAAATACCAGTTGTGACAAATAATGCCTTTGTGGGAAAAAACAGCCCCCAAAAAGGTAACATTAGCCCCACTACCTGATGCTGATATCGGCCTCGTGCTCCAGTTGGAAAGCAAAACTGTACAAAGTTTCTGTTCAAATGTTTTAAAGAAAATGGTTTTATTTCATCTTAAGTATTCCTTTGTATTTGTTGTGGTAAATATATAGCGGTGGTGTGGCTGTGATCGCAGGGTGTCTTTGCTAGAAGCTGATTTTCCTCCAAGGCTGGAGGAAGAGATGTCCTCTGGGCTCATTATTATAGCGGCGTATGCTCACTGTCAGCACTTGAACTATAATAATTGTCAGAAAAGGTCAATTTTAGAGAAATTAGTAGATGAAGAACAGCGTATTTTCCAGTCAGATCAATGTTCCGCTGATCAGACCTGTATTCCTCAACAAGCGGGAGGTAGGACTGAGAGTGGAGACCGGGTCTAATGAAAACCAGTAAATCACGGCCTTCCAGCAGCAAAAATGTCAGTGGTGACATAATGAAAGCCGTCTATTGTGGCCTGTGGAATGCCAGATGATTCATGTGCGAAAATGAAGCAACTGGTTCAATCAGGGGGGCACGTTTGGAAAACTACGGCTGCTTTTAGCATGTTCTGTAGGTGAGCGTTTAAGGCAGATGAGTTGGAGCATGATTTTTGAGGTATTCTTCAGCTATGTTGAAGATAACATCTCTTAGCTGGCAGACACTTGGATTACTGATGGTTCTCCGTAAACACTCTGTACCTTGGGAAAGTGGACTTTCTAATGCCAAGATGATGAAGCGTTTGGATGGGGCAAAAGGCAGAGCAGATGAGGAGATAAACGCTTCATCTCCAGGAGGTTTGATGGAGCAGATTGAAGATGGAGTCGGAGCTTTGCCTCCGCTCCCGCTTACCCCTATCAAACACATTATTTAATATCATGGGGAATACTTGCCACCCAGTGAACCGATGATATTAAAGCAGTACATACCGACCCAGTGTGACCAGCTGCAAAATGACCTCTGAAGGTGCACGCTCCACTTCACCCCGGCGAAGCGAGTCAAGCGAGCCCCATACCTGTTTGCACAGGTGTGCACCTCTGCCAGCGGGGCCACCGAGGCAGGACGGCAGGCCCAGGGCCTTCTGCATTTTCCGCATTTTCTCTTTGGGTGAAATGTGAAGAAATATGGGTAAAATTGTTCAATTAATATGGTTTTCTCTCCATCATGGTCAACCTGATCTCTTCACTCCTGGTCCTTTTCTCTGCTGATCTTAGGCAACACCCACTCCAAGGTCCTGGCTCCGGCTTTAGTTTGCACTCTCCTGATTTTCTTTGTTCTGTTTTTATTACCAGAACCAGGTTTACCTGTTATGATGGGCACTGGGTGGTGGTCCCAAGACTCTCAGGATTGAGCCCACCCCGCCCCTCTTCCTTTTAGCCCTTTTTTAGCCACCTTTATCCACAAATGCATTATTTATGCCCAAACAAACATATAAATATAATGTTGTTATTTTCAGAAGAGATCAGCCAGCCAGACATCATCGTTTCAGGGAGATTGACTTTTTTGGTGCACCACTGCTATTTGAAGATAACCACAAATCAACGGTCAGTAACGGATGAGCTCCAGGTGGTTATTTCTGGCAGGTTGAAGTAACAATTGTAAGAGAAAAATAATAAACATCCCCAAAACAACATTTAAAAAGGCAAAAACAAAGCAACGGCAAAAACAACAACAACAACAATAATTTTCTGACATTACTAGCAAATGAATCGGTCTGTTTTTGTGAGCAATCCAGGAGGATGAGAGCCTGGTTTGGTGCTTGCAGTGATTCTGGTGCAAGTGTTGGCCTCTATGCAGTATCTTGGTTTACCATCATCAAAAAAGAACAAATAGAAATATATGCATTAGCTTCATGACATGTTTGCAGATAATTAAAGATCATGGGAATGTTCTCCTGTTTAACTGTGTCATATAACAGTACTTTTGATGGGAATATTGTGCTATGCCCATATCCTTGCTTATGCGATTTGTACACAGTTAAATGGAGGAATGATTGACAGTAATTAGCTACAAGTGAGATGTAGGGAGGATGCAGAGCTGGCACGAAAACCAAATGGAAAATTAAATGCTTGAGGAAACTGGTACAACGGGGAATTAATATCTCGGGAGTTTTCTGCCCAAAGTTAATTCACTTTATAGGCAGTCGCCTCCAAACTGAACTCTGAACAACAAAGTGGTTCGGATCACTTTAGCTTCAGAAAGATGAATTAAAATCAGCATGAATTCAGTGTATACCGCGGCTCAGCAGGTTGCACTGATCTGGTTGAGTCCGGTCGCAGCGAGAGCGTTTTGTCCATCCGTAAATTGTAATGGTGTTAACACGAGGGGGTAAATACAGCAGAGAAGCTTCTGTAAAAGCAAAGGGTAAAGGAGTTTCTGTAGGAAGGCAGGTTTGTATTGGTGATTGGCAGGTTTGTATTGGTGATTAATTGGCAGGTTTGTATTGGTGATTGGCTTGCAGGCCACGTACGTGCGGATAAGTACCGGGGAGCACACCCAGGTCTCCATCTCAGAACCATCCCCTGGAACCCATCAGATCGGTGCTGGAAGCTTGAAATGGTCACGGGGGTGGTGGCTAAGATGAGGATGGTGTTTTAGACCTATCAGAGTGGAGATGATAATTTTCTTTTAATTGGCTTTTGTTTTTTCATCAACGAGTTAGAAAAATAAAGTAATTAAATGGCTTTTTTTTCCTGTGATGGCAAGGGCCAAATAATTAATTGGCCGTTGAATTAAAATAGCACTTTGAAGTCTTGTGAAGCAGAGGAGGGGTTGTTTGGTTTGGGTTGTGCTGGGTTTTGTTCTTCTGGAAGAGCTATTGAAAATCTGAATGAATTAATGATGGTAGTGCTTGTTTACTCCATGGACAGTGGAAAGAACGCTAATTGGTCACTTCTAATTTGGATTTCTTTTATGTGACTTTAATGATATGTAGATTTTCTAATGTTTATACCAAATAAAATATGAATTAGAATCAGGGGGATGGCAATGGAATAACTTCGAGTGAAGCCTGACAAGAAAAGTATTTGAATTTCAGTATCGCATGGTGTAAAATATGAAATCAGATTAGTTACATTAAAAAAGCAAAATTCATTATGGACATTTCTGCAAGAGGAGGTTTCCTACCAAGCCTGTACTAGTCCTTGTGGAGCAAAGTGCGGCAGCACAAATAAAACCGCGCGGGAGAAAGGTCGTGTTTATTTGGATGCACAAACCTGGTTTCGGGTGCCACCTCTGACTCGACCAGAAGCGGACACACACAAACATGAGCTACTTTTTCCTAGCAAGAGAAAAAGGAGAACGAGATACTTATCGAACGGATCGTCGTGCGAGGCTCGGGTCATTGTTCGTTAAACTTTACGTAGGTGCCCAAAGCGTGGAACTGGGAATAGCGGCCCAAATCCCAATTATCTCCCCGAGGGTCGGCTGCCGACACCGCTGCAGCATCTTCTCCAGCGCGGTTTGGGATAGATACTCTTTGGAAATGAGTAAAAACAGGCGCGTTGTCGTCGTGCGTGTCCCCTCCCGTTGTGGCTCGCCTGTATTTGTGATTCCTGGTGCCAACGGGGATTCAGATGCGGGTCGGGAAATAAAACATGGCATGAACTCTGGGTGAACTGCCAGGGGAGCAGAGCCCTCCCCAGCCCCGTCTGTGTGGAACAATAACACTTTGGTGTTCATTAACTGCGACATAAATGTTTTAAATTGTTTTGGGGAGCAAAAAATGTGGCACTACAGCGTGAATAGGCAAAGCAAGGGAGTTCATTAATATCTCGCCCGTTGTGGGGAAAAGTAGCGGCCCAATCTGGTTTACATTGATTTTTTGGTGACAAAACTCTCTTCGGTGGGGGAAAAGCTCGAGTTTTGAATTAGTTCATAGTAACAAAAATCTCGTTTCCGCAGTATCGTGTTCTCAGGGCTGATCTCTGCGCTTCCCCGGCGCTGGCGTTGGGTGGATGCCGAGCGGTCTGCGAGCCGGTGCCTAATCTAGCATGTCAAATGTGCGGGGTGATGTCCGAGCAGGAACTGTCACAAACCGCTCTGGAAGGCACCAGCTCGGCGAGGACACAATGGTGCAGATTGATGTATGGTTTTATTAAAGCACAGTTTGCTGCATGACAAGCAAGCGTCTCAGCTCGCTCTTTAACGTCTTCGTCGGCGTTTAATGCAAGAAGTTTCTTGTTGTCAACACTTTTGGTACAAAAGCGCTGAACGGAGCCTTGCAGGAAAGTGGGACAAAAATAACTATTTTCATTTGAAGATGCTCTTTTCACCAATTAGGTTTTGAGATGTCACTAAGTTGTTGTTTTTTTTAATTTGGCCCAAGCATGCTTGGTTAATTGGGTAGAACTCATTTTTGTGATCAGAAGGGTTCGGTGCTTTGGCTCTCGGCTTTGCTCTCTCCCCAATTATTGTGTGTAACAGTCTCCTTTCACAGCCAGAGACCCAATCCTGCCCATTCAAAACCGATGGGTTTGTTTGGAGACCTTTTTCCACAAAATCCTACCAACCCTCTCGTGCAATTTTTTACAACGTGAATGTTTGTTGCCGTAGCACAATTAGGCCGTTGTGTGAGTTTACCCAGGACTGACCTTAGGCTGAGCGCTCATTCCTTTGATCCATTAGAAATATTGAGTTTGTGCTGATGATCTTCCTGATCTCTAGACTGTCGCAATTTTCTGGACTTAATAAAAATGTAACCTTAAAAGCACAGTGGGATCACCTAATTCTTTTAAAACTGCTGTGTACATATATCTCCTAGCCTGGTACATAGACTAGAAAAGAGTTTCACATTTTGGTTGCAAGTCAGATCATTTGCCATCTGCCTCTTTGTAAGCATGGGTTACATTCTCCTGTTCTGTTTGATTTCACTTGTCTCTTTGGCATCTCTTACCCTTTGGCTACATTTTTATTTGGTAATTTTGTGATATTTTTCCCTTTTTCCCAGCAGATGCACTGAGCATCATCAGCGCTTCCCATGTTTTAACTGGGATGCTCTTGCTCATTGGGTTAAATGTGATTAGGAAAGATGGTCCAGGATGATCCCAATCGCTGAGCCGCTGCCACTAGAACTTGACAAATGGGTTTTTTTTGCTTATTAGCAGGAAAATCCCAGGATTTCTGTGCTCACACGTGATTTTCTTATCCTCGATCAGCGCGGAGCCCGACTGTCTGGGGGCTCCCCACACATTGGGGTCAGCCCGTGTGCTGTGGGACATGGGAGGGGTGAGCACCGGCTCCAAAACTTCCCAAACTGAGCCCAATCCTAATCCTGGGCATCCCATTGAGTTGCTGTCTCTATCTATTCCAGGCGAAAACCTGGGGGTTAGGGCTTGAAAAGACTTATTAGAGCATCCGCGTCCATCTCGTTGCATTATATATGGTGGAGAGAAATGGGAATGAATTATGTCTAACTTTGAATATCTCTCTTTCTCAGACAATTTGCATAAATTGTATTTTCTCATATGAGCATCAAGGCCTGCCTGATTTTTAAGCTTTTTTTCTGTCATTTATGCCAAGTAGTAAATATCTGAAATGCTCAATGCAATATATCTGCTTCATCTCTCTTCTGCGTTTATCTGCAGCCAGACTGTCCTCTGGGGACGCGTGAATAGAAGCGATATTTTATTCCAACTCATTAAAAGATGGGGGGTTTGCACAGCTTTCATTAATTGGGCTGAAAATATCAATAATACAAGTTGAAAACAGAAGCCATGTGGGACTTCTAAAATAATCTTAAAATCGCATCTTGTTAAGGATGGAATTGCATCCGGGGGAAGATGGTGTGAGAGGGAACATATTGTATCCCCCTTCCCTTCCCTTCCCCAGCCTTTTAGCTCGATGAACTACAGGCTTGGCAATTAGCAGCAAGGCGATTAGATCGTCCACATTTCTGGGAGTAATTTGTGCACTAATTGTGTTTTGGTTGTTTAATTACTCTTGCTTACTGTAACCGAGGAGAGGTGTCGAACCCCTTCGCAAGAGCTCCTACAGGTTCCTTAGTTAGAAGCTGCGTGTGCCTTTCTGCATCCCGTGTTACCAGGAGGGCAATGTGCATTTAACCATTCCCAGGGCCAAACCGCAAAGAAAACTCTCTAACTGGCAAGCTGGATTTGAAGGCAATTCAAATGAATTCCAATTTTTATTCAAAGCCTTTTTGACGTGTGTGGTAGGAACTAAAAGGCAGGAAATAAACAGAATGGGGTGGAGGGGGGAAAGAGATAAAAATTCAGCAGGATGGAGGCAGAGGGGGAAAATTGCAATTAGAGCTGGGAAAGTTGCAAATGGTCTCTGGGATTGCTGTCCAGGATCCTGCAGAGCTGGTGGGTGGAAAACCTTCCACTGCAATTTGGATTTGTCTTTGGGCAACGATGACATTACACAGAAAGAGACTGGGGTTTCGTTTTGAAGCTATAGAGAGATGCAAAAGATACATTTATTGTAGATTCAGCTGTGGAAACTCCAACCCGTAGCTTTGTGTGGACTGGAAGAAAAGCGGGAGGAAACGCAAAGAGCAGTGAGTTAATTCTTGTAATTGTTGGTAGTCCCACTGGTGATGTGCATGAGGAATCACTGCTGGGTAGACTTTGCATCCAGGAACAGATCTTCCAGCGCTGTCACACTGGTTGTCGCTCCTTGGGCTTGGTTTGTCACTGATGGAAAATCATCATAACGTGGTCAAAGGATGGTCCAGCTGACCTTGCACAGTGTAACTTGGAGTAAATCAGTTGTGCTGTGGTTTCTGCAGCTCCTGTTGCTGGTTGGGCATGCTGGGCTTGGTACTTTAGGGCTGATGTGTCTACTGCCCGCTGAGAGGGAGCTTTTATTTGCTTTTACTATTTTATCTGCCTGAAAGAAGCGTTGCTTTAGGGCGCTCTGAGGTGGAGGCTCTCTTAAGTGAAGAGATAAGAGAAAATATCTTCAAGATGAAATGAGGTATTAAGCTGTAAAACATGGAGATGTGTCCCAGACAGCAAGGAGGAGATGGAGGAGGGAGATGGAGCTGAGATGTCAGCAGAAGCATCAACCTCACATGAAATTGGGCACCCTCCATCTTCATCAGATGCCCAGGAACAGCAGGGCGATGCTTGATGGCCTCAGCTTGCACCAGGGGAGGTTGAGGTTGGATGTGGGGAACAATTTCTTCCCCAAAGGGCTGTGGGGCATTGGAACAGGCTGCCCAGGGCAGTGCTGGAGTCACCATCCCTGGAGGGTTGGACAGACGGAAATGAGGTTCTCAGGACACGGGGCAGTGCCAGGGGTGGGTTATGGTTGGACTCCATGATCTTGAGGACTCTTCCAACCAAATGATTCATCTCCTGTGGGAGGGAGGTGGGGGGACCCTGACCACCGCAGCGTGAGCCATACTTGCAGGAAGAGAAGAACCACGGAGATGCCCACAAACCAGGAATTCCTTCATGCCTGGCTTTGGTTAAAAGTTTGTATGGGAAGACTTGGCATCTGACTTTTTTCTTCTCCTGGAATTCTGCAGTGTTTACCGTGACCTGGCAGCTGGCAGTAGTCCAGCTCCTGTCCTTCAGTCGTGGAGTCATAGAACGGTTTTGGTTGGAAAAGACCCTCAAGATCACTGAGCCCAACCGTTAACCCAACGCTGTCACTAAACCAGGTCCTAAGAACCTCTTCTATGCATCTCTTAAACCCCTCCAGGGATGATGGCGGTGGTGGTGGTGGTGGTTCAAGGCCAGTTAGCAGATTTCTCCTGTGCTTGTGAGAGGGACAAGAGGGACGAATATGTCCTCACAAATAACTGACAACGTGTCTCCCCCAGAACCGGAGCTCTGACGTCTAGCAGCACCTCTACTTGAGGGCTCCGATCCCTCCTTGGAGGATGGGGACCTTCCATTGTCCCCAGCGCTGGTGACAGCGAGGACGACATGTTGCCACCCTAATGAGAGGTGACAAATGGGCAATAGGGACTTTACTGCTTAATTCCCAACGCGCCGTGTCAGGGCAAAGGGCAGGAAGGAGAAATCCCGCTGCAGAGCGGGGCCGGCGACGTCGGTCCGTCTGAAAGGTGCTGCTGAAGCTGGAAAGATTGAGTTAACTAGGATTTCTGTGTCAGCGCCCGGGACCTTTCCTAAACAGACCGTATGATCTAAATACCGTGTGACTATTTCCCCTGACTGCAAGCCGGGATCGGATTCAGAGCCATGAACTAAAAGGGGCTCGTAGGCAAAAGAAAAAGTCTTTGTGCCCTTGATGAAGCTTCTTAGGGCTTGTAGACTTCATGAAGAGTAGCTGTCTTTGCAGAAAAACATCATTTGGGGTGATTTGGGGGGAAAAAAGTGAACTGGAAGCAATTTTTTTGTTAAACACCTGAGGTTTTAAGATGGTTGCATCTGTATATATATAATTTTGAAAACAAAAACCGATTACATGTTATTTTTGTGGGGGTGTAAAAACAGAGAGAATGGGTGTGCTGAACAGGAATTATTGAATGTGTGTTATTTTTTTCAGAATAGTTTTTGATATTCCACTGTTTGTGAAATACGAGCATTACATCGAGTATTTCCTCAATCAGATAATAGGACGTGGTATATTTGCCCATGTATTTTGTCCCCTGTGGAAGACAGAAATATGCATACATACTAAAAATACTTGTCAAATATCAAATAAGTACTTCTGCCTACACGGAAGTGTCTATTTTAATTGTATCTATGCATGTATGAAATGGGCAGGTAGAAGATGCTGGGTCTGAAGAGCAGTGGTGAGTGTTTGGTTGGTTTGGTTCAATAAAACTTCAGGAACTGCCGTAGTTCAAAACCGCGGCTGGGCTGGCCCGCTCAGGGCTGGTTTATAACACAAAGGGCTTTTTACGTTTTAATCCCTTACCTATAATTAAACCTGTTTCAAACCTATAAAACAGAGGTGGGGAAGTGAATTCTATACGTTCATTTGTGGTTCTTGCAACTCATTAGAAGTGGTGCTGGCAATTAAGCTACTGAATTAGGAGATGCGGGTATTTTTAGCGTGCAGCTGGTGGATTTCTGCCACCCTTGCAGGCAGGACTAACAACCACTTGTCTTCTGAATCTGATGACCAGGCGAATACCAACAGCTACACACAGACATTGGGAGACGGGCTGAATAAGCAGCTGGTCCCATAAAAGGGAGCGTGTATGGAAAATCTGTGTCCTCAACCAGACGACTTTGATCAGTGCTGTAAATACTGGCTCTTTTTTGTGATTGTGATGAGAAAACGCAACAAATTAATTTCTTATTGCAGTTGGGAGGGATTCTTAGGGCTCTTAGGGACATGGCTTAGTGGTGGACTTGGCAATGTCAGGTTTACAGTTGGACTTGAAAATCATAAGGGTCTTTTCCAACCTAAATGATTCTATGATTCTTGCAATTGTTTTAATCTTGCTATATTTTAACTTGAAATATTGCTATTTGTCCCTTGTGCTGATAACATACATTAACGATAGCTTGCTGCTGAGATTTCACCTCGAGCTATGAGAAGCTCCTCTCTTTGGGATGGGGGCCCTAATTATTTCATACTGTAACACAGAATTGCTGCTGAGACCGTGTAAATGAATAACGGGGCTCGTAAAATCTGTCTTGTTTTGGCTGGGACAAAAAATAATCCAGAAACCCCTTTCTCATCCAAACCTTCATTATCTTAACAGGATGATTATTAAGCAATTTCCACATGTGACATGCAGTTGCTGTATTGTAGAAAGGTTTGGGTTGGAAGGACCTTCCCAGCTCCCCCAGTGCCACCCCTGCCATGAGCAGGGACATCTTCACCAGCTCAGGTTGAGGGGGTTGAGGTGGGGTTGAAGTTGGGTGAAGGAGGTTGAAGAGGTTGACATTGAGTGAGGGAGGTTGAGTTGAAGAGGTTGAGATTGGGTTTGTAGAGTCTTGGAAGAGTTTGGGTTGAAGAGACCTTCAAAGGTCCCCCCCTGCCACGAGCAGGGACATCTTCACCAGCTCAGGTTGCTCAGAGCCCCGTCCAGCCTGGCCTGGGATGTCTCCAGGGATGGTTCATCCACCACCTCTTTGGAAACATCCTGTGTCCTTGTGCTGAGCATCCCGTGTGACTTGTGTTCTGCACAGACACGTGTCCTGAAAGCAAATCCTCCGTACTGGAGCACATCTACCTCATGCAGCTGATAGCTCCAGGACCATCAGGACGGTGTCAGTATTTGTCCAGCTCAGCTCCAGGTCCGTGTTTATTCAGCCACGTGGAACTCAAAACTGTGAAATACTCCTGAATCCACGTGCGTACCCCTCAGTCGCAGAGATCGGCTCTTCCTCCAGACCCCGCTGCTCCCTGTTCTTTCATCTTTCACGTGACTGGGAGAGGTTTGTTTTATTTCCTTTCTGCTTCTAATCAGGATTTCATTTTCCTCTGGCTGATGCGCATCTGTGGAGTAAACCCCATGGGAATTGGCTTTCCCCCCTTCGTAAGGTTAAAACAACAAAGCTTAATGCACTGCGCTACGTGTTATCTGTTTCCCTCACTATTTTAATGGATTTCATGGTGTTTTAATATGAGGGCGGTTTTCAGATAAGAGCCAAGGATGATGACAGTCCCCCCAACCACCACACTGCTAGTCCTGTGAGGGCCTCTGCTGCAGGACAAATATTTGGATGGAGAGGTGGAATGTTACATCCCCACCCCTGGAACATCTTTCCTGAAAAAAATATAACATTTGTTTTATAAAAAGATTTATTAAATAACAGCTACCACTCTTTCCTAGCTGCTTAGGAAATAGCAGCTTGGGTATTGCAGATCTCTTGGTCAATCTGGGTGGAAAAAGCCCCAGTGCTGAGTGTGCTGGGTGGGTGCCAGTGACCAGGGAAACCGGCGGCTCCCGTCTGGCTCGGTAGCCGCGTCCTCTTGAGGGTTTCCTGTCCTGCTTGGTTTTGGAGGCCAAGTTTTCATCATTTTTAAGGAATTGTAATAATAGGAGGTGTGTATTTAAGGATGCATTGGTGCTGTCTGTTCCTGGGGGCTCCGCACAGCCTGGGCACAGGGACTGGGATGCTCCTGAAGGATGCTGGTTTGGGGACGGCTCCACGAGCGGTACCGCAGTGGGTGTTTAAATTAGTTCCCCTCATTTAGGGACGCGGGAAAAATACACTGCATCGTTTGTCAACAGCATCACACAGGGAATAAGACCCTTTGAGCGCAAATGAGGAAAATGCAATAATTGCTTTGTGTTTTTAACAGCCACCAGCTGAAGGAAGAGAGGACCTGCAGCAGCCAGTGCTCCTCGACTTTCCTGAGACACGTGGAAAGTAACGTGGAGCTTCTGGTTTGCTGAAAAGACGTGTTTTTGAAGGGTGTCAGCCTGTTTGGAGTGTGGGAGACCCAGCGCTGCTCCCCTGGGCATCCCAATGGGTCTCCAGCTACGTCCTTACCAGTCTAACTCTTCAGTTTTGCAGTTTTCTCTTAACAAAGTAGTTAAATCCTGTCACAGAGCGGTCTTGATGACTTCACTGATGTCCTACTGAGGTTTTTGAAAAGACAAAACAAAAAAGCTAAAATATAGCTAATACCAGCAATTCTACATGCCTAGGAATCTGCAGCATATGCACTCCCTGGGCTCTTCTGCAAGAGCTGTTGAGAGCAAGTTGAGGTGACTTGTTGTGATTTGAAGGGAATATATTGGATGGATGGATGGATGGATGGATGTTAGTTCTCTGACCTTAAACCAGATGAAGTGTTGTTCTTATGCTGTAAAACTGCATCAACAGTGCACAGTCAAGAGTGATTTATGTCAGTAAAATTCGCTAATTAACAGCTTAATGAAAGGATGCTAGACAACACTTGCTTTCAGAGCACTTTCTAACATGCAGTGTGTTAAGCAGGAGGCAGGTATGAGTGTTCCGTTATTGCTCATTTCAAGAGTGGCTAAAATGATGGACCTGTGGGTGGTACGTGGAATAACATCGCTGTTGAAGAGATGAGGAGCTCAAGGATGGGGAAGGAATAAAGCCTCTGACACGAACAGATCCCTTGGGTCTGATACTGGTCTTTCCACTGCATCAGAGCAGTCTTGCACTGCGAGATGCGTATAGATGGTGCTTAGGGACATTATTTCAGGCATTGGAATGGCCTGCCCAGGGAGGTAGTGGACTCGCCGTCCCTAGAGGTTTTTAAACTGAGATTGGACATGGCACTTAGTGCCATGATCTAGTAAACGGACTGGAGTTGGACCAAGGGTTGGACTCGATGATCTCTGAGGTCTCTTCCAACCCAGTCGATTCTGTGATTCTGTGATTTAGTGGTGGACTCGGCAGTGCTGGGTTAATGGTTGGGCTCGATGATCTTTTCCAAGCCGAACGACTCTGTGTTCTCTCCCGTTGCCCAGGTGAATGTTTTGGGCCGCCGCATGAGTACGTCCTCGCCCGGCGATGGCCTCGCAGCCCGCGCTGGCACGGACGCTGCTGCTCGGCCTGCTGGCCTGCTGCCTGCCAGCCGCCCGGCCCCGGGACTTCACCGTGAAGGACATCGTCTACCTCCACCCTTCCAGTAAGACGTCTTCGATGGGCTGCACAGCCAGGGGTGGCCGTGGCGCGGGGTTAAGGACGAGCTGGAGAGGGGCCGGGGGAGCCACCAAGATGATCAGAGGGATGGAACAGCTCTGCCGTGGGACAGGCTGAGAGTTGGGGTGTTCAGCCTGGAGAAAAGTAGCTCTGGGGAGACCTAAGTGAGGCCTTTCTGTGCTTAAACAGGGCCCGTAAGAAACATGGGGACAGACTTTTGAGCAGGGCCTGTTGTGATAGGACAAGGGTGATGGTTTTAAACTAAAGGAGGGAGATTGAGACTGGACATAAGGAAGAAATTGTTGGCCCTGGGGTTGGTGAGAGCCCGGCCCAGGTTGGCCAGAGAGGTGGTGGATGAACCATCCCTGGAGACATCCCAGGCCAGGCTGGACGGGGCTCTGAGCAACCTGAGCTGGTGAAGATGTCCCTGCTCATGGCAGGGGGGGCACTGGGGGAGCTGGGAAGGTCCCTTCAACCCAAACCACTCTATGATTCTATGTGTTAAGGCAGCAGAAACATCAGGGTTGCGCTGAGTGCTGAGCAAAAATTACATAAATATCCCCAGTACTCATAAAACCAGTTGATGTAAAACCAAACTGCCCCTTCCCAAAGGGGTTAAAGGACAGAGAGGATTACGGGCAGTTGCTGAGCATGTCAGGAGCTTTTTGGTCGCTGCTTTCTGTTCCTCAGTGATCTCTCTGGCCATAAGACCAGGACCCGTGGCCACGCGGTTTGCCCGAGCACATCGATGGCTGTGAGCCAGGGCCAAACGTGACCGTGTGCCGCTGTGGCACTACCTGCTCCCGACTTATTTCAGTAGCTCCCTGGAGCCGTGCTATGGCAAAGTTATGTATCTTCACATCTTCCATGGGCTCTCCCTTCACCAGTCTGTTCACTTCATCAGATAGAAGCTTATTTAACTCTACAAGCAGGGAGCGCTTGGGGAGCTGTACCTGCCACCTGTTCCCAGAGGAAACTCACCACCTTTCCAAATTTGCCTGAAAGATGTATATTCTTTAAAAAGCAAGATGAAATTCCGGTTTCATGCTGCAACCACAACCTGCCAGAGGTGCAGGGTGAAGAGGGGTGAATTTATTAGTGATGTTGTGTTGTCCCAGCCCAGGCTGCTCCTTGAGGGCACCACCAGCCCCACCAGAGATGTTCCCAGGGGACTTGCTGGCCCTTACCAGAGGAGCCTGGGGAGAAAACAGCAAACGCCTCCTGCTTCACCAATCCTACCCAAACGGGGCCGGCCCAGAGCCAATGGGCAAGGGGAGGAGGTGAAGAGGAGGTGAGACATGGCCTGTGAGGCTGTGGAGGTCCAGCTTCACCCCATGGCCATAACCATGACCTTTTGGTGGCAACATCTTGAAGACGTATTGAATGTGCTACAGAAGCCCTGCCAGGAGACCACTTAAGGAGTTAACGCTCTTCGTCTGCTGAGATAAATCAGGACAGGGTCTGCTGTTAAAAACTGGAGGGTTCAGCAAGTTGATTTTTCATTCCTTTGGGGACCTCAGCCTGCCATCCAAAACGGCAGCAGCTCGTTTCCAGAAGTATTTTAATCCGTCTGATATTTTGTTATCAGCACTGATAGAGTAGCAGTATTGGATGTGAGTGCTGATACCATGACAATAAGTATTCCCTGTTCCCATTAACTGCCTTTGAAGTCCACAGCGGGCACTTTTTCCCGGTAAACACAGCTGAACTGAGTCCTTATTGTACCCGTATGTGCCTTTCCCGCATTGCTATTGCTGACGGGATGTTTACAAATCGGGACCAACTTGACGAAGTTGACAGGTACACCTGTAGAAAGATACGTCTGAAGAGAACAAATGCTGCTGTGTGCCTCTGAAAAGCACAGCAGAGCCGGATTAATTGGCTCCTTTTAACTGAATATCATCTCTTCCTTTCAGCCACACCGTATCCTCACGGATTTAAATGTTTCACCTGCGAAAAGGCGGCAGATAATTACGAATGCAACCGGTGGGCTCCCGACGTCTATTGTCCCCGAGGTAACCAGCTGTGCGCTGGCGTTTAATTTAAATCTACCTGATGACAACCGCTCGCTGCCCCCACCGTGGGGACAGCACTGAGCCCCCATTATTCCTTACATGTACTCGGATGCTGGCGATCGCTGCTCCCGATTGTAAGCCCCCTCATCATGGAGATGTGTAAGCGATATGAGTAATCCTTTAAGCTTTTCTGTCTGTGCTGGATGAAGTTTGGGACTTTTTATCTCCTCGAGCTCAGCTGGAAATTAAATCAGGCTGACGTTTATTTAAGGGTTGTGTTTCTCTTACTGGTGAGTACAGGACCAGTTGTTGCTTTATTCACTTCTGTTGCACATGGCACAAGCCCACGCTTCAGGGCAGCCAAGATTGCCTCTTTTCAGCTGGCCTCAAGGTATTTTTGGTATTTTGGGCTCATAAATCACTGGACTCTGAAGCTGGGAACAGCCTAGAAAGGGCTTTGCGATACAGGCACCAAAATATCAGACACAGGCATCGGTGAGATCCTCAGATCAAGCCTTACCGCTTCTCTTTTTGAGACACAAACACTAAGATTGTCCACAGCCCCTGAGGAGGCCCTGGACGCGGGTTGTGTCCTCACCAGGGTGGGAACCAGTTGTAGGTAGGAGGAAGCTGATGCTGATGGGCAGAGGGAAGGATGCGATGGGCAGGAGGATGCGATGGGCAGGGGGAAGGATGCGATGGGCAGGAGGAAGGATGCGATGGGCAGAGGGAAGGATGCGATGGGCAGAGGGAAGGATGCGATGGGCAGAGGGAAGGATGCGATGGGCAGAGGGAAGGATGCGATGGGCAGAGGGAAGGATGCGATGGGCAGAAGGAAGGATGCGATGGGCAGGAGGATGTGATGGGCAGGAGAATACTGATGGGCAGAGGGATGCGATGGGTAGAAGGATGTGATGGGGCTCAGTGCTCCCCTGGTGCTCTCTGTAGGCTTGGCTTTGCTGTTCAGCATCTGTCCGGGATGTCTGTGATCTGCTGCGGGACAGCACAAGTGCCTGCCGAAAATATTTATTTTGGAAAAGAGAGCAGAACCTGCACTGCAGGGACGAGCCAGCTGTGTTTGCAGCTGTGTCAGAGTGTGTTATCTGTCTGAGAATGTTTTTGATTTGAGCTCGAATCAGCACAACATCAATAGCAATAGATGAGGTCAGGCTGGCTGGCATCAGATGAGACCAATGGCCGCGGACACTCCCTGCTTGGCCAGCAGTCACTGGCGTTTAAATGAGTAAGGCCAGCGTTACCTGCAGATTGCTGTGAGACTGAGATCTGCCTTTAGGAGCTGGAGTTACTTGACCCAAAAAGATACGCTAATCTGGAAGGTGAAGTTAGTACTTACTGGTGGTTTAGTGGAGGGGAAAACCAGGCTTTGGTGGGTCTGTAACTCATCGGGTGTGTTCAACCAGAGCAGCGCTGCTGGTGACGGTCCCCAGCGCTCCTGCCTGACAGATCAGAAAGCTTTTATTGAGCCGGCTATTTTCTTTGCTGCTTTAATTTTCCAATGCGATTTTTGGCAGGCGCAGAAATGCAGCCTCTGGTTTGCGGCGAGACCGCGGGGACGCTCCGGGAGCGGGGTTATCCGCTCGGGTCACTCCCTTGTCTCTGGCGGTCAGAGGGCGCAGTGGCGGCGTTGCCTTCCCCGCAGTGATCCAAAAGCTGCTTGGTTTGCTTGGCTTAATGGTGCGAGAAAACAAGAAGACTCCATCCTCCTATTCGCTATATTTTTTAGAGGCAATGCTATTAAAAGCAAAACAAAATATTTTCATTAACCGTGATGTAGGACTTAAAGGAAACCACGTTTTGTGTATAATGAAATTCATTATAAGGGAGAGAAAAAATGCAAAAGAAAAGGCGATGGTGTCACTTGTCACACCGGGGTCAGCGTAAATCAGTAGCCCTGAAAGTCCCCCAAATAATCCCATAGAGCAACCACCTCATTTTCAAAGCCTTTTGTAATGGAGAGTGTAACTGAATGTTACACTATGGTCGGCTGGGCTCTTAAGTGCCTTTAAAGACACTCTAGAGCGGCAAAATTATGGAAATCTGTTATATTTTGTTATTAATACAATATAATGGAGCCCCATCCTTACCCCGTGGCCGCGCAGTGTCCTGCCTGCTTGGGCACCACCGTCCTTTAGCATCAACTTTCGTGCTGCAATGGCTTATTTGAATCTTATTTGAATATTAATTCAGATGACTGAATTTTATTGCTTATTGTGGCAATCTCGCCCAGCTGTCGCTGAACGCCGAAAACATGGGAAGTACACAGGGCTCTCCCCATCGGAGACGAGGGCTGAGCAGGAATGTCCACTTTAAATTAATTATGCTCCTCTTTCCCCCCCATGGAAGCAATAATTTGATTAATAATAAGGTTGATTCATAAGAAGCGAGGTATAATTTAGAGAGGAAATATATAGTGGTGTGTTTCCTGTGTTGAGAATGCAGCGTGTTCATCTCGCAGTGCTCGGAAGGGGAGCAGCACCTTCGACTGAAACGTGAAATAAAGCCGCATTCCTTTATGCCTGGGGACAAGCACAGCGTTCGTCAGCCCTTCTGCTCTGGGTTTGCTGTGTGTTTCACACGGGGACAAGGAGTAGCTTAAGAAGAAGGAGGAGGAGGAGGATGGGGGAGCCCTCAGCGTGCAGGAGATGCGATGGGAATCCTGGGGACACGGTCTGGTTCATGGTGCTTTTCCCATTTTATGGTGCTTTTCCCAAAGACTGGGAAACCGAGAAATACATCCATCCTCCTCACTGTTCTGCTGGGTGTTTTGGCATCGTTTTATAGTTTTTTTTAGGCATTTAATGGTTGTCCATGAAGCACGTTAACAAACGAAACCTATGCAAACAAAGCTTAGCTTGAGGCACAGACAGGTACTGCAAGTTTTCCTTTTTAAAGCCCATTCTTGTGGAGCTGATGGTGCACACCGTTTTGTGTTTGTTTATATGAAGCTCTCTCTGTAACTTGATTATCCAACGTATGTGTGTTTATTTATCTGTGAGTATTGGGAACAAATGTGCACGTTCCAGGGTGCTTTGAAACCTCAGTTCCGTGCCAGAGCTTGGGGTGTGGGTGCCTGTATTTACTGACATTTATGTATTGCAAGAAATACATCAAAATAATCTTTTTTTTTTAAATCCCAAGATTAAAAAAATTAAGATATCTTTTTTATTACTTCCTATTAGTAGATTATGACAAAATTTGCCAGGTAAAGACATTTTTTCTGTCTTTCGAGGTACCAGATACTGCTTCAGCCAACACATGATGAAAGTCACTGGGGAGAGCGTGTCGGTCACCAAGCGCTGTGTGCCCTTAGAGGACTGTCTGGCTACGGGATGCACCTATGTAAAGCATGAAGAATACAAGGTATAGGATAAAAATTGCCTTTTTTTAATACGAAAACTTGGCAGAATCCTTCTGGCCTTTGCCCATTAGTCTGACTGGTTCAGTGGGTAAATCAGCATCGTCAAAGATGAAGTTTCTCTTCTTAAGGAGCTCCAGCTCGTTTCCATTTGCTACAGAAACAAAGGAATAACCTCTCCCAGAATAAAAGAATAATCTAAATAGCATTTAACTAAATGGCAGTAGCTCAGGGGTTTGAGGAGCGTGGCCTGCAGAGCTGCCTTGTGTTTGCTCCATGTCCTCTCTGCTCTGCGACGGATGCTCGTGGTTCTCCTACTGAAACGAGTACCTGCAACAAAACCCTATTTGAATAAGTAAGTATTTATTTATTTGAGCTCTGGTTTGTGAGCTCTATGTGAACCAACCACCACTGGTTTTCAGCAGTTTGCTTATTTGGGGTAGAAAATAAGAGCTTCAAAATGGATGTGTCGTCCTTGTAGCCGCCGAAGTGTTGTTCCTGTGCAGGTGAAATCGCTCTCCGAGTACATCAATAAATAAAAGAGGAGGGTGTTGGGGGTGGAAAAACAAGGGGAAAATAATCAGACTGGACACTGTGCTCCTTTGCAAGTGTCTTATTATTTTCCATGTGTCTTTCTGCATTGGTGTTGGTGTTTTTCAAGTAAGAAGTTATAACTTGTTTCTTGTTGCCCAGGTCTGCACGTCCTGCTGCGAAGGAACCATCTGCAACTTGCCCCTGCCCAGGAACGCGACAGACGCCGTGTTCACCACCCTGTCCCCGCTCAACAAGACGCGGCGGCTCTCGCAGCCCGTCCTGCTGGCCATGGCGTGTCTGTGGCTGGGGCTGGTGGCCCAGCGCTGGTGACACTGGACAGCTGAGCTGCTGAGAACATCTGCGTGAACCTTCAGCCTCTCCCTGCCGAGCTGGCTTTGAAGGAGTCGTGTTCCTCCATGTTTTTATTACCGATGGAGTGGTGAGCCTGGGATGTAGATGTACTTGAAGGGGGTAAAACCGTCACGTTTCGCTACTGTTTTCTGAAGAAACTCATGCCAAATGTTCCCAGAATCCCTGGCTGAGACTGATACAGACACTTTTCTTAATGCCCATCTTTTCCTCATGAAGAAATGATATTTAAAAGTACCGTATCCCTGCCAGCTGCTATTATTATCACTTACACATTTGAAACTTTTCTTGTTACACAACCATAGAACTGGTTTGGGTTGGATGGACCTTCAAAGTTCATCCAGCCATGAGCAGGGACGTCTTCAACTGACCACGTTGTCATTGTCACAGCACTAACTCTGGTGTCTCGTTAACCTGTTTTTAGAATGCAGAGTAAATAAGAAGTCTCGGGGAGGGCAAGAGCTTGTGGCGAGGCAGCAGAAGCTGGAAGGGATGAGCACAAGGGAGCAGGGGCAGTTTGGACCAGGTGAGCGCCTCGCACAGGTGCTTCCTCCAGGATGGGCAGAAAATCACCTTGGGTTATAAATCAAACCAGAAACGCTCTAAAAACTCCGCTCCTGAAGCATGATTAGAAAGGAAAGTGTGTGTGTGGGGTCCTGACCCTCTCCTGGGAGGAGGGGGGTGTGTGAAGGTTGAGATGCTGGTGCCGGTTGAGCCAAGAGGTTCTTTGTTTTGGGGCTTTACATGTTTTCACATTTTGGGCACCCATTCCAGCCTGAGAAAAACCCCTGATCCTGAATAGCTTATTTTATTGTATTTAATGCACTCTGTGGTGTATGGACTGCTCCAAGCTACAGCTGGTTCAGTGACCTGTGTTTCTTGTTTCACTTGGAAATCACATATGCAATATTTATTTTTGTATAATGAGTCGGATCCAAAGTGTTTAGAAGATTCTTAATACTGATATTGCCAGGCAAAATGGTTGTTTTGCAAGTGGGTAAGCCTGTAATATATAAATTATCATATATATATATATATATATACATATAAAAACTGTTTTGCATCATTATTGAAAAAGAATCAGCTTTGTTTTGCAAGGTCTGTAATAAAAGCAGGGTGGCTATGGACTTGAAGTTAAACCAAACTTAAGCAAAAAAAACCACCCCAAACAACAAATTAACGTTATAAATTGTTCCTTTACAAGCTGATTTTGGCTCATCATACTCCAAGGTAACCTGTGCAGTATCGAGCTACACTATGCTTGTTTTGGTGAGTTACAGGGGGAAAGGCGAATGAAGGAAGCCAGTGCTGGAACGTAAATGCTTTGAAAGGGCTCCGGGAAGGTCCCGGCAGCATCCGGGTCAGATACAGGTTACAGGTGGAAAACTGCAGCTCCTGGAGTTTTGTGGCCTTTGGAGTGAGCTCTGCTCGTGCTCCGGGGAGTTCAATTGGTGTTGAAGGAGAACCTGCTTTCCGGTGCCTTCCCTGGGGAAGGAACCTCCGTGTGCTTTGCTAAGGGATGTTTTCTCATTATGGAAATGGAACCTCAAACACTGTGCCTTTCCTCTTTTTATCTAAAACTAACACTTTTGAGGAAAGGCTGATAAATCTTGCATTTTGATGTCATTCGGTTCTCCTCTGACCTGCTCACTGAGCACTAGTATTAAGAGGGTAGTTGCAATCTCTTATTTTATGCAAGTTAAACCTAGCTCTAGCAGACCCTAAAAAAAAAAGCCCAACCCTGCAGCCTTTCTAAAGCCCGTCCCCTCCTGCGCAAGCTCACTCGAGCATGCAAGGTACTTATGGGTTGGGGAGAATGAGGTGGAGGAGGATGTGACTCCTCCAACAGCAATTTAAGTATTATTAATTATGCAAAATGGAAGAGTTTAAGTCTGGAAGGACCTCACGCAGGCATTCAGCTGCTCTCCTGGGGCAGGGGTTGAACGTTGGCCAAGATGTGTTGGAAAGCCAGCGGGATGCAGAACCGAGATTACTTAGGAACATCTTGCTAATCTCTTCAGCCAAGGTGGGCTCAAGCCTTGGGCCATCTTGCATGTGGCCAGCAGTAGAACCTCAAGGGGCCTCCTCACCATCTCAGGGCTCACAGGCTGGTGGTGGCAGCTCAGCCGGAGGTTCTAAGGATTTCTGTTTTAATTCCGGGACTTGTTATCCACATGCATTTAGGAGTCAAGCAATAAGAAAACCGACCAGCAGCAAGAAGCAGATGTTACCTCCCGGTTGCCTCGGTCACCAGTTACAGCCAAGTTTGCACCAACACCTTCTGGCATCTCTGTATGTCGTCTCCCTCCATTTCCCATACATTTTGCAGTTCTGTTGCTCTGACCACAGCGACGCTACCGCTGGAGAAGGTCCCAGTTCTTGTGCTGTCTCACCAATGTGTCCCAGTTGTGCTCTCCAAAAAGGACCTGAGCACCATCCAGCTGAGCTGCTGCCTCCAGCTGTGGTACAAGGGTGATGGACATTGGGCTTAAAAGAGCAAATAAAGGTGACTGCAAGCACATGGTGGGGGGGTTTAAAGCACATAAATGCTGAGCTGCACCGTATTTATTTTTTTAGGCTCTATATATGTGATATTGCTTTAAAACGTCTAATTTTTTAACTCCTGTAAATGCTGTACATTTGTATAAATAAATGTTTTAAATATTCACACGATGTGTGAGGTGTGTGATAACAGCGTCCCCTGTGCTGGGCCACCGTCTGCTCCCTGCGCCCCTTCTCCTTTCCCTGGGGTCCTACTAGCAAAAAAACTCTTTAAAAATATAAATATCTGTATTTAAGACCATTTTGGTTTAACTCCCGCTGAATCTTTCCCATAGTTTCTTCCTCTTGAACTCCCATGGTTATTTGTTGCTTTTTTATATGTATATTGGCTATTTAAGTGCATATTAAATAAGAAATGAATAAGTCTGAAGAGACTCTTGTTTAGTTACTGAGCCCTGGATGTTCCTGTCCCTCTCCTGCTCCGGGAAAGCTTTCCCTGCTCCATCATTACGCTGCAGTGCTAATTTAATCCCAGCACGTTCTGGAGGTTTTAATGCAGTGATTTCTATTATCATTTCCACTCCCGCAACCAACACTTAGTTGGACGTAAACAACTTCATGTGCCTAATGCAAGGTTTAGGCCTAAGTTATTGATGGGCACCGTGAAGAAGGTATAACTCAAAGTTAAAGCTATACAATTCTACAGCTGTATTATGGGATATTCTGACAATTATCTGCCTATGTGTACAGAAGGGAATCGGCTGGGTTTTGCTGATAAAGGCTGTTCCGGCGGGGCAGAGGCTGAGCCGAGCTCTGCTGGATGCAGGTGAAGAGACAGAAAAGGCCAAAAAATAATAAATCAACATTTGCAAAGGTGTATTTAAGGAAAACAGTAGTGACTGGGCCAATTCCCACAGCTCTAGATTGAATAAATGCATTTTACAGTAGCACAGTTAACTACAGCACTTACAGCACCCGACTTTCCACTTAGTATTAAAATAAGTATCTCTCTGGAGGTTCAGCATTTGGTGCAGCTTTTGTTTGAAAATATGCCTTAAAAGGGTTTGTTATCCCATTTCAAGAGGTGCCTTTGGGAGCAGCGCTCCCTGCCCAGGGCCAGGATAACCCACACGGTTGCAGCACTCGTGCTCGTGGCTCCAGTCCCTGGATTTCTGCCCTGCAGCGCAGCGAGCACAAGGCAGATGTTGGTTACAAACGCTTCACTTCCATTTGCTGCAAAGCAGTTGAATTAATTGTCAGTAAAGACAAGGCGAGTTGATTGTGTCGCTCTTTTCCTCCCCTTAAACAACCAGTTCGTGCACAACCCGCCTGGTACCTCTGCCCTGCAGCACCCAAAGCGATGCTGAACCTCCTGCTTGCCGGAGCCATAAGCACTAGTTTTATCATTATTATTATTATTTAATTTTGGTTTTGAGATGCAGGAACTGCTTCTCCATTGCCCACCAAAATCCAGCATAATCCCCCCCAAAAACCCCATTTTGGACTGGCAAGGCAAAGCTTTTGAAAGCATTTTAACCCACTTAAAGGGGCTCAAGCAACCAGCACAAGTTACACCCCAAGTGTCTCGCTAAGGGCTGGAGGTTTCCATATATTCCCAGTCGAGGAATACACGACTCGCTCCCTCCACCGAGAAACTGCCAACAAGTTGATTCTGGTAAACGGCGTCACCAGACCTACATGTGGTTAGTGGAAAAAAAGGGAAAATGTACTTGAAATATGGACATTATGGAATTAATGGCAAGCAGGAGTTAATGCTTATGATCTGGAGGTGCAAACCTTAGAAATGACAATGCCCAAAGAAGCATCAATTCAGAATTAAACAAACAAGATGGGAACTAACCCTTGGAATCAAAGTTCTTGCACATCCCACAACATTACTCTTCTGCTGCATGTCAAAATAGGCTTCCAATTTTTGTCGCCTATTACTAATACACACTTTACAGTGCCAAACTCATTAGAGCATTATTTGACCAATTCTCGTACCAACTTCCCTTGACATTAATCCCAAAGTCCACTGAGACTCAAACAGCCACTCAACTCCCGGGTTGATCTAATAATGTCATTCCTTTAGCACTGATATTTTACATTTGAAAGCATTTCAAATATATCTAGTTCAACTAACTTATATGTATTTATGGGGCTTAAGCTTCCCTATTCCTTTTTTAAGGTTTTTGTCAGGTTTTAGACATGTAACCTTTACACATTTCATCACACGGAGCTCAACCCTACAAGTCTTAGGCTAAAACCAGCAGGCTGGATATCCTCAACGTGACAGATTCTACCCACAATAAATACAAATGGAAAAACAGAGTCAGTGATACCAAGCTGCCAAAAATAAAACTCTGCCACAGGTTTTCATTCTGAAACACAACCTGAGCAAGCCGGCTTTGCTGACATCTACGAACATTTCACTACTCAACGTTGTAAAATTTACAGTATCACAGTATGTTTGGGATTGGAAGGGACCTCAAAAGATCATCTAGTCCAATCCCCCAATGGGTTTAAATGGGTTTTAGTTATGCTATGGATGTTCCTATCCAGATATGCTGAATACAGGCCAAACAGCAACTTGTCAGTCCACGTGTGTTAGAAAAGACAAACCCCAACCTCCTACTCAATTTGGGAGGGCGGCACGGGGCTGCCAGCCACGTCCTGCCCCCTGCCCGCTGCTGCGAGGACAATAGTTTAAGTAATTATTTTAAGGGGGTAACTTGTTCAGGTTTTTCCTGTAAAAATGTAAGCAATCCTGCTGTGAGGGTATGTGCCATGCAGCCTGTACCGTCATCTCTTAGTAAATAAAAGAGCTGCACCTAAAGCCCGTGGCAGGCGTCACAGGGAACAGAAAGACGCAAAGGTGGTTGTTCTGGCCACAGAGCTGCCCACCTGGGGTGGGTATTTCCTGCTGTTCACGCTCATGTCTTAGCAAGCTAAGCACAAAGTAGGATATAATACATATACATGGCTTTTTCACTACCAAAAATAATGGGTTATCACCCAAAAGCATTCCACCAACCGAATTTTTGAGTTTTCTCCAAGAGAAATATATCCTGATGAGTTAATCTCCCAGCCGTCACTTAGTCACTCTGGGATATCACTGCGCCTCTTCTAGGCACAAAACCATCCCCAAAGTCCAGCCCTCAGAATCCATTTTCCTTCCTTAAAGCTCTTCCAACCCGCCAGACACCGGTTTTAGCAGTAAAGATTATTTTCTCAGTGAAGCATAACACCCAGCTGCATGAAATTTCAGTCTCATAATCCTGTTAGGTTTCCCTGTCAGACTCTGCACCGACGAGACCTTTGTGTTTGTGCAGCTCCTGAAATAGCAGCCTGAGCCTCACGGAATAAAATGAGAGCAAGAATTCCCATTGCCAAGGTGAAGAGCTGCTAGTTTAAAGGCACTGCAGAAAATAAAAGCCACAGTCAGTTTGCAACTATTACTTAGTGCCATTTTTAATGTGGATTTGAAGGTTTGGTGCTGGGCTCAGAGCTCCACCAGCCTTTGGCTTCACTCCACAAGACCACGGTTTCACAGAATCACAGAATCACAGAATCGACTGGGTTGGAAGAGACCTCAGAGATCATCGAGTCCAACCCTTGGTCCAACTCTAGTCCGTTTACTAGATCATGGCACTAAGTGCCATGTCCAATCTCAGTTTAAAAGCCTCCAGGGATGGTGAGTCCAGCACCTCCCTGGGCAGCCATTCCAATGCCTGATCACTCTCTCTGTAAAGAATTTCTTTCTAATATCCAGCCTAAATTTCCCCTGGTAGAGTTTAAGCCCATGCCCCCTTGTCCTATTGCTGATGCCTGGGAGAAGAGACCAATCCCCACCTGGCTAGAACTGCCCTTCAGGTAGTTCTAGAGAGTGCTGAGCTCACCTCTAAGCCTCCTCTTCTCCAGACTAAACAACCCCAGCTCCCTCAGCCTCTCTCCATAGGTCTTATGTTCAAGTCCCTTCACCAGTCGTGTTGCTCTTCTCTGGACCCGCTCCAGCACTTCAATGTCTTTCCTGAACTGAGGGGCCCAGAACTGAACACAATACTCCAGGTGTGGCCTCCCCAATGCAGAGTACAGGGGAAGGATCACTGCCCTTGTCCTGCTGACCACGCTGTTTTTGATACAGGACAGGATACCGTTGGCCTTCTTGGCCACCTGGGCACACCATTGGCTCATGTTGAGCTTCCTGTCCATTAGTCCCCCAGGTCCCTTTCTGTCTGACTGCTCTCCAGCCACTCTGCGCCCAGCCTGGAGCGCTGCAGGGGGTTGTTGTGACCAAAGTGCAGCACCCGGCATTTGGCCTTATTGAACTTCATCCCATTTCTTCGCTTGTCAAGAGAAAACCCCAGCTATTTCTTATCCGCACTGCGGGTGTTAGTGTGTAACAGAAAACATCAGTCATTACACTAGAAATCTGGAAATAACAGATGCTTTTTTTCAGTTACGTTTTCATGGAGATACAAGTTTTCTGAACCTTTTGGACCCAACAGCCTCCCAAGGCCCCTTCCAACAGCAAATAGCCAGCGAGACTTCAGCATCAGACCCAGCAGAAAACCTGAATGATAACAAAAGGCTGGCAGAGAGAGGAAATGCCTTATAGTTACCCATGTGGCATACCAGCAATCCTGATCTATTAGCTTTAGTTGTGAAAATCCTGCTTTATAAAAGATTCCTATGTTCAAAGGCAGATTTTCAGTCTCCGGCACTGTGCACACACACAAAACCACAACTCGTGTAGGAGTCAGGCAGGCACGCTACTATCCATCTGTCTGTAAGTACCTCATACATTTATACTAATATATAGCATATGACATGCATCTATCTATATATCTCCTCAAAAAAACAAGGGCCATACATGTATATGAAGAAAAAGGGCTTCATCACAGACTACTGCTGAACATGGACAGTCTATGGAAAGGCTATGGCCCATAAAGCCCAGGATCCCTGCACTTAAGTGCCTCATAAATACTTTTCCAAATAGGACAGCTAACTGTATAGGTAGTGATTACAGAGCTTTTATATAAAGTAAAAAGAAAAGTGGCAAAAGCAACAGGAGGTGGATGGCTCTCCCATCTTCAATGAGATTACCTGCAAGAGCAGCGGCCTTGGGGGGCTGCGAAGCTCAAACCACATGCCGCGTTGGTTCCCATTTCTGTGGAATTTGGGTCACGAAGCAGGACAAGTCCCCTCGGGAAGGGGCGGGATGCTGGAGCAGTCTCGCCTGCACACGCAGGACTCGGCTCAGCTGTTTTAGGAACCGCATGGTGGGGATCAGAGGAGCAGCGGGAGAAGGGGCAGGAACGGGGGGGTCCTATCACCCAAACTGCAGCACAACCAGGAGGAAATTCCCAAGCTGAAAGTCACGTGTTGCTCTGAACAACTTTCATAATAACAGGATGGAGTTAAATACCTGCGTTTCCTTTGATTCCTACTCTGATTCCTGTCTGTAAGAATTACTAATGTTATTGTCTATGTTTTGTCTCTAAATCCCAAACTTCTCTGATCTCTCTCTCCCAAAGCACCAAGGCAGCAACGATCCTGCCCTCTCCCCTCACACGCTCATTTCCTTTTCCAAGCCTCCAAACAAATCTGCCTCACTCCTGCACCTCGGGGTCTTCTCATTATTTATCACCAAACTCGATTTTTCAATATCCGTGAAACTTCAGGCACTTCGGGATTTAAAACACATTTATCACCCAACACTCCAGCTTAGAAGGAACAAAGACCACTGAACAAAAAACGAACAGAACTATATCTAAGTCCTGCCAGCACACCAAGCAGTCCTGAAAATAATAACTGTGTTTATCTTGAGCTCATCAGCTCCGCTCCAACTTTTAAGTTCTACTCTAATTAGTGAATTACTTAGATCAACTTGAGGTTTTCCTGAGCAAGGACACCGCTACAGTTTATCAGCTGCAGCTCTGGGGAGAGCAGGAACCATGCGGTCTCTGCAGCACAGTCAGCCCTCAGGAAACCCAGTTACTGCAAAATCACCAAGTATTTTAGAAAAACTTGACTTTATTAAACATCTTGAGGCTCTTTCTCCCATCACCACATCAGCGCCTCAGCAAAGAACGCAGCAGATGTCTAATCTCCTTCCTATAAGTGCAGGACACTTACAGGGTCTTCACGGCCTCATGACCCAAGTACTCATACAGCAATTTACATTATTTTCACAGCATTCAGAACCAGAAGTTTGAGAGTCTGAGAGCATCTCACAGACACAACTTACCCACATCAAGGTGAAAATTCTCCAAAAAAAAGCAGGATTAGTTCCACAGCTCAGCACAAAAGACCCCACTGCAGGGCTGTGCTGCAGGAGGATGAGTGGAGCAGACCAAGGCTGGGGGAGCCAGCTGCAGATCATTGAGCCCCAATTACCCACCTGCTGAAAACCCACCTCCCTGTAACCAGCCCTTTCTATTTAACTAAAAAATAGAGCTTGTTTGCTGTGCTGCTGCTAGAATTTGCTATTTTAAGAGTGTCTGTGTTGAAGTGTAATATATAGAATGTGATCATGAGCAAGTGGTTCAGTCTCAGTCACCTGCTTTAAGGCACGTGTTGGTTTACACACCTTAAGCTTAACCGTTGCGTATTAACAAGGCAAAGAAAACCCTCACAGGGCAAAAATAGACTTCGCATCTCTAAAATAAACCTAAGTGGTAAATATCATCAAGCCCTGGCAAAGATCTGCTCCTGACAAAGGCGGCTGTCAGATGCCGTTACTCCCCTGGAAACAAAGAGAGTTATAACAGAGCAAAAAGCCAACACATAACTTATTCTTGCAGCTGATAGAAGCCGTTATTGTCACCAGGCAGCTGCCGCGAGCCACGGGTGCGCGTGTGCATGTGGGCATGTAGCTCCTGGAGAACTTCCAGACTGAGGGAGAAGTTTCCCTTTGCAAGTGCCAGCCTGCACGACAAATTAAGGGCACAAAAGGGTCCAAGTGACCTGCTTGGAGCAGCAAGGAGAAAGCACAAACACATGGCAATGTTTAGCCCTCCCTGATGCATTAAAGTACAATGAGCTGTACCTTTATTTGGTGGAAATTAGAGCAGGTCTGCTGGCTTCGATGAATTAATTTAAAGCAGCTGGCCAACTGCCCTTAAAAGCTTAAAGAAGAAAAAAGGCCAGGTTGTATCAGTGGCAGGAATTAGCGCTCAGGTGCAGCTGAGGTCTTGATGGCTGATGGAAGCTCTTTGGACAATAATAGCAGGGTCAAAATTCAGTACTTCACCACCCTAAAGTCATGAAGTTATGCTCGAAAAGGAAAGGTAATAACTTAAAGTGCAGGAATTTTACTCTGTGTTAATATCTTATTAATAATTAATGTAGTCTGCTGGGAATTCTGACCAACCTCAGTGCTTGTTCCTGACACAGTTATTGCGTAAGTAATACTTTCTTGGACCATCTATCACGTTCCCCGTCACAGCATGCCTAGCGACAAGCAAGTACCTTCCAAAGCGATGCTTTTGCAAGCTAAAAAACAACAAAAAAATGCATCTAATTAGAACAATGACACAGAATGAAGCATTGATACTAAAAAGCAAACCAATATTACCACCTCATGAGTATTAATATATACTAGTAAGAGTTTTTCCCCACAACAGCACATGCAAGCCAGTCCCAGAGCAGCAGCTCTAATATGTTCTGCCCTCTCCTCATTAGGAAATAATTCACCGCTACATTATTTTGCATCACAGTCCTAGTGTTAGCCTGATTTAACGACTAATCAAAGCTCAGTGTGTACAGGATACTTGTTTAAACTTTGTGTTATCTCTACAGATTTCCTAGTGGGTCGTAATAAATGAGTGTAGAATTCTGCTGTTTTAAAGGGAAGCGCAAACCAGAGCATCTTCCCGACCACAACTTCCATGTGCATACCATACATGGAACGTTTCAATTTGGATTGAGGTATTTCAGCCCTCACCAGTTAATTCACATGGATACAGCTGATTCTCCTTCCACATCCTTGCTGCGATGCCAACTGGGCATCGCTGTCATTCAGTCGCTATCAAACGTAAGAATTCTTATCAGTGTGCACTAAACATTGACTCAATAGCAAGGGAAGGAATTAATTTAATATACATGGTCACATGGGCAACTTCTAAGAAGCAACACTGTGGTTTCATAAGTTATCTAAAGTAGATTATTTCAGAAATATATGTGCTGTGTATCTCGTAACATAACAGTAACCTCCTTATCTGAAGCCTTGGATCACACAAATCACTCCGAGTATAAAAACTGTACTGCTACTTCATACTTATTTCAAATTATTTGAGCAACAGCATCAACAGATGTTCTGTACACCAAGTCATTCTAAAGTTATGTGCTTTTTCACTGTATATGCAATTCCTGCCATTTGTTTAGCTTGATCAGGCAGAAGCTTTTGGAGTAAGACGAGCTCACAAAGTTTTATGCACGTTACCGTAACAAAATAGTCTATGTCCTGCAGCCCCACCTTTCTGGATCAGTCGCCTGGAGTTGTCTGAAGTTACAGCCCTGCTTTCCTGTGGGTTTATGAACCGGAGCATCTCTTGTTGAATGACACCACAATTAGCAAGAAAGGGCAACGAGCCCACAGCCAAGACGGCAGTCGAAGCAAAGGGGCTCTCTCCCCCAAGAGATCCCTGCGACCCTCTGGATTATCCGTTTTTTCCCAGGCAGGTGGCTGCTAGTGGAAGGAGAACAGAGTTCTTCACTGTTTATGCTCTTATAAACAAGAGCTGCTCAATTATCTGGCTTATTTCTCCTCTTCTCTATAAGTATACACACAATGAGCATTAGTTTAAATGACAGCTTTGAGGATGTTGAGTAAAAATAAGCAACTCTGAATAAAAAGAGGCTTTAAAAGGACCGGGCATGAGGCAAGTCATACAATTACTTTGCTATTACATTTCAGCTGTACATCACTAACAGTATTTGTACTCGCTCCCTCCGCATGACAGACTGCACAGTGTTAATGAATCAGAGAAAGACCACTGTATTTGCTTTGCCACAAGTTAAGCACAGCTGAATATAAAGCCCAGTTCTAAAACCTGCACTGTTACACAAGGATGTGTCATGAATAAATCCATAAATCCATTGAACTGAACCAAAGTGCTTGAGTAGAGGACTGGGAATGGACTTCTGCATACACAATCCTCTCTCTGTTAACAAACACCGTCCTGTCCTACCCACCAGTCAGCTGGTGCTATTTAGGCAACTGCACAACTCTTAGAACAGCTCTTACTCCAGCACAGCTTAAACATGAACATTCGAGGCATTGAAAACCAGAACTTTTTTGGTACTTGCTACTTTGACATTTCTATCAGAGTCCAAATACAAGCGATCACTGAATCTCAACTCCAGGAGGCTTTGGGTGGAAAGAGAATTGACAGGAATTATGTGAAAAGACATTTAGCTTCAGTTCCTCATACCTTAGGGTATGTAAATGACAGATATTTCACCTCTAACATTTCTTTGGCCTTTTGACTGCTATGAATAACATCTAGACTTGCATCATTTTAAGCATATTCTGCATGTAAACTAACATGCTTACAAATCTACAAATCTAACTACACAAAGAGCATTGCTCTTGCGGTGCCCAGCATCACCACTTTAAATACATTTCTATGGAATTTATTGGAAAAAATAAATTCTGGTATATTTTGTAATTAATTAATAACATCTAGAAATGAATAGCCTCTCATTAATTAAGAAAATAGTACTTCCCACAGAGCAGTGATGTTTGCTAAGGAAGCAGGTGTGATCTTACTAAATAGAAATGGCTCTTCTCAAGTGTTTGTTTCTTTACCCTAGAAAGGAATTAATTTTGTAGCACTGAAAGTTGTTTTGCTTTTCATTATCAGTACAGTTACACTGCCTTCAAAAACTTCTATTCCATAGCAGTAAGTTAATTAACAGTCCATATAGATGTGAGGAAATTAGAACCGAAACAGTTCTAGCATCTTTTGAGAATCAGTCTGTATGACAACATTTTATTTAGAAAAAACCATCAGGAAATCATACATCCCCCCAAACTGTGGCATGAAACATTAGTATTAGTGAAGTCAATGCAAAGCTCCACTATTTTTGGTGAGATTTTTGCCTCAGGTTGAAGTCATTTGAAAAGCCACTGCAAGAGTCCTTTACAGGACAAAATCTCAAAGAACACGAACTCAAAAATTTGCATCTTCAGCTTAATTTGAATAGCTGCCTGACAGCTCCCAGTCTTTCCAAAACACCATAAGGTCAAGTACAGCAAAGTCACATGAAGAAAAGACAGCATGAGGAGTCTTCAAGACAGTTAAAATACATGCAAACCATTTCATAGAATTTATTTCCCCAAAGTTCTCCATAAGTGTAACCTACTGTCCAGTGAGACACTAACCCTCTTTTATGAAATGAGCTAATTTGTGTTCTGCAAAATAATTGTATTTTGCAAAGAGATGAGACACACTGCAGCTTCTCAAGTTTTTTTAATCCTCTTGATGAGAAAGAAAAAGACTTTGAAGTAATACAGCTTTCTTGGACAGTAGAGTGGAGGTCACGAACTTGGGCTCTGGAAATACAGCACGAATTCCACGACAGAACGATGAACAAATCAGCAGCCACACACTTAACTTCAACTTCAGCCCCGGAATGTGCGCAGGCTGGAGCTCACAGGGATGAGGGTGATGGTAGGTGAGCAAGATAACATCCAAATTGCTGGCTTAGGGTGAGTTTAGCACAGACAGCACTCACTTCTCTGGAAAGTCTTCCTCACTTCCACCTCCGTGATCCAGCAAAGTTATGGGCATGCAGCAATTGTTAACAAGAACAGATTTGAGGCACTTAGTAAAGTTCTAAGCCTCTTAAAATCAATAAAAAGACTTTGGTGAGAACTGGCTTAGACCCTGAGTAAGGAACAGAAGTCATCTACAAAACCTAGAACAAGTTTTAAACCCATAATAGTTAACAGTGGAAAAAGGGGCAAGGATTAAAATCCCCAGCTGTGTGACAGGAAGCTAAAGCTGGCAGAACAACATCCTGTGCAGCCATGACCCAGACAAAAGCTGCACTGCATTTAGACAAGAGTCAAGACTGAACGATTCCTGTTGTTGCATGAACTGGCACAGCTACTGCAGTGGTGCATCAACAAATGGCTCCAATAACTGACTGCGATTAGATTAAAATCAAGTTTATTACTTAGTCTCTGTAGTGAGGCTTTGGTATTTCCAGGTGCCTTGAATTTGCTCCACTATTCTTCCTCCAGTAACTTCAATTGACCTGATTGTTTTTACGATACCTGACGAGACCGACTAGTTTACTGAAACCTCCCTGTTGAAATATTTTTATAATTGATCATAATTGCAATAATTGATCATAATTGCTCTTTGCGTAGGCATTTCAAAATTCCACAGAGACAAGTCTAAATTGCATCCAAGTACAGAAAAACAATGATGATATCCAAGCATTGCCCTATTATTTTTTTTCCACAATGTATTTAATGATCTAAGAAAGTTACAAAATCCACTTTAAATTACATTTACATATATAAACTAATTAAATATATTTAGCTAACACTGAGAAAATAAAACCTCAAGTGACATGAAGACAAAAAACCTTAAGAGATGACTGATTCTAGAGTAATTTAAGACTTACTTATTTAATGAGTCTCTGGATGTAAGAGTCAAGTGAACACTTCCCTACTTGTAGTTAGAGACGGCTGAGAGCTCATCTCATTATTCTCACTTTAGGACAGCAAATTAATGATTAGTCCAGCATTAACTTCTGCAGTTTTTATTAAGTTCTATATTCTGGGAGAACAATTTTGCTACTTATTCCCCTTTTTTTGCCACCTACTTATTCCAGCAAGTGGCAAAATTCTGAGAAACTTCAGTGGCATCTGCATTTTTAATACTAAGAGCACAGATATGTTAGACACAGAAAGATAAAATGGTTAAAAAGCGTGGCTTGTAAGGCCATATTAAAAAAGGATATGCAGATAGCTGTGTACATGTATGTTTAAACTCATTCAAGATGAAACTCACAGCTTAAAATTCATATGGCACATAAAGGTACCTGTTTGAACGCTGTCAATATTCAAAGTCACATGTGGTGAACACATTCACAAAGACTAAAATAAATAATAGCTACTTTATTACCTTAGATTACCTTAAAGTGGACCATTTCCTGACAATGCTTAGAGACAATCATCAAGTAAAAGAATTGCAAAGGCCGTAAGAACTTGCGAAACCCTGATGACTGCTAGTTTCCACTTAGCTTCCTCATGATAGGGCTGTCAGGTTCAGCATTAGTGAAAATACTTCCTACAACCACATGAGTACCCCAGATGTTATGACGAATAACTTTGCAGCAGCCAAGATCATCAATGGAAAATCCCAAGTGGCGGTAGCGTTCATCTGTTTCAAACAGAGTGTTGTTTGTGTAAGGTCCAAAAAACTAGGTGGAAACAAAAGAGAATTTGTCTAGTGAATATGTCCAAGAACATTTAAAGTGTCAGAACTACCCCTTTTAAAAACAAAACCTAAGCCCAGAAGTACCAGTTATATCTGTTGGAAGAAATTTTATGCACAGTTTTATTCATGAAATCTACACAGGAAACTAAACAGAGCACGTCTGCTTATGTTGGTACCCCATATTTAAAGATTCCCCTTTGTCACTGACAGTGTGTTTGAATGTCTAATCAATCATACATAAAAAACCACCCTCAAATGCTTTGGAAAGGTTCTGCTATTTCTACAGGAATTAAGGATAAAACCACACTGTGAAACAGCAAAAGACATGGACCTTTTCAATAAGCCCCTATAAAGAAAGATGCTCTGAAGAGCAAAAATGTGTATAAATTGGAAATGGGTATTTCAGTCACTTTATCTCTCTGGAGAAAGTTTCTGACCAAACCCCTACGCCTGATGAACAGGTTATGGGTAAGGACGTTACTGCTGAATTGGAGGCCAAAGACAGAACCCTACTTTCAATCCATAACTATTTCTTAAATGCATGGAATTCCTGGGAAGCTTTTAAGCACTATACACAGCTTAAACTGCCTGTTCACCTTATAAACATCCCCCCTTAAATCTATTTGCCTCTGTTGACACAATAAATCACTACCTTACACAGCATTTTTAAATAAAAACTGAGCTTTGTGATGACTATGTTCAACTATGACGTAGTTTAAAGTTAGTTCTCAGACAAAAGCACATGTGTGCTCATGCTTGGATAGAAGCTTTCTCAATTCTCTCTTGTAAGTTTAAAGACTCTTGATGTTTCACAGATGTCTTGGTAAGAAACTGTCAGCTCCTCCAGAGAACTGGTGTAATCTGACAATGAATGCCAACGCTGTTCAACAGGAACAAGCTATTCATTTTTTCTGTGTAACAATCATTAACTATAGTGAAGAGATTGTTTAAAACCCTCCACCCACACAAATGGTGTCAGGACTTATCAAACTACCTTGGGGGGGGCATTAACCAGCCTATTTTGTGCAGTGACCAAGAGCTTTCACACAGAAAACTTTTACAGTTATCAAAAACTCAACTTCAGGGTTGAACAATGTTCTCCAAAATGCCAACAGCCATGACAGCTGACACAGTCCGAGAACTAGTTCAGAGTCATTATCCTATGTTAATTTATGAAAAGAATTACCCTATAGTGACAGCTTTTGGGCCATATGAAATGCTGGATTTAACCCACATGAATACAAATCCCACTGCTGGTTCAGACACAGCACATGACTTACTGCCAGTCCTGAGGATGGATCGATGAAGTCGGCCCAATAGCCTTCAGAACAAATCGCATAGCAAATCTCCTTGGCACCATTGATGAACTTAAAGAAAACAAAGGGAAAGAAGGATATTGAATGAGATTTTTATTACATATATATATACACATCAGAACACATACAAAATGTTCTGAAAATGAACAAGCACAGATTTCTTTTGGTCCCTATTAATCAATGAGAAATTCAGCATACCTTCAATAAAAATGTTAATAATACCAAAAGGATTAAAATTAATGTCATACATCAGGCTACTCCAATCATATGAGATTTTAAGTGTTCCTTGTGCCAGTCAGTAATGGATTAACAGCCTGCACAAGAAATAATATAATTGCTTTGATTATTCATGCAGATCACAATCATAGCTGTGATCCTCTTTAAGAAGTCAACCATTACTTCAGGTATTTTTGTGTTATTTCCACGAGTTTACAGATCTCACCTGAACTCTACAAAATTTACACTAAATGCAGCATTAAATATGTTTTTATAAATATATGAAAAATATAGTTTTGCTGTAAGGTCTTAGCCGGCAGGACAGTATCATGTAGTTCTTAATGAACCATAAAAGTTAAAGAATCTGCTTATATTTCTGTAGCAAACTTTTTACCTATGGATTACACAGCATATTTTTTTCCCCACATAAATCAGCAACAGGAGACCTCATTTGTGTGCTTTTAATCACCTAGACCAGCAAATTTCAACCCATTTCGTGAGGGCCAGCAAGCGCCCACAGAAAATGGAAGAAACCTGCCAAGGTGAGCAAGGAAAAAACCCAGGCCCACAAAAGCCAAGATAAATGATGCTTCTAAAACCATCCACACACTCAGAAAAAACATACCCAAGTGCAAAAATCTACACGGCCGAATACGCTGAGCGGGAGTAAAATGCAAACAGAATTCACATAGCTTCCTCAAAACGTCAAAGAAAATCCCTAATCTCATAAAAAAGAAACATTTCTAACCTCAGAATAAATGTAGTACTTTATTTACTTGCAGTTATAAAATCTGGGTTGTTCTCTCTGATTAGTGCCCTCGGCAGCTCAAGTTTTCAAATTTATAGAAATATTATTATAGTTACTCAGCTTCAGTCCCTTAATGGTCCAAAATAAGAGAAGTTTCTCCTTTCCAGTAACATGTTCTGTATTTGGAGGTTGGACGGTTCTGATGATTAACTATGTTTCAAGGGTAAATTAAGTCACAAATATCAGTAAGCCATCTGAGAACAGCTTTGTAGGCATTATATTTCTGACACAGTTCATCTTTTGATCCAGCGTTGTAACAACCCCTCAGCATCAGTCAGAACGAGTTAAATAAACACTCGAGATTTACTACTGTAAACATGTAGATTTGGCTGCAAATAATCCTCATTACTTCAGCACAAGCCTCTCACATTAAATTAGTACTTTTAAGGTTACTTCAAACCACTTATGAAGCAAACAAACAAACCATTTCCTTGTGAATTTGCTGTTAGTAACCTTTAAGCCAGGAGGTTACATCCAACATCCTAACACCCCTACAGTGACTATATTAGACTTGACAGGGAGGTGCACAAGGGAGAAAATGCCAATTAACATGTAATTAGACCAGATTACAACGCCAAAGACCAACAGACCATAAATAATTCAAAGAGAAGAACACACTAAAATGAAGGGAATTTTAATTTGTGTGTAATTTTATGTTGATCCTTCAGACTGCTTCTTCCTTTTTTTTGTGGTAACCCTTACACTTTATATAGGCCACATGTGCAATTTACAGGACTGAAAAGGACAATTACCAGACTATTTTCAAACATAATTATAACCCTCACTATACAGATGAAAATCCCACAGGATTATTTTTACTAGTTTTAAAATTATAACAAATAATACACGGAAACGTTTCGAGGTGCTAAGAACACCAGCAATGGTGAACAGTGACACCTGCTGGAGTATAGCCAAAAAACTATGAAGAATGTGAAATAAAGTGATTTTCAGAGAGACCTCTAGTGGCAACAGAACAGGAAGACAAACTTAATGAGGATGGTAAAGATGTAATAAATGTAACTGATAAAAGCATTAACTGTGCCCATTATCAGAATGGAGAAAAAAAAAACAACCAGAGCAACTACTTTTTTACAAGTAAAAATGCACTCAGACAGACTCCATACTGGAATCTCGATTATATCACAGAAAAACAGAGAGAGCAGTGAAATCCTACAAAATGCACTGTACTAAAGCTGAAATAAGGTGAGAAAACAGCTGCTGCCCTTTCACTGCAACAGGGCAACAATCAAGTGCCTTTATTAATTTACTGTAGCATTTTCTAATATTTTTGCATATTTTTGACTTGCCTCACTGTAAATAATTTAATAGTTATAGGAAACATTTAATGTAATAAAATACAAATCTGAAAAAAGTTATCTCCATTTTATCAGTAAGAGAAAATAGTATTAGCTCAAAAGTGCTCTAAAAATACAGTGTATTACTACCAGAGCTAGAAATGAACCGAAATACTCCTGCTCCAGCAGGAAGATTGGACTAGATGATCTTTTGAGGTCCCTTCCAACCCCAAACATACTGTGATACTGTGAACTACACACATAGTTCACAGAAGTTTCATCTACAAACAAAAATGAACTGATGCTACTGTCAGCTACTTACATTTTCTAACAGCATTTCTCTCTCATCCTCCACTTCTTGACTCCACACAGTCATATCATTTTTAGTCTTCTGGGTGACAGTTAATACCGTCAAACGGTTGGCACTGACTTCTGGAAACATTGACTCGAAGTCTAAAACCAAAAAAGGGCATGTTATGGTTTGCTCTCGCATTTTACTTACAATTTTTCAGTTTTAGACAAAGTATTGACTCTACTTTAGAATCTTCATTTCATTTAAATCCAAGATGTATGTGTGTATTTCACAAAGGGCATGCTGGTTTCAAAATGTGCAAGCAAGTGTCGCTCTTCACAAAGATATAAACCCAAGTATACTGATATTCTAGTATTTTGAAATGAACACCACCACAGATCTCCACACATATGAGGTGTGAAGACCCTTATTTTCTGGCTAAACCACATTACATGAAATCTTTCAGTAGAAAAGGCTCATATGTACTTCCCAGGACATGACAGCAGGCTCAGTATTAGCAGCATACTACTGGCATGAGTTCTGACAGTTTTCCTAGGGCAGAAAAGACCCAAACCCATCACAATTCTCTCTTTACATCATCTGTTATTACAAACAGGAACAAACGTGAAGCATCAAAATCATAATGAGGCTTCACGGAGACTTGTTTTCAGTGTGGGAGGAAAAAGCACTTTTCGAAACCCGAAGTTGAAAGGTTCATTCTTTCTTACTCTCTGAAAAGTCTGCTCTCTTCAGCATCTAGACCAAGATTTCAACATCGTCCCTCTTTCAGTATATCACCCTTAAAATTAGAAAATGCTATTCCAACTTCATTTCAATCATTTTCTTCTTGAAAAAATTAAAGATACAGAAGCAATGCTTTCAGTAGTTGCTTAGTTTCAATTTGCTATATTCCTAAAGAGCAGTGCCAAAAGATTTGATTTTGTCATTAGATGGTTTTTCGAAACTGAATTAGCTCCAGAATCTATCTGGTACTAAAGAAGCAGCTGAAAGTTACTTCCCATCCCAGCTGATCTGATTGTAAATGGCATTGAATCTTATACAAAATAGTAACAGCAACAAAGTTTCAGTTTTTATTTTACAGTGTGTATTTTTTCTCTTGTAAAATATTAAGTCTGGATTATCCTTCTCTAGGACACATTCTGTGGCACTGATTACATCAGAGCATTTACTTACATATTTTTACATTTTAGAAAGTTTTAATTTCTTAGCTGTCAAAGAAAGTGAAAACATACCTTTCCGTAACAGCTCAGGACAAGCTTGTACTGAACATTCTACCTTTGCATTTTCAAAGTAAGTTTCAGCATTATTTATTTGCTGTTTCTGTGGAACATCAGCACCCTGAGAAAGATGAAAATCGTAACTTTACCATTAATTAATATACAACATTAATAACTTTGTACAGCAGAATATGTTTTTGAGACTACATGACAACTGACAGACCCAAGCGGTTTCCCAGAAAGACAATATGTAATGAGACTTAAAACTCAGTTTTCAAAGTGGAACGTATGTAGGTTTAACCTATTACTTAAAATGACGTGGAAATTTTAAGCTTTATGTTTTATAGTAACCATATTATCTCAAAGCCTTAAACAATACAGAAATTTTTGAAAAATATCATTCTGAAGCAATGGCCTTAGGTATTCAATACAATAGCAATTAATAGATTTCAGACATACACACATTACCTGAGCCAGAATAAAACTTTAAAACAGAAGTAACACAACAGTTCTAGATCTCTGAACTATCAGTATTTTCAGCTTTAGCTGTCACAGCTTGAAAAGCAGAACAGTTTTCAAACAATACCTTTTATATGGTTACTGTTGTTTTAGTTCTATAGTTTAAAAAACAGCAACACCACCACCAAAACAAACAAAACACAAAAAAACCCCAACAAAACAGATTCTGGTGGGTATGTTACAAACGGAGAACTTCTAAGTTAGGTATCTAAGATTTAAGCTTAAAATGCCCTCAAGAGGTGGTAACAACTCTGGGATAGCAACTGTTGTGTAGTACCATGTTTCTCCGAAAGTAAGACAGGGTCTTACACAATATTTGCTCCAAAACATGCTTACATTTTTACATGTATAGCTGCCTGGACACTATTCAAATTGACTTTTAAAATTAACCGTAACCTGGGCTTATTTTTGGAATAGGGCTTATATTTAAAGCATCTCAAAAATCCTGACAAAATCATGCTAAGGCTTATTTTTGGGGTAGGTCTTGTTTTCAGGGAAACAGGGTAGGTGTAGAATGTCTTAATACAGTTTTTCTAACCCTAACTATGCCATAATTTACAAGGAATTTCAGTAAGTTTCTCCAAGACTGAAATATACAACTCAACACTGTAATTAAGTCCTAACATCTGTTTTATCTGAAAGTTTCCCTAAACTATTACACTGAAAACACAGCGTGGCTAGTGTTTTTGCTCTAGAAATTAACATTCAAGAATAGCAAAAAAATCCCCCAGCAAAATAATAAAACACAACAGACAAACAACTGACATTAACTGCAGTTTCAACATGTATGTTTCCACATGTACCTTCCATCATGATTGCAAAGTCACTGGGAGAGATCAGTTGGTACTTTAAGCCTGACAAACCATGCTGTTGTACAACTATAGGATGCTCCTCTCACTAGGACGGTAGCTCATTGTGATTTCTTGTGTACTACTCCCATTCTATCCAGCTAAACACCACTTACATGGTACATACACTTACCAGTGCCAAAATGATGATGCTGTCATCAAGACACTGTGACCATTTTCCAAAGATCAATACCACTTTCTGATACTGGTAGGCTGCTAGGCTCGTTTACTCCACTCAGATAAAGCTAACACACCAATCTCATGTACTCTGAGGTGAGAGGAGTGCCTCTGCTCTTTCCAGTTTCTCCCTTCCATTTGGGACAGCAACAGCTGTACTGAGCAGACATGCACCCAGTTTGCACTAAATGAACTAGACTAGAATTTTCTGTCAGGCTTTTAACAGAAAGTGTGATTCATGGAAGTTGAAAACCGAATCTGGGGAGCTCACCAGAAGCTTATGTTTTCTGAGCATTTTGGAATACAATGCCACATTTAAAAAAAAAAAAACACTATACAGCATTTTTACAATGGAGATTTGCTAGTTGACTTCCAAACTGTGACCATGTCACAAACTCAGAAAGACTGGAAGGCTGAGTCAGCAGCACCGAACATTTTGTTGCAATCACTCTAGCAATTATCAAGCTGTTTGTTGTTAATAACGCATCTGACTCACTGCAAGCTCTGCCATCGCCAAAATACAGTATCATTGTGAGACATGAGGTTGAGGTACATTGATCTGCCTCTCCTGTCTGGATCCACTGGTTGCCAGAGCTAAGCAGGCAGATCTAAACACCATCCAAACTATGTAAGTCCAGATGCATTAAATGAAATACTGAAGAAACTACCAATTCTATTGGATAAAAAGGTGCTGAGACTTAGGAAACAGCAAGTTTTGAAAGATTTTTTTTTTTCCTGTATCCACATAATTAAGTCACTACTAAAATGCCATTTCACTAAGCACCACTTAGAAATATTTCAGGGTGTGTTTTTTTGACTGTATGTCTTTCTCCTAAAACAATAAAACTTCAGCTTGGTTCTATATAATCTCTCCCTCATCCCAGCCAAATTTCATTTTTCAAAATCACCTAGAAAAAAATCAATGACACCTTTTTCAGGAGTAAGAAAGATTAATTACATTTCTCTTAGACAAGAAATATCAGTAGAAAAAACCTGTTCTTACCTGAAATTCATTTATGTATTGTGCCATGACAAATTCATGCCTTTCACTTGCTGAAGGCTCTGCTAATAGATCAGGCAGACTTTCTGACACTTGGCTGTTCTTCTGAGCAGCAGTGCCATTGAGGTGACAGTCAAAACCAATATTACCAGGCAACTGGAATCTCTGGTCCTGAGGACCAAATGGACCCATTACTTCATCTGGCCATACAGTTCTTGGACCTGCAAAAGTCAAGGCCTTGCTTTAGACATCATATCTAAACAGAAAGAAAAACAAAACAACAAACAAACGAAACAACAGGTCAAAAAAACCCTCTCCCATATAAATATCTGTATTTGATTAAAATCATCTATAACCAAAGTAACCACAATGCACAAGTTAAAGTCAGGGCCCGAACATAAGGAGCAGACTTCAGAATTCCCAAATTTATATGGGGTCCAAAGTTCTGACAGCACACGAATTCAAAGAAAACAAATTTGCTTTTTCTTACATAAATCAGGAGGTGTAGCAGCAACATGAGACTCGTCTGAGCCAGAGGAACCTGCTGTAGAAAAAGCCTTGGGATTTACAACTCTCTTGACTAAAGAATAAAAACCTGGTAGGTAGGTGACCAATCTTGCTCTGTTACAGAGCACCTGAGAAGACAGAAAACAAAGTATTACATACTGCTAGCAAAAATACTAGTTTCAGTACAGCTTTGTGGATCACAAGAGAAATCCTCACTCAATAATTAAATTACAATCTTAATTATGATTAACTGTGTTTCTGTAAAATCCTTATATTCCTACTTCTTAAAAGACTGGAGGGAGACCCAAGATAACATCATTGTAGATACATCTTGCATCTTTCATCTAGAAGCAAGCATACACATCTGCTTACACACACTTCTTTGCCAGCAAACTACACCTACCAACAGCTCTGAACTATAGCAGGAGACGAGCACATCAAACCAGGCAGGTACAGTAACTTCAGCTTCTTTCTTTCGCTCTCAAAATCCATAAACATTTAACACATGTAAAACTTAAGTTAGTCGAGGCAATTTGCAAACTCAGTACATTCATATATTTACAAATAAGTATTACAACATACCAGGAAGGTGATCAAAATGCCAATATGCCATAAAACCTTTAGGACTTCTGTGGTCTTGCAATACAGCAGAAAATCTGCTTCACGCCACAGAGTTGTACTGTCAACAGAATTTTCAGTTCCTGAAGATGATTTTATCAGAAACTGATTCAGTCACACAGTAACCAGAAAATGATGCAATGCTATTTCCCTCAGCACACAAACGGTCTCAACAACAGAGCTCCAAAGAGCTGGTAGCTTCTCACCGTGAAGATTAACTCCGAGGCCAAATGATATTATCCTATGTAGTAATGTGAACAACTGTTACTGGGTTTTTCTTGGTATGTTTGTTTTGTTTTTAAAAACGAAATATCCAGGTGATATGATTAAACCAAAATATCTGATCTATTTTTCATACTTTAGAAACAGATTGACAACTTTGATGATGCATTTACACATGCATAACAGAAATATAACCAATCATACACCCAAAATGTACAGTTAGAAGCGTAACTTTAAAAATTAAACTGGAAAATATAAATCTCACCTGCAATGGCATGTGTGCTTTCATAAAGCTTTATTTTCCAGGTGAGGGAAAGAAATACTTTCAAAAAACTGACAAAAGGATTTTCCTTAAGTGCTGTATTCTTGATTCTATACAAGTTTATGTACGTGTTCACCACTAAATACGTATGCAACAAGGTTACTTAAAAAAAGTGATTAAATGGTACTATTTGTATGATTAAGATAAAAAATCTCTTCACAGTATAAGGACCTAAGCCAGTAAGCATCAGTTTCTCACACACCACCTTTGCATAAATGTACAATGTCTAATAAGTTCTACCGACCTCATGAAAACTCAAATGCATAAAGGCACATTTGATTTTCTGACTTAAATCAAGTAAATCAAGGCCTTAAGCTGTCTAGTTCTAAAACTCTGCTAGATTTAAAAGGTTCCTGTAACAACAACAAAAATTTGCTGATTCCAACTGAATGTTTTTCCCTCTATTCTGTAAAAGCACTACTGAAATTGATTTTTGCATAATGATTACAGCACAGATAAACCAGATGTAATTACACGTCAGCTGTAGTTGTTTACAAGAAAAGAACATTTTGCCTTATAATCAGGATCACTTAACATGGAGATGTCAGCATTAATTACAGATATGTTGGCTGAGCTCACTTACACAAATATTTACATACTTAGCATTACGTAAGCGAAAAAAAACCCCAACACACTGAAATCAATAAATTATTCATGTCTCCACAGCAAGGCTAAATCAATAAAGGGTGTTTTATTGTTCAGTCTGAGAGTACCCTGGTGAACCTGAGTGTTTCACCTTAACTCATGACATTAAAATAAAATAACAACAAAAAAAAGAAATCCCAGATCCTGTTTGAAGGTTCCTTCCAACTCAAACTATTTGATGATTAATTCTCAATTCGATTATTCCCATAATGACCACAGAAATTGGCTTCTAAAACTCAGATAAATGACAAGTCTACTGACTTCTAATAAAATTATAACTTGACACTGAAACTGAGAAATAAACTTAACAGCAGAGTCAATGATACTGTTAAGCGGCATTCTTTATTTTATCAGTGTTGGGGAACACTGGGGATCATCCTCCCTAAGTGCTCCAAAGACTGGACGCTCTTGTGTTGCTTATATTCACATAATTACTACATACGCACTACAATTTTTGAAAATTTTGACATACAGCTATACTAGGAAATAACTGATGTTAGTTATAACTGCTTACTTTCTTACTTACAATATACCTATTAATTATCAGTTAGATATAAGCTAAGCACTCTGCTTCTAAACAATGTTACTTAATCTTCTGTCTCCCTCTTGTGCAGAAGGACCTAAAACTTGAAAAATATCCCCTCATTTTGCAGGTGGTCAGAAAGCATTGGTCATGTCAATTGGTTAACGATGGGTACGTCTTTCGTAACTTAATCACAGTCTACACTGATTTAGCAACTTCTCTTCAAAACAACTGAGGTTTTTATCAATGACACGTTTACACACGCGTAACAGAAATATAACCATATACCCAAATGAACAGTTAGATGTGTAACTTCAAAAAAAATTAAACTGGAAAATATAAATCTCACCTGCCATGGCATGTGTGCTTTCATAAAGCTTTATTTTCCAGGTGAAGGAAAGAAATACTTTCAAGAAACTGACATAAAAGGCTTTTCCTTAAGTGCTGTATTCTTGATTCAATACAAGTTTATGTATGTGTTCACCACTAAATACGTATGCAACAAGGTTACTCCAAAAAAAGTCATTAAACGGTACTACGATTAAGATAAAAACTCTGTTCAGAACGATCTAAAACTTGAAAAATATCCCCTCGTTTTGCAGGTGGTCAGAAAGCACTGGTCATGTCAACTGGTTAAGGATGGGTATGTCTTTTGTAACTTAATCATAGTATACATTAATTTGGCAGCTTCTCTTCAATACAACTGAGGTTTTTATCAATGACCCCCCATGAGCACGCTGATTTAAAGGCAGCTTTAAAACGGTAATAAACGGCAAGCATCCCGCATGACACAGACAAGTTTTCACAGAATATCCTGGGGCTGGAAGGGCCCTCGCAAGCTCATCCCGCCCAATCCCCCGCCGGAGCAGGAACACCCAGAGGAGGTTACAAAGTTTCCTCCCTGGATGGCGCCGCTTTGGCTCCTCCCGGGTTCGCAGCGCCCCCCGCACCGGGATGTGCGTTACTCACATTGGCCATGGCAGGCGGTGGGCTCCGTCCCGCCGAGAGGCCCGGCTGCCCCTGCAAGAGAAGCGAACGCACTGGCCTCCGAGGCACCGGCCGGACGCGCCCGCCCCTCACCTCGCCTCACCTCACCCGGCCCGGCAGGGCCGATCGCCCCTCACGGCCGCCCCCCGTTTCCCCGGCAACGCTCGCACAGGGCACCGCGGCGCTGCCCGCTCGTTCCAGGCGCGGCCGGTGACGGGAGGGGAGCGAGGAGGACAACGGAACCGCCCCCGAGGGAACGACCGGGAGCAACAAAACCACCGCCGCCCGCTCACCTCTTCCTGCAAAATGGCCGCGGCCCCCAGCTCACCCGCGCACGGCCGCACAGCCCGCCCATCCCCAGGCTCAGCGAGCCGATCCACCGACACGTCGATTAGCGTGTGCACGGTCGGCAAGTTTGCTGGTGACACCGAACTGGGAGGAGTGGTGACACTGGAAGCTGTGCTGCCATCCAGAGACCTGGACAGACTGGAGAGCTGGGCGGGGAAAAATTTAATGAAATATAACAAAGGCAAGAGCAGAGTCTTGAATCTGGGCAGGAACAACCCCAGGTTCCAGTGTAAATTGGGGAATGATCTATTAGAGAGCAGTGTAGGGGAAAGGGACCTGGGGGTCCTGGGGACAGCAGGGTGACCATGAGCCAGCACTATGTCCAGTTGTGGCCCCTCAGTTCCAGCAGGACAGGGAACTGCTGCAGAGAGTCCAGCGCAGCCACCAAGATGCTGAAGGGAGTGGAGCATCTCCCGTGTGAGGAAAGACTGAGGGAGCTGGGGCTCTGGAGCTGGACAAGAGGAGACTGAGGGGGGACTCATTCATGGGGATCAAGATGGAAAGGGGGAGTGTCAGGAGGATGGAGCCAGGCTCTTCTCGGTGACAACCAGTGATAGGACAAGGGGCAATGGGTGCAAACTGGAACACAGGAGGTTCCACTTAAATATGAGAAGAAACTTGTTCCCGGTGAGGGTGGCAGAGCCTGGCCCAGGCTGCCCAGGGAGGTTGTGGAGTCTCCTTCTGTGCAGACATTCCAACCCCCTGGACACCTTCCTGTGTAACCTCATCTGGGTGTTCCTGCTCCATGGGGGGATTGCACTGGATGAGCTTTCCAGGTCCCTTCCAACCCCTGACATTCTGGGATTCTGTACTAGGAGCCAGACGGAGACAGGCGGGGCGAGTCGTTCGGCGCTCGATTACTCGGGGCCGAGGGCGTGTGGCGGCCCCGCCGCGGCTGCCGCTGCTTCTCCGCAGTCGGTGTTTGTTTTTCCGCAGTCGGTGTTTGTTTCTCTGCAGTCGGTGTTTGTTTGTTTCTCTGCAGTCGGCGTTTCTCCTTGTCTGGTCGCGGCGGGGGCTCCTCGGGTCGTGGTGTCACCGCGGGCACCGGCCGGGCCGCCAGCGGCGGTGCAGTACCGGCGGGGTGCACCAGGAGTCAGTCACGTAGCGTGAACCGGGCGGCCGCTACCCCCCCCCCCCGCCCCACTGCACCCGCGGCCGGGAGATACAATAAAGTCGACAATAAATAAAAGAAGGCGGCGGGTGGTGTTGAGGACAATGCAGTGGGAGCATCAACGCCACTTCTCATCCGCCAAGGGTGATACGTAATTTCCTCAAATTACTGTTTTACAAAATACGAATAAAACCTTTCTTCAACGAATCAAAGGCTTTTATATTTTTACTACTTTGTTGTGAAAAAGCTTCGTTTTTCCACCTTACTCCTTGCGCCGACTCATTGGGATCTGGGGTGAGGTTTGCTGACAAATACGGCTTTTCATTAAAATAAACTTTTCCATTATAAGCCATGAGGCAATCCCATGGGCAGAGCTCTTAAATATCTGTTAATTTCTGTACGTGCTGCTACATGAAGTTAATTAACTGCAGGAGTTATGAATGCAAAGGCAGATGTGCGCCGAAAGCTCCAGGCGGTGCTTGTGGACGGGTCCTTGTTCCTCCAAGAAAAACAGAATATAAAAGGATACCTCAGGTTTGGTGTTGAGCCCTATGGGTTTTGCTGAATAGATCAGTCACTGCTCTCAAAATGTACATTGAATATATACACAACGTCAGTGAGGCTCAGACCTGATTCCCAAGCCACACATGTAGAGCCCCCCACATGCTCTCCCTTTGTTTGCAGAATTGTGCTGCTTTCCCCTTTATATCTCCAGAATATTTTACATCTTTGCAGCTCCATAACCCGGGTTCAAATTGCCATCCTTTCCTCTTTTTTTTTTAGTGTCACCCAGAACATGACACATTTCTCCCGCTCCGTCCTCAAGTGTGTTTGTAGGAAGGCTCATCTTATACTCTTTACTTTTCATCCTTGAGTTTGCCTTTTTCCCCATCTACTTCAAACACTTTCGCCTCATGCCATATCTACCAAATCCATGGCTTCCCATACGCTTTTCAGCTTTTCTAACAAAGCTATTTACCTGTTTTCTGAGTCTGGAACAGCCTCGTCATCTTTGTCTTCATGGTCACTCTTTGTTTCTTGCCTTCTCCTAAATCTTGGCATCACTGGAAACGGGGAGAAATCTTCATGGCTACCTTAAGACTCGCTGTTTTCAGGTAGATATTTTTCAATATTGTGATTTAATTTAGATCACGAGCTCTTTGAGGCAGAAACCTCCCTACTTGCATATGTGGAAAGTGCTGTGCATACTAATGCAACTATTTAAATGCTGAATTAAAAATATCAGGGGAGAGGTACCCAACTCCAAATCTCCTTTAAAGCTGATATAAAAGAGCTGTATTGCTCTTTGCTTCTGCAATAAGGGGAGAAACGCACACAAGCCACGTTGGAATATTAGGATTAAGATTCTTCTTTCTTATTTTTTTTACCTTTTCTTTGCTGTCTGTTCAAAGCAGCTGGTTAAGGAATCAGAACTTTAATCTCTTGCCTTCAAAATAAAAGACTGTATGCTCAGATCCCTCAGTGAACATGGTGAACTTCAGTGAACTTCCATTGCAAACCAGGCTCATTGCTTTAAACCAGTTTTAAAGGTTTCAATACACAACTCAATAGCCAAAAATCAGTGCAAGAAATCATTTCTGTTGTTCATAGTAATAATACTCAGCCCTACAATGTTCTTATTGCATATAATAGAATTTCTGCTAGATTTTATTAGGATCAAGAGGAAATTTTTATATCTAAATCTAAACAATATGATACATTAGATAACTGTGATGTTACAATTTGCTCACTATTGCATACTACTCAGCTATTTTATTAATTCAATGTTAACACACTTAATTCTAATTTGCTTTAAAATTAAATATTCATGTTGAATTTCTGAACTTTGGCAAAAAGAAAGGCTGGAGAAATCCAACTTTCACTCTTTACAGAATGTAATTTATTTCTTCTAATAGGAAAGCACTCTGGATTACATTCAGTCTCTATTGACTTGTCCTTAGGCAATCCCGATTTATTTTCTCCCTGGGTTTAGCACTTCAAGATACTCAAATCAATCAATGAGTTATCATCCCCTGAAGTTTGTGGCCTGAATTCATAAAGATTAATTTCAATAAAGTTTCTACCTCTATTCAAAGGAGACTGCAAAATCAAACGATCCAATTACAGATTTATCAAATATTAATCATGAAAATCTGCCAGATCTTTCTGATGCTAACATTCTTTTCCCCTGGTGTCAGGAAAGTAATTAGCAGCTGGCTTTGATTAAATTCTTCCCTCAGAGATTACTTTTCTCAGTTTGGGGGGAAGAGGAAGGAATGCACACAAGATGATACCTAATTCCTCATTTTAAAGTCTCTTCTGGAAAATACATGTAGGTTCAGTTAACTGGACGCTTCTTCATTCTACAAAGATAGAAGAAACTCAGTTTTTATCCAGGAACCTGCAGCAATTTTCACGGTGAAACCCAAAGTGCACGACTGGCTTTTCCAGCTGTGTTGCTGAGATGCTTTTTCACCCCCCAGAGGGTTGTTCTCACACCAACAGCAAACACTCCTGGACAGTTTAGTGTTTGCCAGCCAGCACCTGCACGGATACAGGTAGACGTGGTGTCCTCAGTATCTGCTCAGCTCTGTTTTAACCTGTCTATTTGAGTTACGAGGGATGGACCTGGATTCCTGTCCTGTTCAGCTTGCCTTTATGCACAGAACCACGTGCTGTTCCTGAAGCACATACTGGGCTTTACAAAGCCAAGCCTTGAGGGAGTTCTCCTGTCCTCTTCACTTTTGGCAGGAACAAGACCTTAATCAAAACCTCTTTGTCTTCCTCTTTATTCAGTAGCCGGAAGGTAAAATATATTTTTAAGCCTGTCCAAATAGAGGATCTTGGAATTATTTCCATACACATTAGGGCTGCAGCTTTTGCCTGGTTTCCCAAAGCTGCGTTTTCATCCTGAATGTGGGTCTTTGCTGCTTAGATGGCCCAGTTCACCCTGCAGTTGATCAGGCGTGATTCAACTGAAGGCAGTGGAATTGTATCCGATGAGGGGAGAGGTGGTTTCTTGTTTGTAGGTGCTTATCTGAAAACTGCAGAAGCTTGTTAAGTGGTCATAAAAATAATGAGATACACTTTATTCTTACTGTACTTACATGAGGAACTTTAAAATGCGTTTTAAAGTATCTCCATTTCAGCGCAATGAAGGATAGCGCTGGCGCTTGCGATTTACCTAATGGCATCCATTAAACTTCATTAGGACTTTGTTAAGCCGAAGTTAAGATCGTTGGCATTGATTTTTGATCTCTAAAGCCTGCTTGCAGCGAATCAGCAAACGGAGCACACCAAAAGGCTCTCGCCACATGCCGGTCACATTCCCTGCGGTTCCAAAGTGCTTCCTGGGCCATGGCAGAGGGAGGGAGGGAGGAGGGTCTCAGTCTGTGGCCCCTGTGACATTAGGAGCATCACAGGTCTGACCTGTGAAGCTGAGCCCTGGGTTCGTGCTCTCGGAGCTGACAGACCGCAGCCATCACATTGCCCGCTTGTGTCACTGCCCCACTTGGGGAATGTCTCATCCCTAAGCTCTAGCTCAGGCTCTTTGTTTAGTCATTTAATTCCCCATATTTATTTTTTCTTGCATACACAACTGCGGCTCCCCCTTTGCTTGACCTGCTAAACCTCGTGTTTGAAATGAGGAATGTCTGCTCCTAAGTGCCAGAGAAACGGTGATGAAGTAGAAGGGAAGAAAGGTTTATAACATACTCTTTCGCTAGAAAAGTAAACATCCTCTGGCTATAGGAAGAGTAAACTTCCCCTGGAAATGTATGTGTTTATACGAACAATCTCTTTCTTCTGGCATTTCCAGATACTAGGCTGATAGATTTGTTCACTACCACTGGGAAAAGAGGCTTTTTAGTAAGTGGAGCAAATGCACACGATAAGTCTTTGCATACTTTGTTTTCTTTTTGGAATGACATTCCCCCCCAGATCTATTTCTGTGAACCTAAAAGGGATTTCCTCCTTTATCTCAGGGTGTTGTTCTGTGTCTCATCCAGCTCCACTGCCCGTTTGAATGTACATCCAAATAAATAGCCGGAGGAAACCAGCGTTTCCCCGATAACTGCCTGGGCCTGGCTCTGCCCGAGCTTGGGGAGCTTTCCTGGAAACCCTTTACCAGCAGAACTTCCTCTGTATCTGTAAACTACCAGTTTACATTTTTACCAAAGGGACAAATCCTTCTAATAGAAGCCCTGATGTGTGGTTGCCCAAATGGATCTGATGCTGTAAGGCAGACATTAGTTCATCTCAATTCTTCTTGTAGCTTTGAATGTTCAGTTGAAGAGGGGGAGGCTGATCTTTAAAGCTTTATAATTTGCTTGGTAGGGATTAAACAGGCATATTTTTCCCGGGGTGGCAGCATGAGCTGCTCCTGCCTTCAGCCCTCCCCACTCACCTGGGGGAGATGGGGGATTCCCATCTCTCCAGGTATCACTTCCACCAGCACTTCTTCATTTAGGTATCAAACGTTCAGTGCTGACACTGTTGCCAAGGTTCCAAGCCAGAAGTAGCCTGGACTAACCTTAGCGTGACCTGAATTTGTTCCACGTTGGAATTGAAAAGGGACCATTTTGCATCAGGACTGCACCAGAGTGTTGCTGTTCTGCTTGACCAAGGTCCCAGGCTTTGGATGGAGAGAACTGCAAGGAGGAGGAGGAAGATACAGAGCTCTGTCCCTCCATCTCCTGGTGGGAAACACAGCAGGCTCAACAGGCTGGAAGCTCGTTGAGTCCCAAGCTCTCGGCCATGCTGGTCCTCAATCACACATCTGCTCCGAAATGTGGTCTTCCAGGCGCCTGGCTCTGGGTCTGTGTGCCAGATGTGGTAAGTGGCAGGTAAGGAGACAGGTTCTCATCAGAACTGTATCAAATTCAGTGTTTTTATGGGGCATTTCTATTTTGGTAAATATTTTTTCCATCTGGAAAGTGTTATTTTAGGAAATCTGAGGAGTCAAAATTCATGCTTCAACATGGTGCCATGCCTAATGGGCTACTTACACCACTAGATTCCTCATTTATTGTTTTTTAAATGTATGGGGTCATACTTTTTAACCCTCGTGGTTACCAAGTATGTCTCGCAAAAAGGTTTATGGCGTCGTGTGTTGCCGATGAGTTATGAGAGTCTGTTCCTGCCTGGCAGCGAATGAAAGAGCCCAGCATCTGGCGGCATGTAACACCAGATATCGCGAAACTTCCCACTCTGAGGAGATGGGATGGGTGATGGATGTTGTGATAAAGTATCTCTTTTGACATGTACATCAGGACGGTTGGAGGCCCTTTCTATAAAAATTTACAGAGCTCAACCAACCTTCCTGGCTGGAAGCTTGAGGAAATCAGTCACTGGAAGCATTCTGCTGCCGTGGATAGCAGGGATGCTTAAAATCCTTCCCTCTTTTGTTCTGTGCCTTAGGAGAAAATCCACAGCTTGGTTCTGGGGACAGGGAGGTGCGTAATGCCCAGAATTTCAGGGATCAGTCCAGAAAACCTTCTTGCGAAGTCTCATCAGGATTTTTGTTACCCACATTCAGAGCCCATTAAAGTCAATAGAAGACCTTCCGATGCCTTTAGTGAAAGCTGGAATAAAAAGTAGACGTTAACATATGTTGCATATTAGTAATTCCCAAAATATTTCTTATCATGAGTCACTGAGTGAAGCAGAATCCAGATGTAAATTCTCTCTGTCCAGGCTCCCCAGCATCGGCCTGGTACTTTGGGGGTAGAATTATTATTATAGAGCAGCCTCAGGTAGAGACAACACGATGAACTAATAACCATTCGAGTTATTGCATTTTGTCTTGTAATATATCTAGGGCTAAACATATTATCTTGGAGAGCATCTTTATTGTTGAGAGGAAAATGCTCCCGCTGACAAATCTGGTTAGGTCCCATTACATATTTCTGTCACCAAACTCTTGTTCCTACTTGGCTATTTTGCTAATGCATTTTTGGCCTAATTCCATGGTGCAGCATCTATTTATGCTTTAGAAAGAATAAGAAATAGTACAATTTCCAGAACATGTTCCTGGTGCATTTAACAATCTCTTTTACCAGCGTAAGGAATAACAAACAATCTACTAACTTGTCACTGACAGATTCCTTTGCTTGTGTTGAAATGACTAAAACAAATGACTGGAAACTACATTTTGCATGTGTCAACCTCCTCCTTTCTAAAGGTAACGTAAAATAAGGGCCCGTCACTTTCTTACATGAACTTCAGAAGAAAACATCAGACATCCCCTTCAAAAGTTGCAGTATGAACAGATGAGACATGTAAGATGATCAAAGGCAGACTAAAGTTGGCTGAAATGCCTTGCTCATACAATAAAACCATAGAATGACGTGGCCTCATGTGCTGCATTTCAAATTTAAACCTGCAAGAACAGCCGAAACCTTGCTTAATAAAGATAATTTTGTCTTTTTATTTGTCAGTATCTTTAAATTACTGAAAAAAAATAAGAACCACTGGTGTAAATGATCAGTTGATCCTGTTTTCCTCTTGTATAAACACTGGTCAGAAGAAATGGGGCTAGTGGGGAAAAGCTGCAGTGCCACTTTGGAAGGGACCATTCCTGATCCATACTGCTGCAGCGCCACTGAATCTCTAGTTGCATTTCCAATTACTTCCCAAAAGGTGCTAAAGCCACTGTCGATGCACAACTTTGATCACCACACCTTTGGCAGAAATATTGTTTAGCTGGAGCTGAATTAATATTTGTTCCAAACCAGTAGAATAACTAAGTGAGACCAAGAAACACGGCAACACACATACAATTTTCTTGAACTTATAGTTTTATTTAAGCTTCATACAACAGACTCAACATTTTATGCTGTCTTCCGAATGCTATCTTTAGCTTCCTTTTGACAGCGAGTATAAATCAACAACTGGGGTGTCTGACAAAAGGCATCATCATGCATATCTCTGTGCACTTGAATATTTGAACTCCTATCTTAATTCATCTCACTACAAAGGTTCCAAAGTTGTTCATCACCAACTATGGTGATAAACCGTATGAGCTATGAACTCATTAAAGGCTTCTCCATAGACGGACAAAGAACTCCTGTTAGGTCATGGTAAGATCATCATTTCATCATGCTGAAACTCATCTGCAGCATCCCCTGGGAGCAAACCCAGCTCAGCTGCTCGCAGCCTGTTCTGATCAACCTATAGAGCAATGTATAGATTGAGAGAAAGGAGGGAGACTCGTGCTCCCACTTGCCAACCTCCGCCCATTCTTTCTGCCTTAAATAAACAAGTTTTAGAGTGAATCAGTTTGAGGGAAGGATGCTTTGGGGCCAGATATTAATTGAGTAAATCAGTTTGGTGTGGAAAACCTGCAGAAGGGCTGAATCTCTTTTAAAGCATCTTCTGTTGTCTTCACTTCATGTTTTTTTTAACCAGGAAGGAGCTTTTTGGCAAGTTTCTGCTCTGTCCCTGTGCACAGCAGTGCCTGCACCTATTTCACGCATCTGTGCCATTCCCTTGAAAGCTTTTTTGGGGGTGAAGCGTCTTGTGGAGAAAATGAAATTTCTTCTAAGTGTGGGCACAAGGGGATGACATTCTGGAGTTGATAAAGCGAATGTAGTTTGAAAGTTCACCGAGGAAGGGTGGCAGTGATGTACACACATCTCTTTTGTAGCACATTATTGCCTGGCAGTCTCGATTCGAGCTTGCCTGTCCCTCTGGTCTTCCTGATGATGTAGGGAAAGTGTCCGTAGGTCATGCAGGGCAGGGTGATCACCCCATCAGTGAGAGGGCTGAGGAAATGAAAACATCTCTCCCTGGAGCGCCTTGTGAATATTTATTGTGGCAGCACTAAGCATTTCTATCGAGCCTTTAGGGCTCTGGAGCTGATTTTGCTGCTGATGTTTACTTTAGAAAACGCATGCCAGGAACCATCCCAAAACACAGATGAAATGTTTTGGTGCACAGCAGTGACAGGGAGCCATGGCAGACGTCACAGCAAAGACCCCATGACCATCCTTATGTTTGTGACAGTTGTTGCCCCTAATGAACTTGGCCAACAGGTCTGGGGTGGGGATGTCAGCACAACGGAGCTGGTGAGGGGTTGGAGCACAAGTGTGATGGGAGCAGCTGAGGGACCTGGGGGGTTCAGCTGGAGAACAGGAGCTGAGGGGAGACCTTCTGATCTCTGAACTGCCTGAAAGGAGCTTGGAGCCAGGGGAGGTCGGGCTCTGCTCCCCAGGAACAAGCGCCAGGAGCAGAGGAAACTGCCTCAAGTTGCCCAGGGGAGGTTGAGGTTGGATTTAGGAACAATTTCTTCCCCAAAGGGCTGTGGGGCATTGGAACAGGCTGCCCAGGGCAGTGCTGGAGTCACCATCCCTGGAGGGGCTTAAATGGCACGGAGATGAGGTTCCTAGGGACATACTTTGGTGCCAGAGTTGGGTTAATGGTTGGACTCGATCTTGAGGGTCTTTTCCAACCCAAGTGATTCCATGATTCTATGATAGATAGACCCGTCACCCCCAAAAAGTCCCCACGGTACAGGTAGAGGGAGTAGAACCAATTCACATCAGCTGAGGACCTGGTTGGCCAACCATGAGATCTTGGGGAGAGCTGATGTGCACCTTTCCCTCCCAGGTAGCCCACATGCTCTTCTCCTTCACCGTGCATGGATGTTTAAATACTTACCAGTATTTAAACTGAGCACATCAGCCCTTAGCAGTAATAAAAGCCAGTGATGTGTGTTTGCGCATGGACCGCAGATAGCTTGGGTAGAAGGAAAGTGGATTAGATTCAGACTTACTTCTTTGTCCACATTGCTGACCTTTTGCCTTGCAGATTGCATGGCCCGCGGGTTGAGGAAGGATTAAAGGTTAAGAAACCTCTCTTGAAAGAATTAGGATGCCTAAATGTCTAAAATGTTTCTTTTTCCCCAGTAATTCCAATATGTATTAAAGCTAAAGCCCTTCTGAGAGGTAATAAAAGAGAGCAGCGGAGAAGATCATTGGGAAGATTAGGAAGAAGACTTAAGAGCTTACTCTTGATGCTTTTGGTTTTGTACTTTGTTCCTGTTTTACTCCGTCAATCTCTTCTAGTGTTTCTCACTGTGATTTTTATTGTGTTTTTATGGAACAGTGTTGCAAACTACCAAGGAAAAGCTTGTTGTCTTTCAGTGGAGGGGGGAAGAACATTCCTTTGCACATTTTTTCGGCGTTCCTGTTATATATCAAATCTAGAAAGTAACAAGAAGTAGCATCCCTTTTTCATTAATGCTTCAGGGATTTCTTGGCACAGATGTTTTCATTTCCAAGCTTTTGCATAAGAGGCAAAGGAGAAGATGAAATTCCGCCTTCCTAGCCATTGATGGAGTGCATATCTTGTCAGAACCACGGGGATCCCTGGACGTTGGCGTGAGACAGCAGGCTGGAACCTGCTTTGTCTTTTTTCTCCAACTCTAAAACCAGCAGCAACAGGAAATACGATGATGGTTTATCAGGACAAAGGGCCACAGTGCAATTTCTTCCCCTTATGTGAGCGTTCCTCTTGACACAGTCTGGCTCGTGGCCTGTATTAATTTGCTCAAAAAAAGAGAAGATATTCACATTCTGGGAGGACTTGTGTGTTCCATCTGGATACTGCAAACCTGCTAACCCTGTCCAAATAACTCGCATGTTTGTCTTGCTCAGCGAGTGATTTTTATGCGTCTTGTCAGCTAAATATATACGTGAGCTCCTGAGGCAAGAGCTGAGCGTCAGGGTGTCTCGTGCCCATCACCACGTCCTCGCAGCCCATGGAGAACCCTTGGGAGATGGTCACATGAAGCCTTTGCTCCCTGATTAATTCACAGCAACGTGTAGCTCCGGGATAACTCTCAAGTCAGTGTTGTCAATAAGCCTGTAAAATCCAGACAAAGGTGTGTTTTGTCAGCTCAGGTGTGAGCGGGGCTCGAAACTCCGTGACTGTGCTGGCAGCCGTATGGGCTGGGTGATGTCAAAAGTCTTCTCTCTCTCTCTTAATTTCAGTGTTTCTATGGAAACAGATACTGAAGGGGAATGGTTGTTTCCTGCCTTTTTCTCATCATGGTTTCATTGGTGGGGAAAAGTGAAACTTCAGATGGAAGCTGGAGTGCCCAGGACTGGGTGTTTCGGTGAGACCAGGACCGGGTCCTTGTTGCTCACCCCCTGCTTCACTTTCAAATCGAGAGACATGGAAACAGAGCCTCAAAAAGCTTTAGTTAGTATTTGGGAAATGATTTCTGAATTTTAAGCAAAAAAAGTGACTTCTGTGACCATGGCTCTGGCCAGAGCATTGCCACCAGCTGGGAAGGAGGGACATGGAAGAGTGAGGACTCTGGTTTCCTTGACCAACCTGGCCTGGAGCACCTCTGGTTTGGGTTTTGGCTCAAACAGAAACCTAGATAGGCTCTGGGCACTGTAACTGTATGGAAATATTATTAAATGGTCTCTCAAGTCAAAGAGAATTTTTATGGAAATATCTTGGGGACATAGGGGCTGCCTGGTGCTTGTTGGGGAGAGGAAAGCCAGCTGCTTTCTACCATCCGGAGGCATTTGTCTCATGATGATGCTCCTGCACAAAATATACAGGGTAAGGAGGCGTGTTTGGGTCAAAGCTGAAAAGAGAAATGCCTCTACAAGTTGCCAGTGAAGCAGCTTCTTGGCACTAAGACTTTCAGGATTTATTTTTCCTTTGGTGATGCACTTGTAAGACTGGCCATTGCATGTCTGCTTAGCTGGAGGGGGACCTGGAGCTCCTGTCTGCAGGGTGAGGGCTGCAGGACTTGGTGCACCCGGTGGATTTGGTGCTTTTGGGGCATTTCTAATACTGCTGGCGGCTGTCACTTGGTGCCACAGCAGGGTGACGAGTTCCACTGTGGCCCAAGTGTCCTTGTGTTTATTGCAAGGTGTTTCCACTGAAGGATGACACCCTCGTTTCATACCAGTCTTGCTGTGAGAGGTGGCGATTCCTTCGGGACCATCTATATCCCATCACCTTTCAGAAATGCAGATTGGAATAAAGCGCAATAATTTAGGATGTTTCTAATCAAACTGTAATGAGCCTTTGGCTATGTATACAGAGGAGACAGGGAAAGGAGAGGATAGCAAGGAGCAGATGAAGGACAGGGAGACATCACTAGGAAAAGTGATGCTTTTTTATTCATACAGAAAAGAAAGAGTTAATATTTCTCTTTTTTTTCTTCTCTCTCTTTTGTTTTTCTTTTCCTTTTTTTTTTTAGGGCTTGCCTTCCTGTAAGGTTTGGTATTTAAAATTAATGAAGAAAATGGGAAAAAAATGTGGATCGGATTACTCCTTCTCAGCTGTTTTGCTTTTTCTGGCAAATTGTTGCTTGCAGAGTTCTGGCATCTTACTTCTTTTTTTTAAGCATTGACATCTCTCATCATGCTCTATATAACTCTTTCTTGGGAATTACATGACGAGTGGATGGCCGCTTACTCCTGGTCCTGCTCCTCGGGGCATCCTTTTGCACGCCGTTCTCCCCCTCTTCCTTCCCTCCTCCAGCCTGTGGGCGTCTGACTCAGAGAGCTGGAGGCTCATTTTGAAGTTTGCTCATGTAATTTGCCATTAATTAACTTGTGACTCAACACGTTCATCTTAGAGAAGAGATTATTTGCTTTTGCTTTGCCTATGTGTGATATGATTCCTTTGAAGCTGGTAACATTCATAGGTCAGGTGAGGTTGTAGATGCCCCATCCCTGGAGACATCCCAGGCCAGGCTGGACAGGGCTCTGAGCAACCTGAGCTGGTGAAGATGTCCCTGCTCATGGCAGGGAGGGCACTGGGGGAGCTTTGAAGGTCCTAAATTCTGCGGGGGTCTCGCTAAGTGCCAGGTGTCTGAACTCCTCCTCCCTCCTGCAGGGAGATGGAGAAGGAGAAGGAGACATTGCAAATGGTTTTCTACTCCTGTTCATCAGACAGGACCTCCCTCCTTGTGAACTTTAAACGCCCATAAAACCCCCCATGTTTCTCTTCCTTCCAGTTTGCAATTTAGGACTGTTTTGAAAACTAAAGCAGTCAGGAGAAGGCAAAGTTGTTAAACTGAAGCAATTGAGTTGAGCATCAAGCTGCAAGCCCAGGGCCAACATGCTCGCAAGAAAAACAACCAAAGCCGCTCACAAGCTATTCAAAACATTCCCGCACCCAAATAAGTACAATAAAAACTACAAGTCTAATCTTAACTTTAGCTCACAGTATTTGGGTTATTAAAGTTATTAAAATCCAGTCGTTGGAGGGTTTGGGGATTCCGTTAAGGTATCTGCAGCTCATTGAGCCTCACCGAGTTTTACCTGGGGGGATTTTCAGGTTAATGCATATGTTGACTGGCGAATTGCTTTCTGTCTGCAGAGCTGGCTGGGTGAGTAGCTGGGATGCTTCCAGACGGAGATACTGCTGCTCATGAAGAGGACAGATTGGGGAAAACTCACAATTAATTCAAACCCCGTGTGTGATTTAGCCTCCTGGTGCTCTAACCCAGCTAGAAATACTAAGCATGGGTTTGGGATGGGGTTTCAGCTCTGCCTGTTGGTTCCTCTTCCCGGTGTGCAGCAACTTCATCCATCTCTGGGCAGGAGGGGTGGCTGGTGGCCGCCACGGCTGAGAGGAGCAGGACGCTGCTCCCTTCTCCTTACCCAGTTTTTCTCTCCTTCCATTAATCACACTAATAGCAGACTGGGGGGTGGAAAAAGACTTTAAAAAGATCTCTATTTGTCTGTAGCAATGCATCTGGAGAACTGCAGAATGTGGAGAACTGGAGAAACACAGAGCTGGAGCTGTTTCTTCCCATCCCCGCTGGAGGGAACACAAAGCCTGGGGTGGGGGGAAAGCGACGAGTTTTGGGGTCTGGGATAGGGGGTCCCCCACTGCTGTGTGTCTGCGGGGGGGTGCAACCTGCCAAAGCTGCTGCAGGGTCGTGCTGTGCTGGGTTTATTCCTTCTGAGAGCTGTAAAACATCTTTGCAAGGGAGTTGCGATGCAACACAAAACCGTATTTCCACTAAGTACCAACGCCTGTGCAGAAATGTTTCCCCTGGTCATTGTAAATTGCATTAAATAGGATTCGATTAATAGGAAAAAGCTTAGAAAGCCAGGACTTCTGTGCTTTCAGAAGGGCTGGGGAGGGAAGAAGGCCATGGTAGAAGCCCTTGGGATGGCTGACCCAGACCTAATGTCTGATTCATGCTGCACGAGACGCACCACAATCCTGGGTAAATTGCTCCCTTTATTAAGTGCACTCAAGGTTGGAAATGAGTCTGTCTAATTTCAGTCATACCAGACTAAATTTTGCCATCCAGCTATGGTAACTTGTGGCAACGTTGCCTGCAGAATGCCCTCTGTGAGACACATTAGATATTATGGCCGAGTCACCTGTTAATCTTTTCCTTCATGAGATTAATCGATCAAGCTTATGTCTTTTGCTATAAAAATGTATTTAACATCGTTCTTTGAGTGAACAAAAAGCCTCTTCAACCTACTAGCACCTCCTATTCTTGGCTCCAGAAGTGGGAGATAATTTTTCCTGTAACAGTTTTACTAAGTGCAAATGTAGAAGTAAATACCCCTTCACACCTTCCCCCGAGGACACGTGTTGCTGTGGGTGCTTTAGGTCAAACGCCGCATTTAATAAAGAATATGGCATTTTGTCCAAGCATCTTTTCCCAGTCTCTTACATTTTGGTTATTTGCATCATTTGGTCAGAGGATTTGGAGCTTTCACTGAAAATGCAAGTATTTCCAGATCATATTCTTATAAAATGCAAAGTTATCTCATTTTATTGGAAAACTTTTTCAGGGGAAAAAGATAAATATTGGAACAGCTTTCCTGGCTAAGCCTGAGAAAAGCTGTGTGAGTCCGTGTTACTTATTGACTTGTATAAATGTGTTTAATTCCACAAATGCAAAGGTGCCGGCACTGCAGGTGTGTTGCTGGGTGATAAGTGCTGTTCATACGCTTAGTAATGCAGTGTGGAAATAAATAACCACGTTTCAGATTATTTTATACTCCTGACAGGTTCTGTATGGAAAGGAAACAGCCAGTAGAAATAGATTAAGCACAGAACCTATGTTTAATATATAAAACCCTCTGAAGGCTTCCAGTGCTAAAAAGCACTGCAGAAAAATGCAAAATCCCATGTGTTTGAAGCAAATCGTTACAACTTTGGGGATTTTGCAGGCAGAAATGTTAACAGTTATTGCACAGTGATGTTTGCCTTTTCTTCACCATCCTCACAAGGCTGCTGTGATGGATATATGTCACTCCCAGATGGAGAGCATCTCTAATGGTAATGAAAGCACCCCATAAAGCAGTGGGTATTGGCAGAGCGTAATCATTAAGGAGATTTTACACCATAATGAGATGTTGTGGAGTACAGCTCCATTCAAAGCTCTTTAAATAATGTTAACATTGAATATAATAACCTTACAGGGAAATAAAATCCCTCTCTGGGTCTGTTTCTGTCTCTGAAAGGGAATCAATTTTCTTTGCCTGATAGCTTTCCCCAGCACTTACCGCAGATGGGGGAAGGTGCTTATTGTTGGGGTTGCCCATGAATTTCCTTCTGAAGGTCACATTAAAAAAAAGAAAGGAAAGGAAAGAAAATAAAAGAAAAAGAGGTCTTGGTTTCCTTAAAATACCAATAAGGAACTCAATAGCCTGGACCAAAGTGATTTGGGCTCTGTGGCTGTTTGGGTATCTCTGTTTTAGCTGAAACATCCTCGATTTCCACAGTCCAAGCCAGCTAATGCATGCAAGGCTTTGCTTCTATCACTTTTGGGACAAAACAATGTAAAGAACAAATCTTAAAGTGATATATCCCTGGCTTGCAAATGTCCTGGGTTGTCTGCTCTGTGGCTTTGCAGGGAGATCTCCATCAAAGCACAAAATCGGGGAGCTCTTTTAATAATACACTTAATTTCCCTTCTCATGGAGCAGATGAGAGAGGAAGGGTGCCTGGTTCCCCTTGGTTTGCTTTGCTTTGCAGCTGTAAAAACCACGAGTTAACATTTTGGGGTGAAAACATGGCTGTTCAGGCCAACTATCTACTCACAGTTAGTGTACCATAACCCCTATGCAGTCAAGATTAATAGCCTTTAATGAGCTTCCCAGGGAGAATTTGGCCTACGGTGTTTCTTCTGCAAAACGCAAAGCCCGGAGAATGTGTATGTCAGGTAATGAAATGCCTGCAGTCATCAAAATGGGGGTGTAGGTGCTGGAGGGGGAGCATTTAACAGAAAAACACAACTCAGAAGTCATTTCCCCCATAAAATCCCGACTGCAGAGTGTCACCATAATGCACCATAATGACTTGGGGGGTGGTGTGCGTAATTTTAGAAAGTGGTTTTAAAATGCTGTTCTGGAATACATCTGGATTCTCTTAGGAACAAGCAAAATCTCATCAGGGACCACTTCAAAGACCATTTCCTCATGCTTAAATTATCTCGCGTGAGCCTGCTGTTGCACGTACATTGTTACATTATGTATGATTTTTGACTGCTCCTAATATGAACAAACTGCACAATATTCCATTAGCGGTTTTCAATTTGTTCCGAGCCTTAAGTCCTGTGGACAGCCTGCCTTGTTGCCTTCGCTTCGTAGGTGTGCGCTGGGGAGAATTTCACAGCCCTCCGGCCTGGTGTCCCGCCTAGAGGCTTTGGAAACTGGAATTAGTTGTGTTTTTCAGTAGGCATGCCAATGCTATATTTATAATAGTGTTTAAAGTGGCTTTCAGATTTTGCATTTTTAGCAAAGAACGGGTTTTAGTGACGCCACCACAGCGCGGTTACGCAGGTCTGACAGCGAGTCGCTGCGTCTGCTCGCTGGGACGAGGGGACAACACGCCGCTGTCACACCAGGCGATGCCTGCTCAGGCTTTATTTTCTCATTTTCCCTCTTTAGCCAGCAGGCAGGTGGCTCCGCTCTGTAAGTGAGGAAAGTGATGCCCGGGCAAAATGTGTGCGCTGGCAGGGAAGAGCAACTGATGTAATTTGTTTCCTGGTGAGGTACACCTGAGTGATACAGATGTCTTTTTATGCCAGCGCCATGATTGCACAACAGTGCATCAAATTAAGCCCATGTAGCTGCCTAAAGCCTCTCATCTGCCCATATTTCTCAGAATACTCTTGTGTAGCGACTCTTATTTGACAGATTAAAGGAGGGCAATTGCTGCCCTGCATCTCTTGCTACAGCACGAGCCAGAAATTGCTGTGTGCTGTATTGTAGGATTTGGAAATGAAGCATAAATGTATGCTTTTAGGGTAGATGTTTGGTGGGGATATAGCAGGGTAACTCCATCCTGTTTTTCTTATCACTAGCATCCACTTTACATCAAATCCAAACCCTTTTGTGGCCCAAATTGGTAGAATCATAGAAACATAGAATGGTTTGTGTTGAAGGGACCTTCCCAGCTCCCCCAGTGCCCCCCCTGCCATGAGCAGGGACATCTTCACCAGCTCAGGGTGCTCAGAGCCCCGTCCAGCCTGGCCTGGGATGTCTCCAGGGATGGTTCATCTACCACCTCTCTGGCCAACCTGGGCCAGGCTCTCACCACCCTCAGTGTAAAAAATACCTTCCTCATGTCCAGCCTATCCCTAGATGCAGACATCCATCCTACTCTGGCAACACATGAAAGGGTGTGAAGGGGCCATAAGATCTCTAACAAGTACCAGCGACCTCAACACACATTACACAGCTCAGCTGCTATTTCAAGCTAATTTTCTGAGAATCCTCCTCCTGCAATCCCCTCAACACCCTTGTATAGAAACTTTCATGGAAATCTCTGCTTTGAATCATTCCTATCCCTGTTGTTCGAGTGTTTTGAGACCATTGTTTTGATTCCATGTGTAAGGGAGTGGGACAGTGTCAATTTTTCTGCCCATGACGACTATCATTAAGATTTAGCTTGTTGCAGTTCTTCCTGAAAGCAAAATATCAGTCAAGAATTAATAAAATACTAATAATAATAATAACAGAGAATGTGTTCTCTTTTTATCCGTTAATAATTTTGTGTGTAATCTGAGTCACTTTTGTGTGAATCAAATATAATCATCCTCATCACACAAGGTGATTAAATGAATCATAAAGTGATGGAAATTGCCTTCCTTCTCCTTGGGAAACCTTCATGTGGCAATTCGGGAGGTGGGCGCTGTGTGTGTGCCAGGTCAGGGTCAGGGTATGGGGTGGAGAGTAAATGGGACGGGGTCTGAAAATGGGGATGGAAAATCAAAACGTGGAGCGGTAGGAGGAAGTCGTGATTCTTTTGTCAGGTCTTCTGGTCCCCTTGCACCATGTGTTGTGTGGGGAAGGGGCTGCCATGGAGGGATGTGCTTAATGATGGTGACCACTAACGAATGCATTAACCTGTAACCAAAATGGGCCGCATACTGGAAGGGGAAAAGACAAAAATATCTATTACTTCATTTTATAGATATTAAAGAATGGATCACTATAGCTCATCAACACACCAGGCCATTTAGTTCAACATATTTTAACATGTACCATGTATGTATCCAGCAACTTCCGCTCTGGCATTTTTCAGCAATTGACTCCCATATAGCTTGAGGTATACATTTGATATCTTGACATTACTTCTGATTTGATGTCATATGCAATTTTCTCAAAGCTATTTGACTTCCAAATTAGCACTTCTGGCTCTGCTTTGTTTTTCTGTCTTTGGTGGTTTTGGGAGAGTTTATACCTCCCAAAATTTTGCTCTACCATAAAAACTAGTGGTTTGTGAATGTTTAAAGAAATTAGATTTCCAGGTAACTCGAGTTTGCTCATACTGAAGGTGAAATAAAGTCGGATGGATGATGGATTTAAAGAAAATAATAACAGCCAAACTGAGAGAAGGCAGATTCAAGTGCAATAAAATATTTGTTATTTTTCTTTACGGTCAACCCAAACCATATCATTATATCCTAGATGAAATTGAGGAGGGGCATATTTTTGCTTTTGGGATTAGTTAATCTTGCTGTTTAACCTCTTTTTTTCAAGTGAACCAATTTTGCTGTTTTAAAATGAAGCATCAGGAGGAAACATTCTGCCATTTCTGAATTTGCTAAATTCAGCCACAATTCTCCATTTAATTCCTCACCAAACACTGTTCTTCTGCTGATTTTTAATTAATCTCTGAATTTATGCTCCATAGAATGAAACAAGTGGGAAGAACAGATTTTAATTAGTAGAGATGCAGCACCTGGGAGGGGCTGCAAGATGCTGGGGGGTCCCCTGGGAGCACCGAGATGGTATCTCGAAGGTCTCAGGGAGGTTTTGCACACTTCTTCCAATGCCCCACATCAATCCATCCTCTCTCTTTGTCCGAGTCCCATTTAGAAAAGCAAACAAAAGAAGAAGACAGCAACATAAAGTCTGTCTTGAAATCTGACCGGTGATGGGGCTATCCACGGAAATAATCTAATAAAATTCATGTGGTTTTTATAAGGTTTTCAGACATTATTTCTGATCTGGATTGTCACCTGGATATTTGCTAATTCTGTTGTGAAAAACAAAGGAGGAATGAAATTTTTCACAGTTTTTTTTTGCTCAGGGAAGAGAAGTGAAAAAGATGAAATGTTTATGATCTCTCACAAATCAATATAAAGCTGGAATGTCTTTGACATATTCATATTTTTTATGAAAGAGCATGAGAGGATGGAGAATTCTAGAAAAAACAATATTGCAGAACACCGACACCTTTGTTTGTGATCTGATGGGATGTGACTGATGTACCATTAGCTGAGAAACGTAGCAAAACGTGACCTGCAAACGATGAAATGAGAGCTGAGATGAAGCCAAATCCCCGGTGGGTTTCCTTTTATTAAAACAAATGATATTCATGTTTTATGAAGTGCACAATAAATCTACCATATGACTGAAGAGTAAGATGATTTTTTATTCTCTGGCTTGAGAACACAGAGTTTTATTTACTTTAGATGTCTGAGATTTGTAGCTGAACTGTGGTGAGGACACGTTGCGATGCCTCCAATATCCATGTTCCTCAACAGGCACAGCTGGACGCACAGCTGGATGCAGAGCATGGGGGTCACACAATAAGGCCATGGGACCATGGTGGAAAAATAAGATGTGTTTTTTCTAGAGCGAAATTGGAATTGTGGTGGCACTGTATTGTGGAAAACATAACTATTATTCTATTGGTTTGTTGTGAAAAAAAGAGTCTCTGGGTACAGGTTGATGCATTTTGCCTACTTTGGGATTGTTTCGTACTTCACGTCTGGTGTTAAAATCAGCCAACATTTTGACAAGGGTTGGGAGGCATTTTTGACAAAATGTTGGTGAAGTTTGACAAGGCCTTGGCAAAGAACTAAGGAAAATCAGCGGTTTGGGCTGAGCTTTGCTCTGAGTTTTGGATTTGCATTCAGAGCAAGGACATACATAGACAAGGACATTTTGGCAAGAGCCAAATCACTGCTTTTTTGGACCACTGCAAACCAAAAATGAGAACTGTTGACCATGAACAGCCTTCTTTGAAATGACAGAGAGGAGGGAGCAGATGCCGCTATATTTGATGGAGGAAGGCAGTGAAGAGGAGACATGGGCATGTTCTCAAATGTTCCTGCCCATCATACGAACTCTATTTATTACTAATGCAGTGGAAAGGGTTTAAAACTAATACAAAGTTTGATGGAGCTGTTCCATGCCTGCTTTTCACTTGCTATTTTAATTCAGCTGATTCTGGTTCTTGTAGAGTTGGTTTGGTGCTAGAAAGGATGGAGAGTTCACATGGTTGTGGTATTGGGGATTTTCAGCACTTCTCACCTGCATTGTGGTACTGATGATTTATTCATTTAAATAAAGCAGTGGTGGAAAACTTCCTTTGTGAAGGCATTGAAGGTAACCGCAACATGTGTGGATTGCATTTAGAGTCCCTCTGATTTACGTGATGCACATTTCTTATGAAAAATGGGGTATGAATAGACCAGTAGAAAATAAAGGTATGATTTCCTCTGCTGCCACTCATGGGTTTGGCCTATATCATTTTGAAAAATGCAAGACTGCTTAAAAATGTCCTGCAATTGCCCATGTCTTTGTTTTCTCTCTGGGATGTCTATGGCTCATTACACTCTATACTCTTGGCTTTCCTGCAATCTTCTGGCTGTTTAGCACTGAAATAATGTAATCCAATTTTCTTTGTTGCTATAAAGGCCTTAATTATGGCTTCACGGGATACCGTAATCAGAATCCGTTGGATTTTCTCATATGTCAAAGTGATGTCTGCTTCAAATTCATCAGTGTCCTTGTGTTGTTGTAAGCACTCAGATAGTCTGGAGGTCACACCGTGTGTCACTGTCAGAGATGAATTTATTCAGCATCGGTTCTCCTACAGCAACATAAACTATCAGCTTGCTTTGAATTTTTTGCCTTTCTCTGTAGATTATTGCCGCAGAACCGAGATAATCTCTCATTTGCGCCAGTGCCAATAATGTCTTCCCTGCTTTGATTTTTCTGTTGACATTTGCAGGAAGAATTTTCATTTCATTTGACGGAACGCTGTGGGTCAACCTTGGACGCTGGGGTGCGTGGGGGCCACCTGGGCTGCTGCGACGGATGGACACTGCAATGGTCCCGCGTTATCATTTGCAGCCTTGCTTAATTAACACAGGGGCTTTGTGTCTGAAGCAAAAAAATGAAAAAACAAAAAATTGCTAAAATTTCCAGCAATGCATGTTGTACCCAGCTAAATTAAGAGGCGATAACGCTGGGGGAGATGGGCTCACTCCACCCCAACCTTGCTAGCCACGCTCCTCCCAGGTGCAGGCTGGCAAGTTCTGGGCTAGTTTCTTTACTAGGAAAGCAAATTCAATCACTTTTCTTATTTTATCATTTCATAGAATCATTTTGGTTGGAAGAGACTCCGAAGATCGCCAAGTCCAACCGTTAACCCAACACCTGGCACTAAACTGTGTCCCTAAGGACATTTCCAAAGCCTCTTGCCCAGCACGGCTCACATGGACAAAGAACCTGATCCATCACTCTCCCATCTGACCTCCAGGGCGAGGGTGGGGGTTATCCTCTGTTAAACACTGCTGCGGGATTTTCCAATAGGGTTTCCCAACCCTTCCTTTTAAAATAAAAGCACAAGATAGATTATAGCTATTTCCCATGTTTGATCAGTAAACGTATTGTAAATTATTTTATTTTCCTAGAAATACCATTTGAGTGGTGCGTAACCAACCCCAGAGAGCCCGTTTAGAGCGTTCTCCCCAAAGTGAACCCAGCTGGGTGTGAAACGAGCCCTTTTGTCCGGTGGAGCAGAGGGAGGGGGTTGGTACAGGCGGATCGATACAGCCGTGCATCTCAAACAGCCCAGCCAGCGACCTCGCCACAATAGGAAATTGGGTTTAAAAGCTCCGCACTGAACGCAGCCAATTGCAGATAATAATAATTCTAGCAGGAGTTGAAATTGCTCCTCCTGCTCCTGTTTCAGCAGTTCAGCTGAAGTCCTGAGCTGCGGAATGGTGCCCTTGGATGTTGTTAGTCTTTTCCTAATGTAAGTGTGACAGCAAAATCACAGCTCTATGCAAATCCACCCCACCTTTGGTGTGTTTGTAAGCAAGGCAGCCTTGCTCTTATTGCTCTAAATGCTGCTACTCTGTCCTGCAAACAGCCCATCCCTGCAGCAGATTGCTTTCAGATCTTTTTGTCCCACATTTCAAATTAATGAAACCAAATTTCCCCAAAGTCCTAATGAGTAATTCTTTGCTATGAAGCATTGCTGTACGTATGATGTTTGTTGTATTGCAGCTTCCACTGTTTGAAAACATTTATTGCCGGACGCAGTATAGGTGAAGGCAGCTGGTGTTTCCAGCAGGGAAAATAATAATAATAACAATAATTATTTTTTTAATGTATGCAAAGTGAACATCTCTGCAAGCAGTTCAGGAATGGAGACAGATCATGGTGATGTGAAGGCTGGTGTGTGTGGAGGGGACAACACCAGGCTGGGACCTGCCCTGGTGCAGAGGGGCATCTCGTTTCCATTTTGAAGCCAATCCATACACCAGCTTTGGTAGCATTGCCACAACCATTTCCACTGCAAAAAATATAAGGCTGAATTTTGATCTTTGTTATGTTTATTTTTCCTCACACGTGACATTTCTTTTCCCATTTCATTGCCTCGCAGGTGTAGGAAGCCGCTCTGTGGTGAGGCAGGGTACTTTAATGCAGCTTTGAACCATGGTCTCTGCATCTTCCCGAGTGGAGCTGTCTGTGATTTGATGGTCAAACACTTTCTCCTCAGAGAAAATGTAAAACCAGATCCACCAATGTCATTTGCAAAGCCTTCTGTAACTTACCAAGACGTTTTTTGGGGCAGAAAAAAAAAGCCTGTAAAGTTCACTTCAACATTTCCCAAGTTCATCATTCTGATATTTGGTTTTAAGACATCATTTCATTTGCCTGTTTTAAATGCCAACGAGGTGCTGTGGTAGAACTATTTCATTTTCATTGAAAAAGAAAAGAAAAAAGAAGTAATTTAACATCAACAATGAAGGAGTGAATAAACTTGAAATTATTTTTCCCTCCTGGCTTTTCAAACTAGCAGGAAAGCAAGAGCTCAGCCCTTCCCAAAGCTCCATCTGGGGCAGCGCCAGGGAACATAAATCACAGCCCCAGCCCCATGCGCGGTGTTACCCCCACCTGGCTTTATGGTGGGGATAATTTAAGCCTTCACAGACTACAAATCTCAGTAGTTAAAGGGCATTCACCCTGCATTTCTCTCATTACTACTTGTTGGAAATGCTGCTCACGCTCGGAGCATCCGTGCTGATTCAGCCCCCAGGAGCTCTCAGCAGCAGACAGGGATCGCGGCATCTCCACCCCATGCCGTGTAGCTTGAAACTCAGGGATGTTCCCATCCTAAAACCACAAAGGATTATTTTGTTTTCTAAGTGCCTTTTGATTTGGAAGTTGTCAGATGAGAGCTTTGCATTTAAGTAAGAACTTAGCATTGGATTTATTTTATGTGGAAGAAGTTCCCAGCAAAATATCCCATATTTTCTTGGCTTTGTTTCTCCTGCAAGATCCCAGGCTTGTTTACTCTCATCCTTTCTGCTTTAGTGCCGTGACCCTGCCATTTTCTTCCTTCTTCCACATGCTATGCTTTGTCATTAAATCTTCAATAAAGTCATTTCTACTTGGTGCATTTCCTCTCAGCTTCCAGCGGCCTCCTCAGGGAGATGGGGATCCATCTGAGGACAGCATGTCTCTTAAATAACACTTATAATAATCCTTAAAGAGCGCGATATATGGTAATTGCTGCCGTTAGCACACTAATGTGTCATCTGCTCACAAATCGGGTTGTGCCGTCAGCAATGTGGCTGCAGCTCCACCAAAATCTCCCCAAAGTACGCATTTCTGGGTTGTTTTTTGGGGGGGTTTCTGCCCTTTTTTTTCTTCCTCTGAGTTTTGAATTGTGGCGTGGGCATGGAAGAAGGCAGCATATAAAACATGAATGGTGCTATTGATCACTCCGGCGTGCTGTAACAGCTCGGCATGCAAAGCTGCTGTAGACATCTGAAGGCTACGAGTGTTCCCATACATGAAAGCCGAAGCAGGCGTGTGTATTTGTCTGCACGACATCATTTCTCCCATTTTTTTCCCCCTTTATATTTTCACTCATGTTCTGCGTATGTAAAATGAAGTGCTATAGAAGGAAGCGAAGAATAATGAGGGTCAGGTGGCAGATTTCTTATTTATGAAGAACCCCCTTGTAGCCTTCAAAATAATTTCCAGTGTTATTGGGCAATCAAAGCCAAGGATAAAAATCGTAAGATCAAATAAATAACGTACAACTAACGAAGCTCCATCTACACGCCAGGAAATGTCAGGAAAAAAGGGCTGGGCATGCAAATGCCTCTTCATCTCACTCCCCAGGGAAAAGTTCAGAGAGACTGAAGGTCGTCGTAGCCATTGCAGACGGGTATAAAGTGATGCTGGAAGAAAGAATCACAACAGGAATCTTTCTCTTTGCCGGATTTGGTCCCCAAAGAAGCATCATTACATCTGGAATGAGCTGGGGCATATATGCAGTTCTGGGCTGTAAACTGGAAGGTGTCCATCTCTGTTGATGGTGAGCTGGTGGGACAGATGGCAGCTCTCAATCCAATGGTTAGAAACTAGTCCCGTACCAATAAATACAGGGGGAAGGAGAAATCATTCCTGCGTCTGGATGTCTCAAAACAACCTCTGCGATATCTTTGCGTACAGCCCCAATTAATTGTATTATTTGATGGCACTCTGGAGGACCCACTTGAAAATATTAGGAGCAATTCTGCACTGACAGCAGGGATGAATTAGATGACCTAATTATCTAAAGTAAGAGATTTCAAATTGCTGTATCAGCTCTGTGTCCTAGGGTAGGTATTTCATACTGTACCATGTCATACTCAGAGTTGTCCAGCCCCAGTGTGGGGTTTGGCAACCAACAGGTACATTCTTCTGTCCAGGTTCCACCTGAAACTCTGGAAATGTACCTATATACTTCTAATATGCTATTTTCTAAAAAATACACCTTAAAATATATCTTTACATCTTTGATGAGCACCTTGAGCAACAGATCACAGAATCACAAGATCACAGAATGTTAGGGATTGGAAGGGACCTCGAAAGCTCATCCAGTCCAATCCCCCTGCTGGAGCAGGAACACCTAGATAAGGTTACACATTGTATAAACCTTTTAGTCCTTTCATTTCTAAAGAAATTTAAACACTCAGAGCAACATTGATGGAAAATGAGTAAGATAAGAGCATCTGACAAAAGAAATAAATACCTTATTTAATGCATACAAAATACATAGGTGAAAAGGCTGAAATAGATAACCCAGGTCTGGTAGAAGCCTGTTTTTCATGTGAACGTAAGGATGTAAACTTGTAGTCTCACATAGCAACTTCAGAGCTACTAACTTTGAGTTTTCCTACAAACTGACAGATATTCAGATTGCACCACCAAGGCTACAGTGCTAATAAAATGATGGGGAACATGACCCCAGCTGCCAGGGGAAAGCCCTGAATGATTGGCTAGACGCTGTGTATTGCCATGGCATGTGAATGCTGGAGCGCTGCTTCTGCACAAAGATAATGTGTGAAGTTTTTTGTTGGAAACATATAAACCTCCATATATTGGAAGGAAATAACTGTAGACACATCAAAACCTATTGAAAAAATTACATTGGCAGCTACCATTATTTAAGTCTGGAGAAACCGATAAGATTAGTGAGAAACAGCTCTCCCTGTAACACACACAAGAAATTTGGAAGAACTGGAAGGAACTCCATCAGCTTGAATTGTGAGACTGGTGAAGCTCTTTTTTCTTTCTGAACTGGATTTTCTCTGTTTCTAAACTACCTACATCCCATTCCTTATAGAAGAAGGTGTGATAATGAAGATCATCTAACTCGGCTCTTAATGCAGTCGAATTTCACCACTTTGACAGAAAAAGTCCAACCCAACCCAACCCAACCCAAAACTTGTATTACATTTTCCCTTGCAGAGGCAGGGACTTCCAAGGAGTCCAGCTGTGTTTTGGCATTGGCCAACCCTTACTTACCCTTGTAATTGGCTTGATCTGAAGGACCTGCTGCGTTGCTTCCTTGTGTCCATCATCTTTCATGCCACCATGTTTTGTGTCCAAGGCATTGGCTGCTTGGCCGTGTGTGCATTTATCATCATTGGGGATGAAAATAAATGAAAAGAGCTGGGTTTGGGTGTTGGAAGAGCCAAGCATGTCCCCTCACTAGCTCTTGGGCAAGGGCTGGAGCCCCAGCGATAACCCGGGGGCATCCCTGATGGGACGGCATCCCAGTTCAGCACGGATTCATTACCCACGTTAAGCTACTTCTTGGCTGCCCTCCAAAATGTAAACATACTTCAGAGCTGAGACTGGGGAAGTAATTTAAAATGTGTTAGCTCTAGTGTTGGGAATTTGGGACTCCCGAAGCCCAGGACCTAAAAGGAACATTGTTTGCCGTCTCATTAGCCCTTTCGCTGAACTCCAGGATCAGCCTCCCTGGATTTTCCCACCAGTATCCCTTTATCTAATGGGGCTGAGAAGGAAAACCTGTTGCAAGCATTAAATATTTTCTGATCAGTCATATGCTCAACTGTGGCTCTGTAGGATCATATTTATGGTCTACAGACCTGTTATGACTGTTTCTCATGTTACAGCTGTAAACCCTGAGGACACTGCCAGCTGCAGAGGTGACCTGCCTGGGGACACGCAATTTTTTGGGGGAAAGACTTGCTTTCCATGCTGCCGGTGGGTGATTTCTCCTGGTGCAGAGATGCTCAAGCAACAAGGATTGTTCTTCTGAGCTGTGCAAGAGGAAAAAAGCAGCCTCATGTTTTTCCTGCTGGGTCTACCTATATTTCTGATTTTCACACCAATATTTCTAGGGCTGAATACTCAGCCTCAAGTCCCTCCAAGGGCCTGGTGTGGGGATGTTTGGTAATTCCTGCATGTGTTGAGCTCACAGCAAGGACCACACTGGCCTCGAGGAGATCTGCGCCTCACTCCTCCTGCCCATGGAGAAATGTCTGGGCAGCAGTTTAATTCACTTGTGTCCCACTCTTTTTGTTGTTTTGAACTGTCATTCCCCCTGCAAAATAAGTTGAAAATAAGACTGGACATTCAGCTGATAATCAGGGTCACTGCATTAAAGCTGATGGATGGAGTGTAAAGGATGGAAGGTGGAATTTGAAGGGTAGAGGGTGGAACACAAAGGATGGAGAGTGAAACATGAAGGATGGAGGATGAAGAATGGAGAGTGGAACATGAAGGATGGAATTTGAAGGATGGAGGATGTTGCATGGAGGATGGACAGTGAAGGATAGAGGATAGAGGGTGGAAGATGAAGGATGGAGGGTGAAGTGTGGAGGATGCAGGAGTGCATGCCAGGGTTTCAGGGCTGATTTTGCCAGCAGAAACCTGCAGTTTTCCAAAGCTGACTTAAGGTGGCAGGGTTGCAGTCTGCTGGAGGCTGAGCCCTAAGGCTGGTTGCTTTGTAGTCCAAGGGGAAGAAAACTATTTCAGAAAAAGGATCATTTGTCTTGCAAAGCACACCGAGCTTTACAGGAGAGAAAAGATCTGAAAGCAAATTAGCCCCTACTAATTAAAAATGTACTGGCATTGAAATCTTCAGGTCATTAGAAATTTTTGACTCCCTTTGATTTGCTCTACACCAGCAAATAAGCAGATGGTGAGTGATCTTCACAGCCGGTGTCCCACCTTACCTGTGCAAACCACCGCTGGGCGCATGTCCCATCTGGGACTGGGTGCTGCTCACCCATGGCCCCGCAGACCCTGTTCCACCACAAGGCTTTCCCAGCTCTTGTGGGACATCTCTCTTCCTTGGCAGTAGCCATTGTGACCAAACATGCTGCAAAATCAACAGCACTAAGGGGTGGAGGGAAGGATATGTTGCCCATTCTTGCAGTCTAGTTGCTGGAAAGTTTAGTCGGATTCTGTGGTTTCAATGCAGCACTGGAAAATTAGCTTGAAATAGCGGCTGAGCTGTGTAATGTGTGTTGAGGTCGCTGGTACTTGTTAGAGATCTTATGGCCCCTTCACACCCTTTCATGTGTTGCCAGAGTAGGATGGATGTCTGCATCTAGGGATAGGCTGGACATGAGGAAGGTATTTTTTACACTGAGGGTGGTGAGAGCCTGGCCCAGGTTGGCCAGAGAGGTGGTGGATGAACCATCCCTGGAGACATCCCAGGCCAGGCTGGATGGGGCTCTGAGCAACCTGAGCTGGTGAAGATGTCCCTGCTCATGGCAGGGGGGGCACTGGGGGGATTTTGAAGATCTCTTCCAACCCAACTGTTCTATAATTCTATGTTTTGTTTCCTGAAGAAAAAATGAGATGGAATCATGTGAGTGCTACTTGCACCATTGTTATTGCTTGCTACATATTATTTCAAATGGTAGTAAATTCTCTCCAGCGTAGCTAAAGCCATTTCAGTTCATTACCTAGGTCTAAGACTTTCTGCACTTGAGTGTTTACAGCATTTAGAATGAAAATTAATACAGGGTGTTTAAAAAATATGGACTCAATCCATAATAATAATAAGAACAGCTTTATTTTAGTTATGATTCCTTCTCTCCACCCTCTGGGAAGTAATATGGATGTGTCCATCATGCATAGCACTGATATAGTGACAGTAAATGCTGCCTTTGGGAAACCCCTGGTCTGTTCCCCACATTGCATCTGGAGAAGCCTCCCAGCTGGCAGCCAGTTCTGGAAGGTCTGGGAAGATATGCAGAGCCTTCAAAATGAAATGCTAAATGGGAAGATCCTCCGCCAGCTGCCCTCCACAGAAGATGGCACCATTAGTAGTACAGCCCTCACTAATGGTGTGCGGTCAGCCATCAAACACGGGGCCATTGCATTGCTGCCAGTGCAAAGAGCTCCTTGGCCATCAGAAGGTGAGGAGAGCTGCAGGAGGTGCAGAGCTGTGCTATGCTCTATGTGTTTAACTCAGCTCAGAGCACCAAGCCAGGGGTATTTTGGGAGGAGGAAAGCAAATACAGCTTTGTAGGCTGTAGCACAACAGGAATTTCACAACGTGCAACAACTAAAAAAGAAATAATTAAACAATTTTGGGCCATATATTATCTGCATTGTTCAGTAAGCCACGACATTTCTCGTTTCTTGGCGGGGATGCAGTGAGCGACTATAGGGTGATGTGTTGTGGGCTCCATAGCTCACGCTGTCAATACCTCCACGGGCACTGAGGAGCCCCGGCAGAGGTGAGCACAGCTCATTTGAAGGATGGAGAAAAACAGCAAGTCTGGCCCTCAGCTGGTGTTCAGCCTCTCTTTTGACAGCTAACTGCTGAGTCAGCAACCTACAGAGCTTTGGCTTCTCCATGTAGGACCGTCCGGGGATCACGAGCATCTGGTCCCATAGGGTGTGGGAGGGAAGGGTGGTCAGTGGCAACCATCAAACCCCCTCTCCTGCCCCTGCTGAGGGCACAAATTCCCTCGTGAAAGGACAGTGGAGATGGCTGCTTATGCATCTAATTATGGTTACTTGGCTGTGGCAAGTACCTGCTGCAGAAGCACTGAAAGGACAAGTTCGTCTCAGAGATAGTAAAGTTTTCAGGTTCTTTAGGTCCATCTCTGCTCATACGGAGAACACTTACCAAAGACACACAGATATCCTAAATTTCATCTTGTGTTTCTGGACTCTGATCTCCCATGAACGCTCTGATCTCCCCTCCCGCTTCTAATTTCATTAACAATGCCTTCTTGAGAGCCCATCCAAATATCTCATGCAGCGTCAGCTGAGGTGCAAACATCCAAATGACTCGAGCAGAAGGGATGGTGTCCCCTGGTTCTGATCACCGCCTTTCTTCGTCATTATGTACTTCTACCCGCTCGGAGCAATCAAGTGTACCACTCTCAAGGACATTGACGGATTAGCCTCATCAGTCCCCTGCTGTGACCGCCAACTCTCCGTATATTAATCAGAAAAAATAGCTCCCTGATTGCCATTTAAATTGCACAAAAGATATATTTGTCTTGTGGTAGTCCATGACATTTCGACGTGATGCAGGATTGCAACATCTTAAAGGAGCTTTGTTGCTGTGTTTCCCAAGAGGTTGGAAAAGCACAAATCTCGTCAAAAGAAACATTTTGCTTTGTTCTGCTGGTCTCGTGCTGAACGTGCATCAATATAAAAATTCAACACCTCTCTGAGGCTATTGTGGTGTCAAGTAGGTTTTTACTGAGTAATATTAAACACATGCACTAGTTAATGTGACTTGGCTTCTGACTTGGGTCCTCCAAGTCCTCCTGCTTTTGGATGTGGCGTTTTATTTGCCTCATTTTTCCTTTTGAGCTGGCAAGAGAAGAAGTATTCTCTCTATAACTGAGGTAACTGGGGTGTAGAATTGCAATAGTGTTTGGTTTTCTTCCTTCTACCCTCTAGGGCTGAGACTAGTCACATCATATTAATTTCTGGACACTTTCTGAATCCATGGTCCCCTCCTACTGTAGCCACAGCTGCTGTTGTACATCACAGACTCAACAGCGAGACATTGATCCAAATCTGAGGTTCAAAACCTGATGATCAAATTTGACTTTTGTACATTATGTGCCAGAGATTCAGATTTTTTGAACGACCATAACAACCACTGGAAGGTGAGACAATAAATATGGAATTAACTGTGTAGGATAAGCCTGATGCAACAGGTCCAGGAGCACTCCTGGAGATGACCTGGAGGAGAAGGTGCACATGAGAGCATCAAACTCTGAAAAGTACCAGGGTGAACCCATCCAGTGTGCGTTTGCTCCAGCAAATGCTCCATCAGTGCCAGATGAGCACCCAGCAAAACATCTGCAAGGTTTTGCAAAACACCTCCGAGCAGCATCAGCTGCCAAACATCTCCCAGCAGAATTCCTGTATCCCCACGCACCGTGAGGGTGCAATTCACGGGGGATTTAGTTTCTCAAGGGTGTTTTCTGTGCTTTGTAGAATTAAAATATCTGTTATTCACATCCCACCGCATGGTGTCTGTGCAGCGCTTCCTTGTGAACCAGGCTTGTGTGCTCCCCTCAGGCAGTGATAGGTGAGAAATTACACACGATATAATTTAATGTGCCAGTATAAATCACTCATTTGAAGAACGCCTGCACCTACAGAAGCACAACGTGCTTGTCCGGCCTTAATTACTGTGACAGGTGATGATTCTGCCACAGGAGCTGCTCAGTGTCATTAATGGCTCCAACAGCACCGCCTTTTTCAGCTATTCATTTTTCCAGCTGGTCCAGCCCTGGGTGGGTCCATTTGCACAAGCCAACGAGCTGCACCCTGCCAATTTTTTCATGTATGAAGTGAAATCACTTTGAAGGTGTCTAAAAGCTGCTGAGATGGGGTTTTCGAGGATGCCCCAAGAGACAGACATGTCCCAGGCATGGGTAATGCTCCATGAGCCTTAGGGTACTCTGGGGGAGCTCCCAGAGTCCACTGCATACCCAGATTTTCTTCCCTCCCATGCAACATGGCAATGCTCTGGTTTCAATCTCTCAGGAATATATTTTCTTCCCATTCTCACTAATATTTCTTTTGCTTCATTAGCTGCCTGTATGCTCACATCTCATTTACGTGCTGACCATGCAGACTCCCATCCTTTCCGGGAGATTACATCGCAACCTTATTTCAGATGATCTTTCAAAGATCCCAGTCATAATGTAGAAATTATGCATTAGACCCAGATATAACGTGAGAACAATTTGTTTTGTTTTGTTTTGTTTTTCCAGAGAGAAAACAGCTTTCAACAGACCGTTGAGTGATGCGAAAGATCTGCTTCCATCAAATTTTCTTTATTTTGCATGAAGTTCTAAGATAAGTTACCATTGACTTCTGTTTTCTTGGACAAATAATGTCTCCTTTCCCATCTGGAGTTTTTGCCTGTGAGCTGAGGTGTCCACCTTCCCTGGAGTGGGCTTTCTGGTGCTTGCATGTGCAACTCTGGCCAAGAAATCCCAGCCACAGACTCTTCTTTGCCCCCAAATTTCTACTCATAACTACCACTAACACTAATCCATGACAAATTCTTTGTTTTCTTCAGAAAGCCAGAAAGTCTGCTTGAAACTTCTCTGAGTGCATTGATTGCATTAGTAAATGCTTTCCCCGTGGCTGCCAGATAAAAAGCAAAGATAAGAAACAGATTCATCCTCAGTGCCTTAGACCCCAGCAGACTGTATCTAGAGCTGAAAGTTAAAATATTATGGCTTTTTTTCTCTTTGCAGTTTGCTGGGTGAGCGCCAGGGGCCCATCCCATGCTGCCCATTACCCACGTGCGTCCTGCACGATGGATGTGTTTTCTGCATTTTTTCATTTTTGCCGTCTTTGGCGGCGCTGGGCTCCCGGGAGGCAGCTGGAGCGGTGCTGGGGCGGTGGGAGGTGATGTACGGTGCCGGGGAATGCGTGACGCTATGTTAAGCGGAGGAGCTGTGGTCCCAGCACTCCGGGAACGCTTGGGGCTGACCTGCTCCCAACCAGACCCCATGACAGCAGCCACGCTCATGGAAACCCCACGGTGGGTAAAATGCAGTCTTTGCTGAGAAAACCACAGCAAACGGAGTAAAAACTATATTCCTGAAAGATGTGAGGGGCTCAATAAGTGTTGCCTAGAAAGATTTCTCTGTTATGACCTCAAATGGGGTTTTGGCGATGCTGCAACCACGATGCTGCAGCCTCATGTCAATTAATCAGCAGTTAATCAGGCGAGTGGGCCACACGTACTTCGCACAAGTTTTGAGGACAGGAATTCGCTTTGGCCATGTGCAAAGCAGGAGGGATCCAGCTGACACCAAGTTAGTCCCGATGGGCTCCCCAGCCCAGGGGTAATGGATGAGAGCCACCAGCAGCAAAGGGGCTTTACCCTGACCCAGTTAATACATGGGCTCAGCAAAACAGGCTTAATCCTGCCCATGCAGATGTGTCCCCTGCTGAAGAGCCTGGCTTGCTCTTCATATTTGCTACAGATGTTCTCCAAGGACATCAAATAAATGGGGAATGTTTGCTTCATTCTTGTGAGAGTAGAAGAACGTGCCAACTTAAACCTCTTTACAGGAAGAAATTTTTCCCGATAACCAACCTAAACCTCACCCGGAGCAACTTGAGGCCATTTCCTCTTGTCCTGTTGTTTGTTACTTGGGAGAAGAGACCGACACTCTCCATGCTACAACTTTCTTTCAGGTAGTTGGGTCATGCACCTTGTCTCTACCCCAACCCTGCTGTCACCCTGCAGTTTCCTCTCCAAAAACGTTTTCCCCTACTCTCCTCCTGCTCCCTCCCTGTGGTTGCTTCTCTTTGCATTTATTTTTTGGACCAGTGTTCCACTCGTGCGTTCTTTCTTCTTGTGATAAAAGCCTCAGGATGTTGATTTATTAATGCATCCAACTATTGTCTGTGTAATAGCCTAAGTTCAGAAAAAGATGACATAATTTGCTACCAGTGTCTTAGTAAGGATTACATCTGTACCAGCTTAGATGCAGCTATTTCAGTCTGCATTGTGTCATTCTTCTTCTTATATATGTATTTATACGTGCATGACTATAAAGGCATTGAGATAAAGACACATGGTCATGCAGGCATTAGTCACAAGCACAGCTCTGAAGCAATTCGTTCCAAGGTCAAGAATACATTGGTGCGCAACAGAACTGCAATGACATGTTTTAAGTAGCTATAAAAAATAAATATGATTCAAATCTACTGCTGTCTATGTCTGTTCCGTTTGTTCATGAACCAGTCGTCTAATTTGATTAAAGGTTTTAACAACAGAAAACTAAGGGTGATTTTCATAAAGGAGTTTTTTTTCTTGTTATGTACCATTTTCAGCTGTTTTTCCTTGTGTGGGCAGAAGAGGTATTGAAGAAGCTTTTGCCCCTTTGGGTAAATAAGGGAAGAACAAGGTCCCCCATCAGCACATGGGAAAGGTGCTGGTGGTGCCATAGAGCTCGTCCTGGTCACCAGCACAGTCTGTGCACGTTGTCACAGCAGAGATGAGTGACAGGGACATCCCTGTTCCTCCTGGTGATGCAGGGAGGATGCACCCCTGGGCCCCATTTACTTGGACTTCTGGATTTTTTGGGTACAAAACATTGCACAATCCCCTGTGATGCTTCTGGCCCTGGGTGCCAGGCGATGCTGTACGGAGCCTACATAAAGCAATTTCCTCTCTGGTAGCACCTTCCTGCAGCAGCTTCTCATTAGCAGCACTGAGAAGCTACAGCATCTTCCCTGCCCTTGCAAACTGCTATGCAAATAATGCTTGCTGACAGCCTAAATACATTCATTTTGGTGTCGCACTAATTGATTTTAGCTCATTAGGAGTGATTTCACCCTAATTTGATAAGGAAGTGTGAAACTATTTTTTTCCCAACAGCAGGTTTGTTATTTGTTGAGGTATTAAGAAAGTGTTAATTAGACACAGCTCTTCTGTCATGTTGATGGTTTGGGGAGTAGTCACCGTACAGAGCAAATAGGCTCTGAGACAACTGCGCCTGTTGCTCGATGCCGTTTGTCAAATTAAGTTAATTACATTAACGCGAGTGGCATGTGGCACATATGGATGTGTGTCAAAGGCAGCAGCGTGCCCCGTTGGCTCTATTTTACATAGATTTCTTAAGCAAGAGGCACAGAAGCCAGTGATACCTGTCACAATGAGATGAATATTGAGCATTCTTTGAGTGAGTTCTTCTTCCTTAGACATTGTCCGTTGTCCCGTTGTGTACAGAGAGACTGAAACCTCACTGCAGAACTGATCCTATGCTAAACACAGCCTAACATTTGATTCTTCAGGCTATACGCTCAGGAGAAACTTTCCCCTGCATTTATTTTCCAGGGGCACAGGGGTTTTGGGGTCCAAGATCCTGCTGTAAAAGAAGGTTTTATTTGATGGACCAATTGTTTGCATGGGCATAGCAAACCTCATGGTCTGGGGGCAACTAGCTGTCCAAAAAATGTCTCTATTTTCCACTGAAATGGCAAAACGGTGGCTTAGTGTCTCTGGGATGCATTGTCCCAAGTGTTTCTAAGGACCTGGATCCAGAGCTCTTTGAATGTCTGTAAATCTGGATACTTCAGAAACTGTTTTCATTGTATTTGAAATAAAGCCAAATATTCTCAGACTTACACGGGCAATGAAAGTTTTTAAAATAAAATTTTGAAAGCATTGTTTTCTTTCCATAAAGAAAACTTCCCAAATATACATATAGAGAGAGGCAGAAAATGTCATTGACGTTTTTTTTCATGAAAAACTATTACTGTATGTGGGGAAAAGAAAAATCAACAGTGAAAAATGGGGCATAGCTTGGGTGCTTGCAAAGGACCTGTGGCTCATAGGGGCTATAAGGCAGAGGCATTTTCATACGAACTGTAAAAATAAGCCAAGGCTGTGGTCCTGTGACACTCAGCTGGTTTGGGCAGGCACACATGGGGGTGTTTTAAGCTCTCCTGAATCAGAATGAAATACTTACCATGAATATACGCTTGTGCTGTTTTCAAGAAATGACACAACTTAATGATGAGGCTGGGAATGTAGATTGCTCACAGATGGCAACTGGAGCCAGGAGTGGTGGCGGGACGTGGACTAATCAAGGGAAGAAAACAAAGGGAAAAAAGGCAATAGCTTCATAAAGTTGAGTTAAAGGTAATTGTTGTGAGAGCAGTAGAGAAATCGTGGGTTTCTGGTCTGCTTTCCACCACCGGCTCTCTGGAGGTTGCTCTCGTCATGGTTGGTTGATGCTGTGGGGTTGGTTTCTGTCCCACCACCCCAGGGACTGGTGGGTCACCGTGGGGGAGCTGTCAGGCTCCTTGTCTGAGCCCCACTCTGAAAAGGGCCAGTTCCAGATGGGGAAGGGTGAACCAGAACAGAGATGGTGGGATAAAGCCCTGACATCTCTGTGGGCATCAGCCACTGCATGGTCTTACCATGCTAACTTGATGCTGACTTACCCCTTGGCCAAACAACAGTCTGGAATAAACCTATTTCTGTATGTTATATTCTATTTAAAAACTAATTTTCTACTTTAGACGTTTCCCATTTCCTTTTTTTCCTTTGTTATCTGTGTTTTTTTAAAGTCTTACTGAACTTAGTCTGGATTTAGGTACAAGAATAAATGGAAGGATCCATCTCTCCTGGCAAAGTACCTTGTCCCAGCCCATGGCCTGATCCACACTGGACCATAAATACGCCTCGCAGGAACGTGCTGTAGCTAACTAAGTGTGACAGCTTGTGCAGCGACCCCAGACATCTCCCCTAACAAGTTTATTTGTTCTTTTTTTTCTTCCTATAGTTTTTGTTACAGCAAATGCAGAGGAACTGAAAGCCACAGATGGTTTGAGATTCAGATCTTAGTTTTGGGCAGGAGTGCCTGGATTGAGTTTTCTCTTTTGGTTGCTTACAGGCGTGGGCTCCAACTCAAGAAAAATGAAGTTTCACTCATTTTGTGCCAGGAGGCTGAATCAGGTGTGGGCTGTGGCCTCTCACAACATGACAGTATGAGCAGAGAGGTGCAAATAATGCCCCAAAATGTGCACAGAGACTGTGTGTTCAAACAAACTGCATTTCAAAGCCGACCACTTGCACTACTAGCAGAGGATTCTTGCTTTTTGGTCCTCGCTGTTACCACTCTGGTTTTTAATCTCTTCTAGCATTGAGGTTATATTTGGCTGAGAGCAAAACAACAGGTATATTTGTATGATTATTTCTTTTAGCTTGATGAAATGCATCCGCTGTCAAAATGAATGTGATTGGTCAAATTATCACATCTCCACATTAAAGTGGGTAGCATTAAACGATGTATTTTTTCCCAGCATTTCCAGTCCTAAACTTTCTGGCACGCTTTGTAAGCTGCTGTATTCTCTTGTGGGAGCAATTATTTCTACCTATGGAAAAGGCAGACGCATTGCTCTAAGCCTCTATTTTCCAGGCTAAAAATCTGGTTTTTGCAATCTAGCCTGTGAGCACTAACAGTAATAACAATAATTGTGCAACACCGTCAACACCCTCCTTCAGTTCTGCCTTCTACCAGACTCCAGAAATAGTGGTTTCTTAATCAAATTTCATGTAAATTACCTTATTTATTGTGTCTAAAACAATTTTAATGAAATGCATTAGAAAAAAAAAACCCACATTTGCAGCAATAGCCAATGAAGTCTCAATTTTCAGTAGGAGCACATGGAGCAGGTAAGAGCTCAGACTCCATCAACCACAACCCAGCAGCAGGGCAGACTCAGCTTGTACTAGCACGCTCTGAGTCAGTCTGTACTGCAAAACAGCCACGAATGGATAAATTTAGCTTTTTCTTTTTATTTTTTTTTTGTAGTACACTATAGCATAGCTGAAAATATTTGCAAGTAAATATTTTGCAAAGTATTTTCCAAGTGTATATGCTCAACAAAGAACATTGCTAAGCATCCAAGAATGTTGCTTTCTGGGTTGAATTCATCTTTCTGTTGCTGTTGCAGTGGCAGGACAGCTTTGGCACTGCAAGTCTCCAGGACATTTTTGGGGAACACCCACCCTTTCTGGTGTTTGACCTTCCCAGCCCACCTGAACCTGATCATGCCCACATCGAACCCGGAAAAATGAGAATAGTCGCTCAGAAAGAGCAAATGCTGCATCAAAGAGACAGAATAGGAAGTTTATTATCCCACCAAGGATGGTGCAACAATTAGGACAGGGAACTGCTGGAGAGAGTCCAGCGTAGGGCAACAAAGATGCTGAAGGGAGTGGAGCATCTCCTTTATGAGGAAAGGCCGAGGGAGCTGGGGCTCTTTAGCTTGGAGAAGAAGAGACTGAGGGGTGACCTCATTAATGTTTTCAGATATATAAAAGGTGAGTGTCAGGAGGATGGAGCCAGGCTCTTCTCGGTGACAACCAATGGTAGAACAAGGGGCAATGGGTACAAACTGGAACACAGGAGGTTCCACTTAAATATGAGAAGCAACTTGTTCCCAGTGAGGGTGGCAGAGCCTGGCCCAGGCTGCCCAGGGGGGTTGTGGAGTCTCCTTCTCTGCAGACATTCCAACCCGCCTGGACACCTTCCTGTGTAACCTCATCTGGGTGTTCCTGCTCCATGGGGGGATTGCACTGGATGAGCTTTCCAGGTCCCTTCCAACCCCTGACATTCTGGGATTCTGTGATGTGAAATTCCTGAACATGCCGGGTTTTCATCAACTCAAAGCCTAAGCTCGATCTTTTTTTCAAAATGGAAATGTCTGCTAATTCTGCAGCGGTGCTCTGAAGGGAAGAAAAGCTGTCCTTGCCCCACTTTCCTCTCCGAATATTTGTTCTGACAAGGCCAGAGAATGCTGCATCAATGTATTGATTTCACTAAATCTTATGAAGAGGTGCGGCAGTTTCCGGTATGCCTCAGAAATACGTTTGCACCCTTCCCATTGATCTTTTTGCCCTATTTTTTTTTTTTTCTCCTGCTGCTCTATTAAGCTCAAATCTAAAAATAAACAGTATTTAAATACTTCCCATGTATATACACATATTTTTTTCTCAGTGATATTTGAACCAAAACAAAATAAAAGCCTGAGTTAAACATGCTTATCCAAGAAAATTCCATGTGGGACAAGAGGCTGGCTTTGTCTTTCCCCCTGGAGGTAAATTTATTTGCTGGGATGGTGAATTCCTTTTTTCTCCATGGAATGGATAGTGGCTGCAGTCATTGTATGGCATGAAATTCGGTATATGGATCTCTGCTCCAAGGAGGGCATCCCCTAAATCCCAGACAGACCACTCCTGAGGCTTGTGGCACGTAAATGCATCTCAGGGCATCACCATACCAACGAATTTCCTCGCTGAGCTTAAGAAATTGGGTTAATCTCAAAAAATGTCTCAATGTCCCAAGGTGTGAGTATGGAATAGATGTGTCCTGCTTTTCTGTCTGATGCCGAAGCCGTAAAAAAATTGCACCATGCTTTAAGCTCAGTGCCTATCAAGAGTGATTCTCCAATTGCCTGATGTGCCTGCAACCCTCCAACACCTCCTGGTGCCTTGGGGTGGGACTCACCTCCTCTCCCAGGGCTGGGACACACCCTCTTTTTTAGTTTTCTTACTTAAAATTTGATTTCTTCATGTCTTTGAAGCTACTTCTTCTATTACATCATACTTGGCACTTTACTGGAGCAGCAGTTCCAGCTAAGAAACCCACTAACCTGAACTTAATGTCATCATTAAGGGACAAAAAAATAGAGTTAGGACCTGATGTTTGTCCCAATTCACTCTCTTCTTGCTGCATCCCTAACTTGTTCTCGTAAAGCCGAGCAAACCTCATCCATAGCCGCTGTCTGACTGTGGTCGCAGTTGCCAACAAATTGAATTATCTCCATTGACTGGGTGAGCAGATTTTAGGTCTTGCTCCAGTTGAGATGTTGCTTTCCAGACCAAAACCAGACCTGAGACCACAGTCACCCCTTCCAGACAACGCAATCAGGGAAAAAAGGATATAAATAAATGAAATAACATCCTTCCAGCCGAGCATTGCATCAGGGTGTATAGCCATAAAAAAACCTGCCTCAGGTCTGAGATCCAGCACAGAGATGCAAAACAGGGGTGACAACCAGAGGTGACCTGAAAGGTCTCCAGTGAAGATGTAGGGAAGAAAGACAGATTTTCTCGATGGCAAACTAATGGGAAATTTGGCGTTTGGTGCTTTTGATAGTCTCACCAGGTGCCTGTGAGCTTGGGCTCACAAAACTGTAATAAACAGAAAATGTTTTTTACTTAATTAAGTGTCTAACTTGGGTATTCACAGCTCATCACCCATTTTAAATAAGGCAGTGAATAGAAGAGAAATTATTATTGTACACACAAACCACAGAATAAATCGACAGTGGATTTTACCGTCAGATACGCACAGCAAACTCCTCGTGACTTCAGGGAGATAACCAGGGCTTTGAGTAAAGGAAAAGCCTAAAATTGTATTGCCTATAGCCCGCTCCCTTAAACCTGCAGCACCTCAAGGACACAAGGAATTCGCGGTCATCAGTAAACATCCATCATTAATCTGGTCGCATAAATCTTGGAAAATGGTCATCTTGCCCCACCATCAAGAGCTACCAAAAAGAATTGACTCAGAAAAGGCAAGCATTAAAAAAATTATCATCAAACTCTCTACACATTGACCCCCATCTGTCCCCAGCTCGCCCATCTACACACTTCCCTTATGAAGGAGTTTGGTATGAAAAAAATACGGATTAAAATGTGATAAAATCACCACATGACCTATTACAAATGACAAGGTTAATACTCTCCTAATCAATCACCATACATTTCACAACACGACGGTTCAGATAGCCGCAGAAGGGATTTATGCATTCATCATCGCAAAGGCAAAGGCTATTCCCCCACCTCTGCAGGCCATCTGGGTCTAATCTAGAGCGAGGGGCCCCATCGCCTTCCTGCTCACCATCCCTGCATCCTTTCACCGAACAAACTGACGTGTGTGTTTTTTAAAAGCACTAGAGATTCTCAATTTTTTCCTCTGGAGCCTGGTGAAGATCGTATCTTTGACAAGCAGTGAGGTATCTGTGCTTGGACAGGACTAGATGAGTACTGGACTGATGGTTACATGCCAATGGATGTTAAAAGTTGAACACACCAGAGCAGGAACTCATGGGTGTAGTCCCACCACCGCATCTCAAGTGGCTCAGTCATTAGCTATCAAACTTCGTCATCAGAGACAAGGATTTGGGTGCCAACTCCATTTCCTCTATGAAAGACTTCTCAAGGAGGGCTGTGAACCTCATCTTCTCCTCAAGCCTTTCGATGCGGGTTGATGAAGGGTCTCTCTCGCTCTGAGAAATTCTCACACCAAAGAATGCTGCTACTGGTCCTTACTGCCTTTATTATTCTTAACATTTTTTCCCCTTTACCAATCAACAATACAAGTGAAACACCTAAACAGCCATTCCTTCTTGTGTCTAGTGCGTGATAGAAGAACCACAGAGACAATTATTTTTATAGTTCCTCAAACAACTGCTATAGGGATGATTTAGGCAGAACTTTGCTTACAGAGCTCCGAGGCACTGCCTGCTCAGAGGCAGCTCCCACGGGGACCCTCTACATTTGCCACACCATAGTGAACCTGCATTGTCGAGAAATTTTTACACTGAGAGTGGTAAAACACTGGCCCAGGTTGCCCAGAGAGGTGGTGGCTGAACCATCCCTGGAGACATCCCAGGCCAGGCTGGACGGGGCTCTGAGCAACCTGAGCTGGTGAAGATGTCCCTGCTCATGGCAGGGGGGGCACTGGGGGAGCTGGGAAGGTCCCTTCAACCCAAACTATTCTATAATTCTATGATTCTAAGGTTCATGGTAGGAGGATGGTGTGGGTACAAGGAGGCTGTCAGTTGCAGGCTGGGAGGACCATGAGGATGCTCTGAAAAAGTTTGGACAGTGTGGCCAGCCTGCTAAAGTCCCTACGTCATGGAGCAGTGTCTGGCGATGATGGGTAATAAACTGGGATGCGACTTGGGCTCGTAAAATCGAATTTTACAAGACTGAGCTTCCATGTCCGCACACTGCAGATAAGACTTGCAAACCCAGCTAGAATCATAAGCGATGCAGCTGGAGAATGTAATGCAATTGGACATGTAGTTACTTCTCTGCACGTCTGCCAGCCAAGTGAGGGGGAAAACAGCCAGAGACACCTTGAACAGCTTTGAAAGCCAAAGGGGTGCAGGATGCCCGATCGATGATGAGAATTGGCAGAGTTTGGCCCCGGCAGAGGCGAAGGATCATTTGTAGTCAGTCAATGTCGTGGTGGTGGGAGACAGAGGATCACAACAAAGGGTTAATGGCTGTTCTCTGTATTATGCATGAGGCTGTTGATTTTTGCCGGTTTTGGTCTTTCATCAATGAAAAAGCAAATGGGACAAGAAACCGTGTATTGTCTAGCAGCAGAGACAACAGCTTCCCTCCCAGGGTCCCCAGACAGGTACAATGGGACACATTAATGGTAAATGTATCCTGTGTATGTTTGTCGCTCACATAGGAAAATATATGTTGGTGTCAGTGGGCAGAAGTATTTTCATTATTGTTTTTCTGTATTTAATCTTTATTGCCGGTTTAACTCTGCTCAAGCACCAAAGCTCTGCAAAGTCTCTCTGGCAGTGCATAGAGCTGTGTACGAGATTAAAGCTTTGGAAATTGCATTGCAACCAGACAATAATTTGGAGGTAATTGTTACACCTGGAAAAGCATTGAATTAGTTATAAGTAATGAGATATAACTAGTCAGAGTCGGTCTTTTCTTTTTTGTTCTCGCTGGGTATGGCACATCTCCTGAATGAATAAATCAATCGTAACTAGAGGAGTGGGTTTCTGGTCAGGGACCTTGAGTATCAAAAAAGATGGCTTGGTGATTCAGGTAAAACAGGTAAGCAGGAAACTAGATGATGATATTGATCTGGTTAATGCAGAGAGATTTTAGAGCAAGGGCAAGGAAATGACAGTGGTGAGGAGCAGAAGGACTGACGCACGGCTCATGTCACAGCCACGTGGACCTGGAACTCGAGCTATTTATTGCCCGGCTCCTTCTGCCAAGGATTTGCGTTAACTGAATGAAGAGCAAGAAATGACTCAGCTGGGAATGGCCGCAGAGATCAGAGCTGCTGTTTTCACCCTCACGAGCATTAGAACAAGGCAAAGGGTGGGAGAGAAGTGATGGAGACGTTTACACACAAATTAGTGCTGGAGTCTGGTGTGTCTAACAGCTCATGTATCTGTTTTTTTACATTAAAAATATCGTATAAGTTATGGGATAGTGATTTCTGGCTTTGTGGGAGTGCAGGGTCCCACAAACATCCCCAAAACAGGGAGGTGGAAGAAGATGGGGGGTGAGGTTTGGGGGATGCTCCCAGCCTTTTCCCTAAGGTCAGCTCCACCGAGAGAGCCGCAGGCACTGAAATTAAAACAAGCAGGGTTTTGTTGAAATAAAAGCTGGACTTTTGATCATTATCTAATTTTCTTATTACAAAGCTATGTGCTTTACATGAAAATGAAAGGCTAATGGGTGCTGGGGACTCTATCACATAGACTCATTTCTCCTACCAGTGCTCTAATTAAGGTGATGCGTGCACACACTTAAATCCACACGCCTTGGAGGCAGATGTAACAGTGTATATTTAGGTCAAAGTAAAAGTTATTTAATGTGTGCTGATTGTTGTAATGCAATGCCCTTTAATATCGCATTTTCCACGGAGAAGCACAGACTGCTAATATATACTTGATTGTTCTGAGGAAATACCCAGTAATTACTGTTTTGAATTGGATAGGTGCATTATCCAAATGGATACAAAGGCACCCTCTTCTTCCAGGAATTTATGGTACCAATAAAGCAGTGGCGAAACAGAGCTAAAAGAGCATTTTCCTGCCCTTGGCGTGTGCATCCTACAGCCAAGACACAGAGGGTGCCCATCCACCACCATCCAGCCCCATGCATTTGCTGTTTGCTCTTCCCAGCTGTGCATGTGGGCAAACATAAATCCCAATAACTGCTGGCAGTTAATCGGAAAAATATCTCAAGAGAGAGAGTGTAAACAGCTCAGCGAGTGTATATGTTCATAGACCACAGGAATGAAAGCCATGCGGGCCACCCGTGCCAAGAAAGTCTCATTAGATGCATTAAAACTACAACAAAATTCCCTGGGCTTGGAAGGGGACAGGGACCGGGAGTGATGTGCAAGGGGTTGTATCCCACCGACTCACAGGGTTAAACCGAGGGACACCTGGAGCGGGGACTGCAGAAATGGTGTAGTCAAGAAGACTATACAGCCACTGAAAGGGTAGTTCGGTTTTCTGCATATTCATATGAATGCAGGGATGGTAAATAAGGCTTAGCATTTTCTTTACCTTTTTTCCCTTTCCTAGTGCACATCTTTCTTACCATGAGAAACTGGAAATCATTTGGCAGGGTGGAATGGCTTTGTATGCAAGACATTATTTCAAAGCAAAATTTTCCCAAAACCTTCATTAAAAAAAAAATCCTGGAAATCTTCCTTTCAATCACTCCCTCCAAGCTCTTGCTGTGCCAAATTTGTGGAGTGTTTTGATTCTGGTTCTATTACGCCTTGCGGATGTCAAGATCAAAAAGAAACCCAGGTGCTGGTGGCTTTGTGCGGGTTTAACATCCCATTCCTTTTAACTCAGCTCAGAAGTGAATGAAAGGGGAGACCCCAGCGTTATTCCCAGGGGAGGGCATTCGGGGAAGCAAGAGGCACAGTGAAAAAAAATTCGAACCCTTTGGGGCATTTGAAATGACGATGAAAGGACATGGGGATGCGAGCCCGGGGAGATGTGAGGAGCGAGGGAGGAAGGTGGACGGTGCGACAAGACAACAGAGGAGGCATGAAAGGAAAAACAGGCTGAGAGATGAGAAAGGGAACAAGGCAATTAAAGGCAGATGCTGCAGATGCTCCTCCATCCATGTCTACAGAAACCAAGCAGCACCCTCTGTTCTTTGTATGGGTTTTGCTGTGTCCCCCCAAAACAGAGTGACCAACGTCCTGCACAATTGCGGAGGCACCTGATGCTTGTGGGATCCTGCACGACGAACATCTGGCTGAGCACAACCCCTCTGCCACACGCAAAATGTGCGACATGAGCCTTGTTCCCTGCCAGCCTGGGTGTTTCTCTTCCCATCAGCAGTTTTCCAGTAAAATCCAGTGCCTTAAGCCATACTGTGTGCGACTGCTTGGTTTGGGGGTTCCAACCCTGCTCAGGTTGAGGCGTCCTGGCAGTGCTGGTGGGACAGTGTGTGCATGTACAGGGGCTAGAAACTTCCCAGTGCCAAAATTTAGGAAGTAATGGCCCAGCGTGGCTGTTTTACACCTCTTGCTCCCTCACCCTTGGGGTTGGACAGAAGATCTCTGCATTGCATCCTCGCTGCTGTGCCCAAGCCCTGCACCATTTCCAACAGAGCCACGATGACTTTCTCCATGCTGGGGGAGCTGGAAGGATGCTGGCCATCCCAGGAAACCCTCTTGAGAGATACAACACAGCCACGACAACTTTCTCCATGCTGGGGGAGCTGGAAGGAGGCTGGGCATCCCAGGAAACCCTCCTGAGAGATACAACACAGCCACCAGCCTCCCTCCTACTAGTTTCACAACCTATGCACTCAGGAGTGATGTGTATGTAGGGTTAGAGCCCCAAGCCTAGCGAGGTCAGACTCAGGCCTCCAGACAACTGCTTGCAAGCCAAACCTAAAACTGAGGACCAGAAAATCTCCCAGGACATGTGCTGCTGAGGTCCATGGCTGCTCCTGCAGAGCAAAACCAGACTGAGAACCAGCAAAGGGCTGCCGAGGCCAGTGGGACCTGCTGGAGGTCAAATGAGAACATGATGGGACAAAGGAGATGTAAACAATGTGAGAAACTGCAAAAAGCATCTTTTTTTTTTGTTTTCTTCCTTTGTTTTAAAAAATAAGCCCATCTGTGCAGAGTGAGGCTGCACTGGGGGCATTATCTGTGCCCCTTGGAGCAGGGCTGGCTGGCAGGGGCTATGGGCATGAAAACACCCCCGTTTTTCTCATGCTGATAAAGAGGGAAAATAGGCAAAAGCTTGAAAAGAATACAAAACAGACACAGAAACAACTTGCCTGCCATGGGGTTGCATCGTATGTTGCTTAACTTTTGCAGACTGCAGTGGCTGTGAAGGGGATGGGGTGGTTTGTATGATACCAGGGCAGTGTCCTTACGCTGGCGTGAAGCAATGTGGGGGAAGAAAAAATAGGGAATTTTCTCCCTGTTAAGAAGGAACAGGCACTGATGGTGAATGCTAAATATTTCCTGCATTTTTGAGAGCTAGCAGAGAAGTCACTCACCCTGCAGCCAGCCCGTTTGCGGCCATTTTTACAGCTGCCTTTATGGTCAAGGGGGAGAGCAGGCAGACAAAACATGGAAAATAAAGCAGCTCAGGAAAACTTCTGGAAGATATTTATGTGCATTCTTGTAAAACGTGGCAATATTTTAATCTGTCACTTAATGTTTACATAGTTTTATCTCCATTTTCCATTCTTGAGCAGGCGGCCCACAGCTCCCACTGTGCTTGTGGCTGGGGCTGCTTGTTATTAGAGCCCATCCCTGGGCCCCAGGCAGTTCTTTATCTACACAATATAGTAAAAATCACCTTTATTTTCCACTGAAAGGAGATGAGCCAGTGTGTACGGCTGTTTTGATGGAGCAGAGGTTGCAGAAGTGTCTCCCGTATGCCAGACTGCCTGGTGCCACTTTGGGGGGGCTGTCAGTCCTCATATTGGGGGATAAATGTTGCCAAGCATTAAAAATGTTACTGAGGCTGTGCTGGGAAACCCATCTCATTTTCACCCTGTTTTCTCTTGTAAAGCTCGTTCGCTAAAAATAGTTTGTCTCATTTAAAGAATAGTCTGCAAAAGGCTCTGAAATTCCCTTGGCATTTGAAGATGTGGAGATAAAAGACAGAAAATTATTACTAGACAATATGAATGGTCTGGCTAAGCAATTTATCACCGTAAGCAAAACCTCTTTTTTTTTCCATATATCCCCACTGCATGCTAACATTTCCATCAGGGACAACACAACTCGCTCGTCAACAGAGCAAGAGTAGACAGATCCACACAAATCTCCCTGCGCGGATGTCCTTCCTCATGATGACAGCGGTGCTAAGATCCATCATGATGGATGAACGGTCCTGATATCTATTTGATTTATATCGCAGCTGGACTGCAGTAAAAATGAAAATAGGACTCGTAGGAGTTTCTCTCAATAAATACCAACGCTATCATTGGAGCCCCGCTGAGGTTACTTATTTTCTTCTAATGACCAGCAAGAGCCGAGGGGAGATGATGTGGGCCAAGATATTTATGAGAATAAATATATATATGTAACTATATATAAACTGTGTCTTTATTAAGATAAAAGCAAAACTTCAGGAAAGAGAAAAAAAACCCACCTTTATTATCCTTTTAGTACAAAATTACTGAAGCTACAGTAGTTTTAATGTGGGACTGAAGGGGAGGGAGAGGAAATGCCGTCGTAGACCCCGACATTTCCCTTGGCAGACCAGCGACGCCGAAACACCGTAGGCAACGTTTGTGAATAACAAAAGTTAGTGAATACAATGCTACGGTTTCCAGGGAAACCCAACCTTGGCCTTTAGTCCCATATTTCAGCGGGTTTCATTATCCTCTCTGGATTCAGTATAATGAATTGGTTGCTGATGGATGCTGCCGCTTCTGCGCCGCCTCCTTCACAGCAGTTTCCGCTGTAGCCCAGAGATGGGATGCTGGTCCCAGTGGGGTGGGACCAAAGGCATTGGTGCCCCCTTTGGGGAGGTTTCTTGTAGCCCAGTCTAGATGGGATGCTGGTCCCAGTGGAGATGGGACCAAAGGCATTGGTGCCCCCTTTGGGGACATTTCTCCTGGGTGTATATTTGGGGTGCCTCATGAATCAGTTGAGTTTTTTCTTTATTGTGGGCCGTCTGTCCATTTTTTGCATAAATAAGAGGTATTTATGGCTTTCTCATACCTTTCCAGCACTGAAACCTCTACTCAGTCAGTCATCTGGAAGAGTTTTTTATGTTATACCATCCATACCTCATATGGGTTCTTCCAGCTGATTGCTTTATTAATTATCCATAGAATAAATGATACTAAACAAGGTTTAATGAGTGTCTCCTGGTTGGGATTATCTGCTGAGGTTTCCGCATGGACGGCTGTGTCTTTATAGCACCAGTTCCTGCTCCAAGCCAGAATTCATAAATGACAAAATACGGACCAAGGCCACTCTTACTGCACAAATTGCTGAAGATAGCTTTTAATTGCCATTTTAACCAGGGAAACAGAATGGCAGAGACATTTTTAAAGGATGTGGGTAACTAAGATACACAGAGAGACTACTATTAGCCCAAAAAATAATGGGAAAAAAAATACTCAAAAAAGTGGTCGCCGGTCCTTTTGTGTGATTGTTTTTTAACAAATCAGTTTCTAAATGTGTTGCCTTGGGAAACGTGATGTACCTGGGACATGTTGGTGGTACCTGGATATTGGCCCACCCTTGCCAAGCACCTCGAAAACTGAAGTGAAACGTGTCTCCATTCACTTCATTTTCTCAACAGAAGCCCAACTTTATGCAAGACATTTCAAAAAATGCATTATATTGCATTAAAAATAGCAGTGTAAATTTTTCCCTTAGTGCTTCATTGAATTTTGAATCTATATGTCAAAATGGTTTTGGAATAGCCAGTTTGCGCTGACTTACTATTTTTTATTGTTAAAAAAACCTCTTGAAGCAAACTGAAATCCCTGTCTGCGCCTACTTGTGCTTGGAGAACTGGGGCTCCAAAGAAATAGTGCTCTTATTTTAAATCTTGGCCACCTCCTCTCTCTTTTGCTTCCCTTTTGCAAACACTCTTAGGCGGTTCTTTTTGCCCATTTTGTGGCGTGGGCCAGGGTTTGACAAGTGACTCATCACTTTGAGTGCCAAGGGAGAGAAATGTTATTTTAGAAATGAAATGCTCGACACATTCAGAAAACAAACCCCTTTTAAGGTGTCTCCCGAAGTCGCTCCCGAAAGGGAAGTGTTTGCAATTAAGTCATTTTACAAAAATGTTGGCTTCTGTGCTTAGTGGCTGAACTTCTTTCATCTTCTTTTGGTAAATACTGGTAGTGGATTTTGGAAATTCAAGCAAATTTACCATTTCACCTTGTAAATGAACTGGCAATGAAACAATATGCTTGAAAATGTAGGTTATATTTTCTCGGTTGATTATATGGCTTGTGACAGTTGGAGTAGCCTATAAAATCCAAACCAACCAAAGATCTGGGATTGAATCTGGTCTTCTTTTTGGATGCATATGGCTGGTGTCTCTGTGCAATTAGAGTAATCCTAGAGCAAACAGTTTGTTCTTCAGACTGGTTCTTTTATGTTTCCCATATGTATTTAATTTTGCAAGCAACCCATTTCCACTTTTCCTGATTGTGTTCTCTTTTCTTCTAAAAACCAGCAAAATACGTAATCACTAAAGGGATTCTCATGTGATGGCTTCATTCTGAAATAGCATCATGGGGACAAAGTTCAGAGCAACCGTCACCTGCTCTTAATTTACTGCAAATACAATTAAAATTGTATCTAGGGTCTTTTTTATCTTGTGCTTCACTGCTCTGTGTTTTCATCAAGCACATAAAAGAGAGTTCTGTACTTTTTCCAGCAGTTTATTGGTGCAAAGGCACACGCGGAGGAATTTGCTTTCTGAAGAGGGCTCCTCTGAAAGCTTCCTGTCAGTTCATCACAATTTTCCCATCTTAAAAACAAACCAGAAAAGGGACGGGTAATAAAAAGAGATGTTAAGTGTGGCACATCTGAAACGGCCGCTCTGTAACACCGGGGTGAATCACAAGCCGATTCCTCCCTGCTGGGGCATCTTGTCTTTTCAGATGGGAAAGCGATGGGTCTATTTGGACTTTTATCTATTCTGTGCTTCGGAATTAAGCCCTTTCCCCCGGCATTTGTATCTGCCATGAGAGCAACTAAGCTCACTCCTCAGCTTCTTTATTCGTGCATCATCACTATCATTAGAAAAGTAAGCTTGGCTCTGAAGAGGAGGCTTATAAACCGATTGCAGTAGCTGTTGTTTGATCTAAACCACACTATAAACATCATGTAAACAACAAGTAAAACAACAAACAGCACTGGGAGCCATTTAAAGAGAGCTTCTGTGGCTTGTGGCTCCTCTCAGGAAATTCGAGTTTCTTTAAATGAAACTTAGCAGCAAGAAATCTTTTATTTTGCTAATGTTTCCAACAGCTTGGCCTTTTGGTCTTGCTGTGGATTTATTCTCTGCAGCAGCAGGGAGATGTGGCTTTTCCATCCCTGGCATGCTGATTCTCTCAGATGCAATATGATATTCTGTTTTTTATGGGCAATTTCAGGTGACTGCATCCTCCTTCTTAATCATGTTTTTGTCTTGAGTGAACAAACAAGTTAGTTAAGACGGGCTTGGATTATTAGATAGTCTAGATGAGTTTCAGTTTTGGGATAGTGGTTTCTAACACGCTGTATTTCAACACAGAGTTGTATTTTACATCCTGAGAAGCCGGTGCAATGGCCCTTGCACTGGATCAGATACTAAAATAATAACAAAAGTGTTTTGCACGTGTGTAACATAACATCTCCTAACTGAGCATCCCTGAGCGCTCCAGAACAATTAATTCAATCTCACACAGGTCCCTTGAGACACATGAGCAGTAGTATCGCCATGCCAGAAATAAGGACACTTAGGTTGGCTGATGATAAACAATTTAATTGGGCCCTGACTGTGGTAATTGCAGCAGCAGCCCTGGCTGATGGGAGAAGGGAGGGGGAAAATGTGAGAAAAGCAGGGAATGAGCATCTGTAAAGAAAAAGCAACTGCTTTTACATGTTTCTAGGCTGTCATAAGGGAAATACACTTACTCCTTTGGTTTTGCTCCCTGACTCCCAGTGAGGTCAGGGAAACCACATTTCATTGCTCCCAGCGAACATCGCTTTAGAGTGCAGATGTTATGAGCTAAACTGATGGGAGTTGCATTAAATTAGCGATCAAGTCTGTAATAGCTTTTTTGCAGGGGCAATTGCATTTCAGTGCCTCTGCAGAGAAGCTGGTTTTCCCTAGCTGTACCAGAGCAATAACCCATCCAGGCAGGGAAGGGCTGGTGCTGGGTCTCTGGTTCTCCATCAGCCAGCTGGCAGCCCTGGGGAGAGCTGCTGAGTTTCCCATTGACACAGGAAAGTTTGGGAGCACAAAGCCAAGGAAGATGGGGACAGCCCAAGCTCAGCATCCCGGTGCAGGTCCTGGCACGCCAAACCGGGATGAAGCAGGAAACCACTCAGACTGCAATAAACTTGTTATTGTTTTCGAGGAAGGGAGGGGATTAATTAACTATCTGTGGAACAAGCAGATAAATCAAGCATGACGGGCAACTTCTAAATCAAATGAACACTTCAAAGAACGCTTTCAAGTGACTGCAGCAGGGCAGGTTGCACCCCATATATCTCTCCAGGTGTCACCTATAGGGCTTCTGGTTGCCAGGCTTGGTATTGAACTATATAATGATGCTCCAAAGTACTGTCTTGATGGAGTGATGGGCTGGCTGATCATCAGAGGATCCAGTGGGTTTGGAGGTCCTCAGGGCCAAGGTTTGGCCAGGATGCCCAGCGGTGCTGCCACATTCACATCTGCATGCCCTGCTCTGCTTCAGGGGCTGAGGGCACCTAGTGATCATCCATTAATTAACCCTCAGGACATGCCTGTGAGCTGAGTGCTGTTAGAGTTCGTTCATTTCCCGGGGGAGCTGGGTGTTGTGCTGCCAGCAAACCAGCTTGATTTCCCTGTGGTGGAGGAGGAGATCTCGGCAGAAATACTGTAGGAGGCTGCTCCGGGGGTGTATTCATAAGCAAAGTGCTTTCACGCTAAATGAAAAATTGGAAAGAAGCGTGTCTTATATCAAGAATCCCAGTGAATGAGCTGTGACTCATGAGTCCTGAACAAGAAACTTGCTGCCATCTGTCTTTATTTTACCAGCCTCCCTGACTTATCTCAGCCATGCAGCGACAAACTGCTACCGATGTAACGGCAGAGGAGGGGGTGGCGTCACCTGGCACTGTTCTAACAGGACACCCCTGCCTGACATGTCCCTTTGCCTGCAGCGTGCAGAGGGCTGGGAAAGCCCTGAGAAGCTCAGGCATGTGGCATTGCCCCTGGAATTTGTAGAATCACAGAATGGTTTGGGCTGGAGGGACCTTTCCAGCTCCCCCAGTGCCCCCCCTGCCATGAGCAGGGACATCTTCACCAGCTCAGGTTGCTCAGAGTCCCATCCAGCCTGGCCTGGGATGTCTCCAGGGATGGTTCATCCACCACCTCTCTGGCCAACCTGGGCCAGGCTCTCACCACCCTCAGGGTAAAAAATTTCCTCCCTATCACAGGGAGGATTGCAGCACCCCCAGGGAATGTTCTGTGTCCTCACTTGTCACCCATCCTTCTGTTGAAACAACAGGCTGAGGTGGACCATTGCATCCAGTTAAGTACAAAAATAAACAGGAAAAATACATTATGCATGTACAGAAAGAATCTGAGTTAATGAAACATAACTGCAGTCTTCCGGACTAATATAACATTTGCATTTTTCTAACTTTAGTAATTTGCCAGACTTCGGCTCTGGCTTCAATGAAAGAATAATTACTTGTTTTCATAAAGAGGAGTGTTGATTTAAAAATGCTAGCTCCACTTTGTGAATTCAAGGGGAAATGCTTTACTTCATATCAATCAAGCTCTTTTAAGCGATGCAAGTTCATTTCACGCTCTTCTTCTTGATTTTGGTACCCTGTGTTCAGCAGCAAGAGCAAAGCACAGAAATAAAACGAAGCCTGTTTGGCAAAAAATAGCTTTTGCAGAAGCACATGGAAGAAATGGCAGGTTTAAAGGCAACGCCTTGCTTTGTCCTGCCTTGTTTGTTAGGAATAGGCAGGAGACGGATGTCTTCAGGGATGGGACATCCACCACCTCTCTGGGCAACCTGGGCCAGTATTTTACCACCTTCATTGTATAAAATTCCTCCTCATGTCTAGCCCTGTATCAGGGAACACTCACTGTCTCCACCCTCACTGAAGGTGTCAGGACTTGCTTTCCACTGTAAAAGGTCTTGGAATTTATTTGCTGCTGAAAAGCCTCATTCTGGAGAGTGAAAAGGCCCCAGGAAGAATTATGTGAAGTTTCAAAAATGTACCTCTTAGTATCTGGCTAATCAAACTGATCTGGCTTAGCAAAGCACGCACTTAGAGGTGAGCTGTGAGGGACTCAGAATGGAAACATGTGGAAGAGATTTCTGCAAGCTCTCTAGTCCAGGGGAAAATGGCATGAGATCCTGCAATTGGAAAGGGCAGATTTGGACAAGGAATAAGGGGCAACATTTTAACAGAAAAGAAAATACACATAGAAATAGGTTATGAAAAGGTAGGGAGGGACCTGCTGTTCTGTGCCTGAGTGTTCATGGCCATCCCAACAACCACTGATCTTTGCTAACATTGTATTTTGGACAGCCAAGGTAGGCATCTCAGTTCTTTGGATAAAAAACTTCTACTTTTGCTTATCCACAGATTAGAGGCTGGTTGGTTTTTTGTTTGTTTGTTTTTCATGTAAAGCTCACTTTGAACACTGGAATACAGGATGCATTTTCCCTTTTCTGATCCTGATTTATCTTGGTGAGGTTCTTATTGTTCCTGTAAACCCTGAATCCCAGAGGGCACGCTGCTGAACCAAAAGGACTCTTTCCACTTCCAAAGCCGATGGCTGTAATGCTTCACTGTGTTTTTAAATTTCTTTCTTAGCTAGTGTTTTGGAAACTTACCATTCTTTAAAGCGGCTTCGGTTTTCATATTCCTGTTTATTGCTCACGAAAGCAAAAAAAAGGAGACAGCTCCTCTTCCTCGTCTCCTTTCCCAAGACATAAAATGAGCAGCCTTCTTACCGGCTTTTGTAAATGATCACCGACTGACATCTCCTATCAATGCGCTTCCAGGAGTGACATAGCGTAAAAAATAAGAAAGGACCACGAGAAGAGCATCCCATTCAACACATCTCCGCGGCAGCCAGCCACGGAGCACTCAGCACCCACGCATCACTGCCTGAGAGGTAGCAAAAAAACCCCCAAAACAAAGAAAAAGGAGGAAACTCACTGCATTCAATCTGCTGTTCGTTTTAGCAGTTATGGAACAATAATTGTGTATATTCCCCGTGGTTGCAGGGGCGATGGTTGTACTAGATACGGGCCAGAGAATACAATTGCAGGGCAATTTCTCACTGTCCTTAATGGACATACATTGTACTTGTAGGCAGTAGAGTGTCCTAATCTCTTCCTAGCAGGGTCTGTCTAACCGTGGGGTCATTGCAGGGACCCTCTTGGCTTTGCCTGGTAAAGCAAATTACTTACGGGCCAGATGCTGCCACCTTTCTCCTCTCTAAGTGGTACCTACCCCGCGGCCCCCATCCAACGGAAGGGGAATGGGCACCGCAGGGATGCAGGAGCAAAGCGGGACGCAGCGGGTGGTCCCTTCTAGATGTGTCTTCTCAGCTGCTCATTTTAATGGGGATTTATTTGTCAGCTGTGCAAACCGAGGAATTCCTGCTCTTAAGTGAACAGAAAAAAACCAAACCAAACCAAAAAAGCCAACCACCCAACATAGCAGTCAAAGAGCACTTCTTCCTAACCTCTGTTCTCTTGCATGGGTATTTTTCTGTGGTATTTTTGGCTAATTACATCATGAAAGGCTGAGTGCTTCCTTCTGCAGCCTTTCCCAAAATTCTTAAAAAGAAAACCAAACCAATGCTGTTTTAACCCTACGTTTGGAATAAATTCTGCCAAGTGAGTAAAACTATGGGAGAGCCTCACCTTTTTATCATTACTGTGTACTGTTGCTGCGAAGTCACATGGAAAATAGTAAGATTCAGCAATAATTATTATCAACTCTCCACCAGCACGTGGAGAACGCAATACATCACAGCTGTTTGCAAGCATTTAGCACCACAAGACGCAAAGTCCTCGCTCTCACTTCAGGAAGGCTATTGCTGCACAAGAAGAAATGAGGTTAGCAGGTCGCCACAGCAAAATCTCAATTTTTTGAGCAAAAAGACGAAATAGCTCTGCCTTCTTGTTTTCTTCCAGCTCCTGAAACTTTCACCCTTAGAACACTGACCTAAGTGTTGATTCCCTTCCCTGGTTCTCATGCAAGTTCTTTAGGAACCTTCTCTCCTTTCCCCTTGCAAACCATTGGGAAGATGTCCTGGCCCTCCAGGGATGCTCCTTGTCCTTCCTTTCCATTTATTTACAGTCCAACGTTGTTTTGCGGTATTGCTTCCATCACAGCTACAATAAGGAGGCAAATTTGAGGGGCATTTGAGGAGTTTCAAGAGCTGAGCTGCTGAGCACTTGGAAATCTCGAAGATCTACCTCATTAGGTTAATTGAGTGATTATGGTTTCTGCAAACCATGAAGGAAAGGTAGTTGAAAATTGTTGAAGAACACTGACTGAATGGCTGTCTGTTCTTTGTATTTTTTATATGACCTTGGGGACTGACAGTGGAATCAAGGAGAGAGAGAAAAATGAGAGTGTAAAACCAGCCAGCTCATGGAAAAACCAAGAACTTGACAGAGGACACACGCTTGTCTTTCGCCACACAATGACACATTAACTACCTTTATCTCAAGTTCAGGGCAACATTTAAGGAAAACACTTATTCTGCCATTTCTTCCATTTTTTAGTTAAATGGTTAGTAGCATTTTGAATATTCATGCTGAAATGTGACTTCTATTCGATGTTCACCTCATATTGCATAAGCGTACTGGACAAGAGACTTGAAGTTGGAGTCGGATTGGAGTTTGAAAAGCTTTAGGAAGTTTGTGTTATTAAAATGGATAGTGTTAAAGCTATTCCAACCCAACTTGAAAGAAAGGACTTGTGTTTTGTGAAGCGTATCATAGGGTGGCTTGGTATTTGCCACATCAAATGTTGAGAGCCCTGATAGATTTATCTTAAAACATAGTGATAGAGCACTGGGATGATGGGGAAAGAAATAATGGAGCTGACCTGTCCTTTCAGAGCCATTTATGTCCCCTTTTTATGTCCCTAGTTATTTATTTTGCTGGTGAACCTCCTCTTTTCCAAGTCTCCCAAGGCACACGGAGGTATCCACTGTTGCGTATCTGCCCAAGTCCTCAGAAGAACAAATTGTGTGTTATGCTCCACCGTTGCCATTAGATTCCCCCTTAAATGTGAACACTTTTTATGTCTGTCACGGGCCTCCTCTCACGTAGATTGCCTTCAGGCTGAACTTTTGTGTAATATATTTTGACACCCCATATGGTCCTCACGGTTCACTCAGGCACAAGCTGAAATCTTGCTCGTGTTGTTGGCAACTGCCGATATCTGGAAGCAGTCTGTCTTTTTTTCTTTTTCCTTCCATGGTGATATTCACATTTGGGAAGATTAATGTGATGACCAGGCACTGGCAAGGAGATGGAGTAGATGACCTAATAGGTCTTTTCCATCACTAATTCCTGCGTTTTAATAAGAGGAATTCTTTGTTGCCCTGGCACTAATTTGTCTGAGCTGTCACCACGGAGGGAAGGCAGAAGAGGTGGCACTAACAGTGTCATCTAAATCCATCTTTTTTTTTGGCACCTCTGCCCTGTGCACCGAGCGGACCATCTGGCAAGCGGGCAGATTGCCATGCTGGCAGATGGGCAGGAGCGTATCTAGCTATGAGACCATGTATGATTATCAAATGTGTTGTTGGGCGAGGATTTCCAGCAGGAATATCAAAACAACTTTCTGTAATGAGCTTCTGGTTCCTCGGGTAAAGAGATGGGCCATTTAGCACCCCAAGAAACCGGTTGAAATTCATCCCCCCAGGCCGAGCAGCATTGGCGCTGGCAGGGAGAGGGAGGTTGGTGATGATGATGATGGTGATGCTGCCCTGCCATGCCACTGGGTATCGGTGGTTTGCCGAGTGCTGGCACCACAATGTGATCCCTCTGGGAGGCAGATTGGAGTGGAAGGGAACCTGCTTCTCCTCTCAGAGCCACAACCTGCGTCCGGAGGTTCTAACATAGAAAAATGCACGCTTGGTCAGAAGGCTCTTTTAGGAGGGAACTCATAATTAAAAAATTAATGTCACAACTGCTATGCACATGTCTTCCTTTTACAGCAACATGAGCATTTGCCTTCAGGGCTCGTTCCTGTAGCTGTGACATAAACACAGACAAGACAGTAGTTGGTGCTACGGAATATTTTTAGCAGGGCATTTATTATTGCAAATTTTTTACTTTCTTGTGAAATGTGGAAAGCTATTTTTCTCATAACAACTGATTTATTTATTTTGATTTCACAGTCACCTGAAAAAGCCAAACGCTCTCCACCTGGGGACATTGTGAGCGCGGGCACTGCCACTGTAAGGTCACTTCTCTGGGTGAGCCACACTGGGCATTGCTCGGGATGGGAGTACTAGGGTCCATTTTCTCCTTTTCACACCAGTCCCCTTTGGTTTAACCAAAACTTGTGGTGCTAGAACAAATGCATATGCAGCTGGTCCCCATTGCCCATCAAGTCAGGAGTCATGGCTCTGTGTTACTCCAGGGAAGGTGGTGAGGATGATGCTGGTGTTGTAGCAACCTGCACTCATCCAATGGGATTATTAACATGGGCTCTCTGCCACCCAAAAGTGACTGAATTTAATCTATGTCCAAGCTGGCGTGTGGTGTGGCAGAGCTCTGCCTGTGCCTGGGCTAACGAGCCTGGGCACCGCTCACTGGAATCACTGAATGGCATTTTCAGTGTGCAACTGTGGTGCTCCGAGTGGCAGGCAGTTTAGATACTGAGTATCTAGATACTGAGTAAATAGGATAAATAGGAATTGCAGCAGGAAAATCAACTGTCACTTCATCCCTGAACCCTCCATGAACCCTCCTGTGATACAGACTGGGAGGGATGTTGCCCAGCTCTACAGGTGAGACCCTCACTGATGTCAGTACACACAGGATTTCGTGCTAGGCTGTCAATAAAAACCGTGGTGTACATTGAGTTAGACATCTAGTGAAACGGTTCGAAGGCAGATGGGTATGTATGGTCTGCGCAGAGGCAAGTGGGGAGGAGCAGCATCTCCAGCAGAGCTCTTGTCCTTAGCAAAAGGACCATGTTGCAGAAGTGGTTTCTTTTGGTTTGCAACACCTGAGCAGAGATGGTTTTGATAATGAAGGAAGGAATGACAGTTCTTGCCTCACTGTAGCCACGGGACCTATGCAGAATGGGATGGTGTAATGTAAAGCTTTTTTAATGTTCTCCAGATTGCTCTTGAGGTGGTTTTAGTGACCCGTCATCAGATCTCCTTTCAACACACCTTCCAAACAGCAGATCCTTGTGCTCCCGCACCATCCCCTCCCCAAAGTGAGCTGGTGCCAGGAGCTGGGCACCCCTCTTCTCAGCTGGCTGTGGTGGGTGCCAATGGGAGCCCAACAACTGCCATGGTCGCATCCTGGGATATCCTTCAGGAAAACCTGCCCAGAAGACCTTCATGCTGGCTGGTTGGCCAGGGGGCCGTGGTGAACCAAGCCATACCGTGAGCTGGAAACAGTGTCACAGGAACTATAAGACCATGGAGATTAATGAGAAACATGTTATTGAGGGGGCTCTCTGCCTGGATCTCTCACCCACTATACTTGCAGGAGGAGTATGATGAGTACCATGTTTGGGAGCAGAACTCTTCTTCACTCAAACTCCACTGAGATAAACATCATCCTGTGAAAGTCCTACATTACTGCTGATGTGGTCTGTGCTCTCTCAGCACAGACATCCCATGGTCCTTATGGTCCCACACCCCAAAAGATGCATGATGACCATCCAAGGTGATCACCTGGTGGTTTTCAGGCTAGAAACAAAAAGATTAACTGATTTCCTCCCAAAAGAAGATTAAATGCAGCTAGAAGACTGGTTGTGGTGACATCAAAAAATAATATGAGCTGATAAGATGTGTTATGGAAAACGGAGATGTTCCTGGGTCTAAGAGCTCCATCTGAATGGTTGGCCATGGTGTTCCTGTGCACACCAGCCTGCAGGAGCTGGACCAGGTTGCTCCTGGGGGAAATCCCAAAGCCCTGGCCCAGGATGCTTCATTGCCACCAACCTCGCAGGCAAGGGCAGAAGAAGGTCTGCAGCCAAGGCAATATGACCAAATTTTGCTGATTTGGCAGTATAAAATTCGCTACTTGGGATGGAAAATGCTGGTGGCACTCAAACAGATGGTGGGCTCAAACCGTGGTGTTTCCTACAGAGCATAGACGGGTGTGTTTCTCCACACAGAGGATTTCTGTGATTGGAGAAGGCAGGACCAGTTCCCAAGGGCTCAGTATATGACCAGATGTGAATTTAATGAAGTAAAATAGAAAAATAAATAGAAAATAAAAAGTAGAAAATAAAATAGAAAGAAGAGACTGTGTCAAATGGTTTTCATTAGCACTGCAAAGTTGTCCAGCCAGGAATAATTTGTAACTCGTACAGATTTCCCAGTGGAAATGCAAAAAGCCTAATTATACAGAAATGGTGAGGACCAAAGAAGAACAATTTCCAGAAACAAACCTGTCATGCAGCATATCAATGTGCTAACGGCATCTTTTCCAGATTGGAAGCCAGATCAATTTATATTTATTCCTCGGAGCAATGGAAAGTGTGGCCCTATGTGTGGCACTAGGGCACAGAAAATACTTCTTGCTAATGAATAATTAACTTTGGGAAAGCAAATAAGGAAAAGAAGCAATATAAGGACCTGAAAATGGTTTTGGGTGAAACACAGAGGTAAACAGCATGACTGGGTCTTCACAACTAAAGCTCCTCCATACTGTTTGATTTTAATTTCAGATCTCAATTAGAGGTTAGCAAAAGGTAATTGAAAAATAGCTGAGATGTGGAATTAAATGGCAACTTCCCACACATCTACAGACTTCAGTCGAGCAGCCCCTTGGCATGGATGTGGTTTTTTACCACAAGCTGGGCAGATTTGTTCCTGCCTTATGAGAAATAATTCTCCCAGAGCACCGGAGCCCTTTGCTCCAAGCTGAGAGTCTAATTATAATAAAAAGACCCCCTTGAACATCACTACCCTGAGGGTTTTTGGAATTAGGGACCATTCTTAGCCAGGGAAGTAGCTGCTTGTAAATCAGAGGGTGAAGGTGCTGAGCTGCTCTTGCCTTCCAAGCCCATGCACTGCGTAAGCTCTTCAAGCATCGACTTGAGTTTTTTTGCACTTTTGTCAAAGTCTCATGCTTATGTGTGATACAATATAACAACAGCAACAACAAATATATATATATTTTAGATATAACAACAAACAGCCTGGAAGAAAAAGAGCCAGATAAACCCATACAAAGTAATTTATTAACAGAGATCCTTCCTTTGGTATTTCTTTAAACTCTGCATGGGTTTTTTTGCTGCCAAATTCACTTTATGATGTTGAAAACTATTTTTTATTCCCTTATCAAGATAGTTATTTTCCTCTTGGCAAACACTGAGTTTTATTAGTTATTCCTAATGGAGCCTGAAATGATTGTGGCTTTATCCCCCCTGCTTATTTCTCTCGTATGTTCATCACAACCAGAATCAATAAGCACATTTCTTGGATCTGGATGATTTTGGTGAATATTACCATGGGGCCGACTGTCTGGACCTGGCGAGCAGACTGCTGCCAGGGTTGCCAGTTTACATTTTGTTGTGTTGCAGCAATTCTGTAGACACAAATATGCGTTTATCTAAGTAAGATCCAGCCAAAGTGCTCCTGGCACCCTTGGACACAGGGAGGAATACTGATAAAGGTCCCATCAGCACATATAAAATAATTTGTCCTCTGAATTCGGGAAAATACCCCTCTTGCTCTGTCCTCAAGCCTAAGGCTCCATCCTTTATCATTATAAAGCCCCACTGTTGGATTTTCTGCCATTTCACAGCTCCTGGTGTCCTGCGTCACCTCTCTTGTCCTCCTCTGCAGGACCAGCTACTCTCCTGGAGCAGCCTTGGGTCCTCTCCGTGTTTCCACGGACAATAGAACAACCTTCAGCAGGTTTCTGCCCACTGTAATTTTTGTAAGGGGCCTGACTAACGCAGGTATCACTGTGCAAAGACATGTTGATAGATCTCAGGTTTCCTGGACAGACAAATCCCAATCTCCAGCTCTGTGACCTGAACAGTAGAACCAGCCAGATATCCACTAGAGACATGTCCTGCGATAAACAGAAAAAAAGATTATAATGGGTTTTCTGAGAGCAGGAGCCGAGCAATAAGTCCGGGTCCTTTCCCTCCATTGGTAAATCATCATGGTGTTTATATCCCTTGTGATGGACTTCATTCTAGACACGCAGCGCTGTAAACACAACCTCCCCCAAACAACCCTTGAGCCGACCTGGGCAAGCTGATAAATGCCTAGAACTGTGTCCCTACCCCAATTTCCCTGCCCCTCAGAGAACTTTGGGAGTGGGTTTGGGCCAGGCTCAGGAAGGATGGGCCCTGAGCTGCTACCAGCTGCTTCCTACCCCAGAGCATCTCTGGAAGGGAGGACGGAGCTCAGCGCATCCCAGAGCAAACCCGGGTGCAAACCCTGGCAGCTGAACTGAGTCCCGTGCAACAGCCCATGAAATTAATGCAGAAATCGCCGCAGGCTCCGCAAGGCAATTTGCAGCCTCAGGATGGTCCAAGAGCAGAAGATAAACTCCCAGGACTGCTTCATAGAAATTAACTGCAATTTATCTTTCACCTCTGCAGGGTCAGCATTGTCTATGTTTATTAAGGTTATTTATTCAAGCAGTGCTTACTGTTTTCATCTCTTTGTGTAGTTTTTCTTATATCATAGGTGTCCATAGCTGATCGAGGGCCCTTGTCTGTAAAGCAAGGACTCCAAAAGCTGGGGTTGTGTTTCATGAATGTCCATTGATGCAAATACTCCCCCCAGTAACCAGATTAATGCTGTTTTAGTCTAGTTTGTGTGTGTGTGTGTGTGTTTGGTTTTGTTTTGTTGTTGTTTTGTTTTGTTGTTTTGTTCTCCCCAGAAAATCCCTCCTAGTTTAAATGTTCCACTGCCTGTGAAGTGTCCCGTTATAGTGCTCTATGCAGGAGGAGATTAATTTCAGGTCCCATTTATGCATCACTTTGGATCAGAAGAGCTTGGCCAGCCCTTTGTAATGCTCTGTTCTTCTGAGGGGGGATTAAAAGTTTACTATTGAAAAAAAAATACTCTGTTGTCACTGCCTGAGATACGATTATAGAGAAATTCCCTTTACCATAATAACTGATTTATTTTGGCCGACTGGCTACGAAGCAGCTGAAGTGAGCGATCCCTGCCAGACTCATTAAATGATTCCTAACGTTGAAGGAAGACTTTATATTGTGGTTACAATAGCTGGAGCATCAGTATTTGCTGGAAGAGCGTCTTTCCCAAGGGCGAGCGCGGAGGACGAGCGGACGCTCTCCAGCGATACCCATGTGTAAGCAATAAGCAGAGGAATGCTCTCGGAAACTGCAACAGAAGGATTTATTTTTGCACCAGTTTTGTTGCCTGGGAAGGGAGGGAAGCTCTCAGGAGGCTTCGGCTCTCCTTCTGGGCTGGGAAAAGCAAGCTTAGGGCCAGAGCCTTTTTGTGGTGCAGTACCAAGGCACACAGGATCCTTCCCGCTGCACAGGATGCTGCTGAATGAATTGTGCATGGATGTGCAAAAGCATCAAGGTCCTCATTTCCCTCCTGGCTAGGTGCTTGTAACTGCAAAATGGAAATGTGGTCGTGCAGCAGGATATCGCTCCTGCACATTGAGGGTTTTGTGCAAACCCTGGTGCCTCCCATGGCTCAGGCCAGACATGAACAAGAAATTGTTGTCCCTGAGGGTGTCCCTCAGGTGTCCCTCAGGTGTCCCTGAGGCCTGGTCCAGGTTGGCCAGAGAGGTGGTAGATGAACCATCCCTGGAGACATCCCAGGCCAGGCTGGATGGGGCTCTGAGCACCCTGAGCTGGTGAAGATGTCCCTGCTCATGGCAGGGCGGGCACTGAGGGAGCTGGGAAGGTCCCTTCCAACCCAACATGTTCTATGATTCTACATGATCTCTGCCTTGCTACCAATCAGCATTCCAGCTAGAGAATTCCCCAGAAAGAAAAGAAAAAGAAAGAGAAGGAAAGAAAAGAGAGAAGGAAAGAAAAGGAAAGAGAAGGAAAGAGAAGGAAAGAAAGAGGGAAAAGGAAAGGAAAGGAAGGAAAGGAAAGGAAAGGAAAGGAAAGGAAAGGAAAGGAAAGGAAAGGAAAGGAAAGGAAAGGAAAGGAAAGGAAAGGAAAGGAAAGGAAAGGAAAGGAAAGGGAAAGGAAAGGAAAGGAAAGGAAAGGAAAGGAAAGGAAAGGAAAGGAAAGGAAAGGAAGGGAAAGGAAGGGAAAGGAAAGGAAAGGAAAGGAAAGGAAGAAAGGAAAGGAAAGGAAAGGAAGGAAAGGAAAAGGAAAGGAGAGAAAGGAAAGGAAAGGAAAAAGGAAAAAAGAAAAGGAAAGGAAAAAGAAAAGGAAAGGAAAAAAAGAAAAGGAAAGGAAAAAAGAAAAGGAAAGGAAAAAAGAAAAGGAAAGGAAAAAAGAAAATAAAATAAAAGAGAAAAGAAAAGAAGAGAAAGAAGAGAAAAGAAGAGAAAAGAAGAGAAAAGAAGAGAAGAGAAGAGAAGAGAAGAGAAGAGAAGAGAAGAGAGAGAAGAGAAGAGAAGAGAAGAGAAGAGAAGAGAAAGAAAGAAAAGAAAGAAAAAGAAAAGAAAAGAAAAGAAAAGAAAAGAAAAGAAAAGAAAAGAAAAGAAAAGAAAAGAAAAGAAAAGAAAAGAAGAAAAGAAAAGAAAAGAAAAGAAAAAGAAAAGAAAAGAAAAGAAAAGAAAAGAAAAGAAAAGAAAAGAAAAGAAAAGAAAAGAAAAGAAAAGAAAAGAAAAAAAGAAAGAAAGAAAAAGAAAGAAGGAAGAGGAGGAGGAAGAAGAAGAAGAAAAGAAAAGAAGGTTTGTCCCAGGGGCTCCTGCAGCTGGTGCCTGTGGACACGGTACCCAGCAGGGACCTGCCTTTGATTTTCTCTCAGAGGATTCCCTCTCTCTGCTTGAAAGGGTCGGTATTCTGTAAAGAGAGAGCTCAGAGTGAAGCTTAAACACACACTTACATAGACAGTCACCCCTTAATGAGCAGAGATCTGAAAAATACACTGTAGTCTGGTCACAGAACGTCCCTGTGGCCTTTTCTCTGTTTTTGTTTTCTTTTTTAATTGCAAATCCCTCCAGTTCTGAATCTTCAAATAATTCTGCATCTTCATCTATCTTCTTATGTATTTAAAGTAGGTCACTCTTATGGGTATTTGGGGGTGGAGATGTGCAAGTGGGGGTTCGACATCACGTTGTTCTGTGCTGCTGGGGACGATGGGCACACGTGGGGTGGGAGGAGAGCTGCTGCCCCTCTGCCACACAGACAGGAGCATTTCTGCAAATAGCAAACAGAAAAACATCATAAAAAGGAATATTTGTAACTCTACCAGCAGCTCTTTTCCCAATCTACAGTGCATTTCTGGACTATGGCCATCCTAGATTTCTGCTGGGAGAATTTCTTATGTTTGAAGCCTGTATTTGAATTCCATGTAACAACATATTAGAATAGGTTCCTATTGACAAATTGGGGAAAAAAAATAGAAAGAAATAATCTGTACAAATTGTTCTCCTGAGCTATTTTTCAAATGGCCTTACTGCGGCTGTTTCAGATGTGATTTCTTTGCCTGACACCAGGTACACTCACTTGGAAGCCAGGAGAAGAACTGCAGATGTTAACAGTCATCTCTGAAAGTATATTTCAGATTATTCCAAATTACTCCAGTGGAAATCTGACAACATTACCTTTAATATGAGAGCTGCAGGAACAGCAAAGAGGCCCACTTCCATTTTCTAGCCCCAACCGAAAATATGAGAAAAATACATATTGAGCCCACCTTTATTATAATTGTTTCCCCTCCCCATCCCTGTGTGTCTATCTCCCACCAGCAAGAGTGTATCTCACATTTATTACCTCATGGGAACTTGCTGCTGGGGAAATTTGCCTCCCAGACTGGGAACCTGCTCCCAGTTCATGTCCAGTTTGAGGGGTGGTCTGATATGGATGTCACCAATGGCACTTGGGGCACAACGTCCCCATCAGGCCCCCAGAATACAAGGTGAGCGCTAATGAGGCTCGATATTACCGTGCCCCTTGCAGTCCAGTTCCATGGCAAATGAAACCATCCTCTCCTTAATCTACTGGAAAAAGTCATAGGTGAGACATTTAGGACAGAAGAATCTGAAGGAATCTAATGTTTTAATTTGAAAAGGTAATAATCCAGAAGCCAGAAATAAATGTCATGTGTATTAAATGTGTATTAGCTCGTTACTGAAACATTGTAGAGTCATTATTTCAAATAACTGTATTTCATTCCAGTGGCTGGGATGGAAAGCAGTATGTATTTTGTGTAAAATAGATTTGCATTATTATTTATTCATGAGTTTTAAAAGGATCATTATTTTTGATGGACAGCTCCTGTCAAAAGATTTATATATGGGAGCTCGTGTTTTCCCATAATAATGATTAATCAATAAACATTTGAAAACAGTGCTTAAAATTCAGCGTTACCAGGATACACGTTTACCTCTAATTAGAAACAGGTTTTCATTTGGGAAACCAGATCATTTTCAAATTCCTTCTAACTGCAAACAAACCAAGCTGGCAGGTACCACGCTGCAGTGTGCCACGGCAGCACCCAGCGCATCCACTTTGTGCTTTATCCCCTCAAAATCCGGGACCACGGGGGTGACCAGAGGATGCTGGACCCCCAGGAGCATCCAGCTGTGCATCAGGGGATGCTGAACCCCCAGAAACATCCAGCTGTGCATCCATCAGGGGATGCTGGACCCCCAGGAGCATCCAGCTGTGCATCAGGGGATGCTGAACCCCCAGAAACATCCAGCTGTGCATCCATCAGGGGATGCCAAACCCCCAGGAGCATCCAGCTGTGCAACCATCAAGGGATGCTGGACCCTCAGGAGCACCCAGCTGTGCATCAGGGGATGCTGAACCCCCAGGAACATCCAGCTGTGCGTCAGGGGATGCCAAACCCCCAGGAGCATCAAGCTGTGCATCCATCAGGGGATGATGGACCCCCAGGAGCATCCAGCCATGCATCAGGGGATGCTGGACCCCCAGGAGCATCCAGCTGTGCATCTGTCCACACAGACTGTGGCTCTGGAAGTGATGCTGAGTGGCCAGGGGAGAAGTGTCACATCTGGATGGGAAAACTCCAGCTGTGCGATGTTGGCTTGAAATTAAAATGCCGGGCTGTTGTTACTTTTAGTGGTGACCCTGCTGAGGGTGGGAAACGCTTTGTGTGGGTGAAATGCGGAGCCTGTTGCAGGAAAGGACAAAGCAAAGACGTTACTTGCTGGTCCTTCAAATTTCATCCTGCTACCATGAAGTAAATGTTGCCAAGAAGGAAAATACGTTGGTTTTATAACAGATTCATAGGATAGTTTGGCTAGGAAGGGACCTTCAAAGCTCATCTAGTCCAACACCCCTGGAATGAGCAGGGACATCTTCAAACAGATCGGGTTTTCTTGTCACTCTCCCACGTTTTGTCCCCACCATGCCTTGCAGACTCTGAGTTTGCATTGTTGTCTCACTACATGATGTCCAAAACCAGGGATGTTGAGGAACCTCCCGCCACGTCCTGCCCCAGCCCCATCATTTCCAGCCTCCCCAGTGTTGCTGCTGCTTAATCTGGGGTCCACATGTACTGCGATACAAAAAAGTGGGCACTACACCCGTCTTTTCATGCCTCTGAGACACGTCTTTTAGGACCATCAGCACAAATCTGCTTCCTTTATATTTCCCTTGGCTTACTAGTAATGAATTTTCATGACAAGGTATCTCCAAAAGTGAGCAATGTCAGACTGCTGGTCCACAAAATGTGTCGTAGCCTTTGCATCAGTACAAGCTGAACACATCCCACCTCGCAGCATGGAGCTAAGTGACAACAGGCCAGGCCAGAAATGACTGTACACCCTTCCTCGTTGGAGAGGAAGATCTTTACAACGCTGCTTTCCTATGCTGAAAACTGTACGGGGTGCAGTGCAGCCAATACCTTTGATCAGTCCATCAGCCAACCCACAGATTAGTTCATGGAGATTTCTTTCTTCCCCAAATCTTGCTAAACCACAAAAGCCAACAGAGAACAGTAATAACGTTTATTTTGGCATTATCCATCCTCAGGTTCGTAAAACCCCAGATGAAGCAGTCAGGTGGAATTGGCCACAAGGATTTGGAGCTTTTCTCCCTTCAAAGCGCAGCTTTTTCATGTGCCAAATAACTTGTGCTCCGTGTGCGCTGGTGGAGGATGCATAGATGAGATGCGATGCTTGTGAACAATAACAGCAACAATAACCATCATAATATTAAAGAGAGAGCTTTTCCTTTAAAAAATAACAATATTTCCCAGGGTAACTCTTCTCTTGGTGCCCCCACCCTATGCTTGAGGGTGATGTGAGAGGGAAGGTAACTGCATTGAGGTTAAGTGTTTTTAAAATGATTTTATTTTTTAGAATAATTTTATTTTTAATAAATGTACAACCTGAAAAGGTGCCTGCACTCATAATAGCTTGTATTTTCTGTGGTGTCACAAGGCTTTTTAATGTACCAGGGTGAAATCTGGAGGTATTGTGCTGGCAGGAAAAGCAGTCAGAAGTCACAGAAGTGCCATTTATTTGAAACGGATGCTAAACTCTGATCATGAAAGTCGTCTTTAAAGGAATATGTAAAAATCCTGGAATTCATTTCAAATTAGCTGACTTGAATATTTTGTACCCTAAGAACTGTGCAGCCAGAGAGGCGGCTCAAAGGCAGAAAGAGAATTGACCTGAAATGCTCATTAAAATCACAATAAAATGAGGCTTTAAAAAAGATATTCTTGATGTCAGATGGTGGAAACTCCAACTCTTTTCACATCCTCCCCTTGTTCCAATTCAAATCCCCTCCTGCCAGAGCTTGAAAGAGGGGCTTGGGCTGCATTAACCTTCTGGATACCTGGTGCCCAGCTCAGGAACGGCGGGTAAAAACCAAAAAATTGATGTGTGTTTTTTTCAGCATGGTGATTTTCAGCATTGGGGATAAAATTCTTGACAGCTGGGAAGGTGCTACTTCTGTGCTGCATTTTGAGGGCTGTGGAGATCCTGGTGGGCTGCAGGAAGAAACTTCTGACCCTGGCCCAGGTTGGCCTGAGAGGTGGTGGATGAACCATCACTGGAGACATCCCAGGCCAGGCTGGAAGGGGCTCTGAGCAACCTGAGCTGGTGAAGATGTCCCTGCTCATGGCAGGGGGGGCACTGGGGGAGCTGGGAAGGACCCTTCAACCCAAACCATCCTATGATTCGACGATCTTACAATTTCAAAGCCATCCTGCTGTGCCCAAGTGTCTACACAGCACAAGGCATCATCCCTGTAGCCCTGAGCATCCTCAGGTGCAGCGGGAAGGATTTCAGCAGCAATTTCAAGTGTCATCCCAGTCTGTGGCTATTAAAAGCTGGCTCTGAGCCCATCGTATAATACACTGCGATTAAAAGGAGCACATTTGTCCTGCTGGTAATATCAACATTGTATGAATGAGCGGGTTCTCATGTCAGCTAATTAGGAGCGGGTTTATTGCAGCATCTGTCACCTGGAGTTCAGCAATTTATCCTGGGAGGCTCCTGGCGGGGAGGGGCCTGTCAAAAGCCAGCGGTGGGGAAGGTGCAGGACATGAGGAACCAGCACTGCCGGGGGAAATCCCCACTGGAAAAGAGGGGAGAGCCTGCTGGAAAATATACAAGCAATTACATGCATTGTGGTAGCTTAATTGCTTGGCTCACCAATAATTTTGGAGAGATAACCATGGCAACAGTGGGATCACACATGTGTGTTGTGGCTGGAGCACATGGAGCGGTGGGTTCCTTTCTTCACCTGGATGCAAGCAGTGCCCATCCTTTCCCCTGGCAGAGTATCCTGTTTTAAAGCACCAACAGCATCCTCCAGTCGCACCAGTACCTGCTGCCCCCCATCTCACCGGCCAGGGCTCCCCACAGCCCTTGGGAGCATCACCATCCCCACCACTGGCCAGGGAAACACAAGCAGGAGAAACCTTAAAACCTCAGTGTTTGACTTCCCACCATGAGCATCCAGAAGATGTGGGGAATAAAACTCCCACGCAAGACACGATTTGCAGGGAGCACTCATGATGATCATAGAATCACAGAATCTTTTTGGTTGAAAGAGAACCTCGAGGTCATTGAGTCCAACCATAACCCACCCCTAGCACTACCCCATGTCCCTGAGAAGCTCATCTCTGCATCTGTTCAACCCTCCAGGGATGGTGACGCCACCATATGGGAAAGATTTTAGAATTCATTGTGTTTTCAGCAGTTTAGCCATTTGTAGAAAGCCATGTCTAGAAAAAAAGTAATGGCAGGTACAGCTGGGAGGCATCTTCCTGTGATGGCTTTCCCCCGGCTCAGCATCATCTCATTAAATACAAGCAGCTTGAGCTGCTCCTCAGAGAAGTGAAATAGCAAACCTGAGGCTGAAAAAAATCCATGTATTACAAAAATACCTACACAAATACCCACCGGAACACAGCCACCTATGGAAATGTATTCAGGTGCTGGGGGAGGCTGGGGGAGCTGTGCAATGCATTCACCTTTTCATACATACTTGTGCTTCTGTGGTATAGCCTGACTTGTTATACAAGGCACACGGCGCGTGGAGATGTTTCTTAGCCATTAATAAAAATGAAATCACTGTAATAACTGCAGTTTTACCCACGCTCAGCCCCGCCAGTAGATTGGCAGCTCAGCTTCACAGCTAAAAAAATACTGGATTAAAAAAAAAATAAGGAAAAATCTCATTTCATCTCTCTTAGCCTCAGGTCAGAGAGACTTTGTGACCCATCTCCATATTAAAATCCAGTTAAGTGTGACCTGAGACTCAGCTGACATCATTAATACAGTGCATATGCTGATATTTCATCTTTGGTTATGCCAGGGTCGGGGTTAAACGCGACTCGATAAAATAACGCCGCTCCCACCCGCAGATGATGTTGAACCCGGGAGATGCTGAACAGGTTCACAGAAGTGTCCTGAAGGAGGGGCTGTGATTTTTGCAAACATTAAGTGCCCAATCAACCCCCCACTGAAGGATTCCATGCGATCTGCAGCTGCAAATGCCAGCCATGCCTTAGTGCAGGTTATGGGAGGCACCTCCTCGCCCACAGGATGCTCTGGCTTCACAAGGGATGTGCTGGGAAGAGAATGTCTTGGGGAGAAACAGCGTGGGGGATGTAATCTCTGTTTTCAAAATGCTGATTTTAGCATGGAGTTGAGGGTAGGTTTAAATGATGCTTTCCAAGCAGAATTACCAGCCTCCGCTGTCTGATATGATTATAACCTCTCTTATTTGCCCACAACTGTTTCTAGATGTGATGGCTGAATATCAAGCTGCTCAGCATCTGCTGATGTTCCATGCTGGCTTGGACACAGACCTGGACTCACAGGACACCAAGATCCATCTTCTCCTACCGGGACCTACTTTTGGGGCCTTCATTCCCAGTAAGAAAAGGAGGGTTGGCATATTTGTGATACTGTGAAACACATATGCAGAGTGTTTCAAAAAGATGGACCTATTTTGAAATCACTGTATCTCTGCAACCACAAACCATCAGCTGCTGTTTTGATGTTGATCACACAGCAGGTGGATGAAACATAGAGCATTTATAAAAAGGTTACTGAAACTTGATAACTCATTAAACTGTTTGTAAATTTTTGTGTAATTGTAGCATATTGGGTCCTTCTTTTTGGAACAGCCTCTATTTAACTGGACAGTTCCCATAATGGTGCGGGTGCTGCCCAGCCTGGGTCCATCTCACCTCGGGATGTCACGGAGGGGATGAAGGGCTTTTCCCCCATCAGGAAGGCTGGGCAGCTCCAGCATCTTTAAACCATATGTTTGCAGTGCAATAAATCTGGTAAACACCCATACAATCAGTTCTGCCAGATAAAGGCCTGATTAAGGTTTTACATTTGAGCAAGGCTTTTTGAGAGTGTAACGCTGGGATTTGCCCCTCCGTGAGTGATTTGAAAAGCAGAGCAAAGGCTGCATGAACGTAAACACCAGGAGATGCCAAATTCAGGTGTGTTCTCCCGCCTGAGATCCTGTAAATCCTTATTTATACAGGAAAGCTTTCCTCAGGGCAGAGCTATGGTACGGAATAGAAATGACTGTGTAAGTAAACCCCTGGGCAGCCAGCTAGAATTCAATTCACTTGGAAAACAACCACACAATACAACCACACAATAGCTGGACAAAGAAAAGAAGAAGAAAAGTGAAGTTAAAATATAGCTCTATAAACCAGTACCTATAAAACAGATGTGTTGGGAAAGAAGTTTTTCTATGGATTGGGAAATGGATTTTTATGTCATAGCATTTATTTTGCTGAGCTCTGTGACAAGATATCAGATCTCCCTAAATAACAATGACTGCGCTGGTGGTGACAAGCAGCATCCTCATTCTCCTGCCTTGCAAGGGTTTGACAAAACCTCTGGTGAGAACGCAGCATTGAGGCAGCTCTTCATGGCCAGGCATGCTCTGAAGGCTGGCATCGGGTTTTATAATCCATTTTATGGGAATTTGGGAAGCGGAGGATCCTGCCAGTGAGCAGATCACACTCAGCATCACTTCACGCTGCTCTTGCATTACATTTTCTCCACTGCAGTTGAGGCTGAGCAGCAATAGAGGACATTACTAGATTTCCAATGAAGCACTGAATCATTAGGGACTTAAAGGAGGATTAAGCAACACAGCTAATTAATTGTAACAGCTGACTTCGGTGCTGAATGTAGGAGACTGCATTAGACTAATTCCGCAATGCTCGTATCCTGGGGGCATGCTCTCCCAAGCACAAGAGGATACAAAAGCCCCTCTCCAGGTGGCTGAATGTATTTTAAATAATCCAGCCGTGGACAAGACAGGTAGGGAGAGTGGCAGGGACCAGGGGCATCAGATGGAGTCTCCTTGGACAGGTACTGGGAACCATTGGCCTAGACAGAGGTGATGGAGATAGAGATCATAGAATCATAGAACCACAGAATGATTTGTGTTGAAGGGCCCTCCCCAGCTCCCCCAGTGCCCCCCCTGCCATGGGCAGGGACATCTTCACCAGCTCAGGGTGCTCAGAGCCCCGTCCAGCCTGGCCTGGGATGTCTCCAGGGATGGTTCATCTACCACCTCTCTGGCCAACCTGGGCCAGGCTCTCACCACCCTCAGGGGCAACAATTTCTTCCTCATGTCCAGCCTGAATCTCCCTCTTTTAGTTTGAACCATCACCCCTTGTCCTATCACAACAGGCCCTGCTTAAAAGTCTGTCCCCATCCCTGGGGATAAACCACAACAGCCACCTTGAAGTATTGAAAACATGGCCGTAGTTGACAAGCAGCAGTAACACAAAAGACATTGTGATGTGCTCAAGAAGCATTATTGGGATAAAAATCCTATTTTGGGCCACTTACATGTAAATATGACAGTGTGTCTACTCTGTGTGGGTGCTCCTGAGCACCCCTGAACATGGTCACAAGCCAAAGAGCTTTGCTAAGGGCTGTTCAGTTCAATGCAAGAGCCACAGAAAGGGGTTATGTGCACCCACTGGTTGGGTTTGAAACACGCGGAGGGGCTTTTGCTGACCCTAGAAGTCAGAGTTCACTTTTGCTGCTCCCCCTTGACACTGCCCTGCACCAGCTCGTCATTCCGCATTGCCAAGGCTTTGGCATTTTGGCTGCTTTTCATTAAAAACCTGGCCCATTTCAGAAACCAACATTTCATGGCAAGTGAATACAGTCAGAAAAAAAAAAAAAAAGTGGCTTTTAACTACATTGTGGTTTTATTTGAACCATTCCTGACATTCTTGTGTTGTTCTACACTGAATATTAATTCTCATACAATGCTGGGGAGACATTTGGAATAGCTTTATCCCATCCATAAGACTTCCCTCAAGCATCTGCAGCACAAAGATGGGCTGAGGACACGGCTTTATCACCTGTCCCTGCCTTGAGACCACACCAGAGGGACGAGGGCAGGGTGCCAAAGGTTTTTCACTAACAGGAATATATCCTAAGAGGAATTTATTACTCGGGATTGATCAGGAAAATGAACTTTGCTCAAAAGGCAACAAAAAGATATCTGGGTGTCGTTGAATGCGGCTACAGTGAATTGGGGTAGATAATAATTTGCAGTGGTAATATGTTTTCAGAAGTGACACGGCACTAATGAATTCATAGAAAGCATCTGCTTTCTGTGGGGTGGGCAGAAGGAGGATTTTTGGAAGGGTGTTTTAAAGGTAGAAGTAGTCTGGGCCTGGAAAAAGCACAAAAATAGGTGCCTGGGCAAATGCAGCACAAACGGGGGTCTACACACACAGCCTATTCACATCTGTGCTTTTAATGGGATTGATTCAATTTCTGGCAAATGCATTGCTTTCATGAAGAAACACATGGTATTTCTCACCTTTTGTTAGCTGGAAAAGAATGATGCGTTCAAGCCTGGTACCACCTTAAAAATAAATAACCCCCCATCCACCAATGCATTCACATTGTTTTGCTATCCCCCCCTCCAAAAAAACAAAACAAAACAAAAAAAACTTCAAAACCAACCAAACAATAAAAACCTAACCTGGAATGTGGCATCAGCCTTCCATTACTGAAATCCTGCTGGGGCGAGCATGGTGTTATGTGAAGCTTCATCAGCCGGCCAGGACACCACTGTGAAACAGTCCTTCTTCCTCACCGAATTCAGAAGTCACACAAAATTGCATCAAAACCAACAGTGAGTTCATAGAATCACAGAATTATTTGGGTTGTAAAAGACGTTTGAGATCGAATTCAGCCGTTCCCCCAGCCCTGGCACTGCCCCGTGTCCTGAGAACCTCATGTCCGTCTGTCCAGCCCTCCAGGGATGGTGACTCCAGCACTGCCCTGGGCAGCCTGTTCCAATGCCCCACAGCCCTTTGGGGAAGAAATTGTTCCTAAATCCAACCTCAACCTCCCCTGGGCAACTTGAGGCCGTTTCCTCTGCTCCTGGCGCTTGTTCCTGGGGAGCAGAGCCCGACCCCCCCCGACTCCAACCTCCCTTCAGGTAGCTGTAGAAAGCGAGGTCTCCCTTCAGCCTCCTATTCTCCAGGCTGAACCCTGCCCAGTTCCCCAGCTGCTCCTCATAAGTCCTGTTTTGGTCCAAAGAAGGAGCAGCAAGACCATGTCCTGGCCATGCACAGTAGCATCGTGGGCACACCACAGAATTTGGAAGGTGCAACATTCTGCAAGATATAATCAAGCACGTTGCTCAACAGCTTCTCACCAGCCTATTAACTAATTTAACCTCTGTCATCTGCTTTTTCAGGTGTAAACTAAATGGCAAGGTGGTGTAGAGAGGGTGCTGGAATAGGGAGGGCAGGAGATACGGCTGCAGGACCAGCCACCCTGTGGTGAGCCCCCTGGGGCTGCCGGCTGCCGGTCAGACACGGAAAATAGACAGCAATTTTCTCCCACTTGTGAATGAACATTATCAGCAGTGTGTTGATAATTCACCTTCAGATCTTGCCAGCTCCTCCGGGTATTTCTTGCTGCTGTGCGGGTTCCTGCTGGCACTGGCGGATCCTGCCCAGGGGAGCTCGTGGTGGGCACCAGCTTCACTTCATACCACCCTGAGAACAATTCCCTTGAAGGACAATGACATGTGCTTCAGGATGTTTGCCGCTAGCAAGTTATTTTAACCCTCCTTGGTGTGAATGCTGTGATTTCCTTTCCTGCTGGGTTTTCCAGCCTTTGGCTCATAGACTATTGTTTGCCAAAGCCACCCAGGTGTGCTCAGACCCCCTCAAAGCCGCGCCTGAGCAGCTGCCGAGGCTGAGACCCCAAAGCCACACTCAGCCAGCAGCAACACTGCTCTGGGATCACACTCGCATCTAATTTCTCATTTTATTGAGAAAAAGCAGAGGATATTTCCATTTTGCAAAGCGCGTCTGCATCCCTTGCGCATAACCCTGTCCTCCTGCCCTCCTGGTTGCACCGGGGATGTGCTCTGCAGTGTAACGAGCTCATTAGGCAGCTTCTCATTAATCGCAGCAGGTTCTGGATCAGAGCTGGTTTGACAGATGCAAACATGACCTGGATGGAGATGCCAGGTACCCAGGATGGGGACTGGCCCACCACAGCCCTACCTGTGGGCAGGAGGATGGGGGACAAGAGCCAATGCTGCCTTGATACTCTATTCAACCGTGTGACACCTTTTTCCTTTTCAAAAATAAGAGAAAATCTCAGATAAGAACATAAATGTTTTTCTTCCCCCAGCTTCTAGTGAAGAACTGTTTTATAAATCATTTCAGATAAACAGAGACAATCAAATCTTTGTTTTCGGTTCACGCTGGAGATACTGTGCAGGCACTGATAGCCTGGGATTGCTTCACTCCACACCAATAAATCTGCCATTTGCAATACAGAGTCTGCCAAGAAAATCCCCCTAGGCTTGGTCTGGTTTCAGCAGAGGATATATGAACAAGACTGTATAAATATTGCAGTTTTAGGCCAGTTCCCTCTCTCGCAGCTTTTGCAAACCCAAGCAAGTTTCCGCTTGGCGATGTGCACATCAGATACGAGTGGTGGTTGGTGTTTGCTCATGCAATCTGATTTTTAGATATGTTTTATGCTGGTAATTTGTTGGTTTTTGGGCACTGGTCAGAGAAGGGGAGCAAAGAGGATGGTGCTGCCGCTCTTCTCCTGGCCCTGGCCCTTCCCAGCTGCTTTGCAGCTTTGGGACCAGGGGATGCAGGGGAGGCTGCAGGCTCCCTGTTACCGTGGGGCATCCCAAAGTGCTGCCACCATGGCCTTTTATGCTTCAGGGGATGGGGAATGGAGGACACCAGCAACATGCTGATGCTCCAGGAGGAGGGTAGAAAGAGCTCTTTCTTCTCAGTGTAAAGTATTTCCAGCAAAATAAGAGCCCTGCAAATGCTGGCATTGGGTCAAAACCTGTGAACTGTGCCATATGAGTCAGGTTGGTGGGTTATTTCTATTGAAAAACTAGAAGTTAAGGATATTCTAGAACAGCTCATGTATTTTTTTACCCTCTGTCATGCATAAGGGCTGGACCACACAAAACAACGTTGGTGCTGGGCAGGGCAGCCTCTGGGCTCCTGATGCCAACCAGGGTCGCCACTTATGTGACATTTGAATAGACATTTTTCTTTGCCACGAACTGTTTTTATATTTTACATGAACATACAAGTGTGTGACTGTGATTTGGCTTTTCTTTGGGGGGCAAGCTGGGAAAATTTTGGCTTTTCCTTTGGTAGTAAGATCTGTCTCAGTGCAGGGAGTACCGTGATCTGGAGATAAATCAAAAGCACTTAAACACAAAGCTAAAAGTTTACTTTTATATATATGGTATATAAAAGTATACAATATATCACATATTTTAATACATAATACATTGCACATGGTCAAGAGACATATGCATAGGTACATAGGCCAGTGGAAGTCACAGTGCACCCAAAACACACCAGCACGATACAACAATGTAAAGGGACTGTAAATAATGACCCCAGAGCCTTTTCTTTAAATGCTCATCCCGCAGCACACTGCCGGGTCATGTCTCACCAGGCGGAGCCTGCATTGTTTTTAATTGCTTCCTCATTGGGAAGAACTGGCTGCAGCATGGGCCACCTCTCCAGGCCCATGAGGTCCCAAATCCCTGAGGTGTTTGAGGGCAGTGATGAGAGCAAACACTGTCCATCCATCCCTGCATTGCTCGTCTTGGAGATGGGACCAACCAAAAGTCGTCTGGGCAGGTTGATGTCTGTATTTGCTCCTGGAGTGTGTTCATAGGGCATGGGATAATGGTTTGAAAGTAAAGGAAGGAGATTCAGGCTGGACACGAGGAAGAAATTGTTCCTGAGGGTGGTGAGAGCCTGGCCCAGGTTGGCCAGAGAGGTGGTAGATGAACCATCCCTGGAGACATCCCAGGCCAGGCTGGACGGGGCTCTGAGCAACCTGAGCTGGTGAAGATGTCCCTGCTCATGGCAGGGGGGGCACTGGGGGAGCTGGGAAGGGCCCTTCAACACAAACTATTCTATAATTCTACGATTCTATGATTCTTGCTCCAGCTTTGGCTGAAGGAGTGGGACATCCTCCTTTACGTCCATGGAGAAGCCAGCAGGAAACCTGGCCTCAGCGCCTTCCTGGACAATGTAAGTGGGCTTATGTGATGGGAACGCTGCCTGCTCCCACAGCTGGGTCTCACTGGTGGTTTTTGTTTTTTCTTTTCGTGGGAACAAAACAACAATTTTTTTCCCTTTGGTTTAGGGAAATGAGCCATTCTTGTTGCAGCCACCTGGGGAAAGCGTCCCCAAGCAGACACCTGTGCTGGGCAACTGCCCCACAGCAGCTGAACTGGGGCTCTCCAGGACCCTTTGCCTTTCACGGGGACTCCTGGGGTTCCTCGTCACTCTGATTTTGTGCAGAAATCAGAGCTATGGAGCACAGGGCTTTGCTGAGCAGCCCGGGAGGAATGTAAACCCAGATGGAGCACAAAAAAGGAGAAGCTAAATTGAGACAAAACATTTTAGAATCATAGAATAATTCGGGTTGGAAGGGGCCTCCCAAACTCATCCAGTCCAACACTTGCCATGAGCAGGGACATCTTCACCAGCTCAGGTTGCTCAGAGCCCCGTCCAGCCTGGCCTGGGATGTCTCCAGGGATGGTTCATCCACCGCCTTTCTGGGTACCTGTTCCAGGCTCTCACCACCCTCAGGGGCAATGATTTCTTCCTCATTTTTTTACTGCATGGCTCAGTCCCCATCACACCCCACAAAGGGAGGCAAATCTCATGGAATGAAGTGCAGAGCAGTGCAATAAATCCTGCTACCCTCCCCACTTTCACCTACCTCCACCCCCAGTCCTGATTCATGCCACAGGGGAAGAGCAGCGATCTGTGGCAAAGACATCTGGGCAAAAATATTAGGGGTACAGAAAATGGGATGGAGATGGGAACTCAACAGACCCAGACCTGTGAAAATTCCAGTCTGTCTCCAGTTTGGCTACAGAACATGCTGATACACCCGTGTTGATGTGTAATTAATTCATCCTTCTTCCACCTGCTCTCCCCCAGGTGATGGAGAGGAGCTGAATAGCACTGTTAGGAGACACAGTTGTCTTGAAACAAATCTGGTTGCTGGTGCAATGCAGCAGAAATTAACTTTTATCCTACAAGACCCTCTTTTGCTTGTCCTTGCGGGTTATGTCTTTAGCCCTTTCTGAAACCTCTGCCTAAAAACATTGCCGAGGTTGGATGCCCTCTGGTCTTTGTGTGATGTGGGGGCAAATATAGGTGTGAACCGGGATGCTTGAACCCACTGACATAAATAGGGCTCCTTAACACATGTAGTGGGTTCAGCAGTGCTTATAAACCAGCAGCATCCTGATCCGAGCATGTGTAGCCCCTTGGAAAGTCAGGGACTAGAGTCAGCGGGCTCCAAAAATGCCTAAAACAGGTAGGAAAGAGAAGGGTGTAGTCTCTCTTCTCTTGCAGGCTTTTGTTGTATTTTGACATCTTTCTCTCCATTGATTGTCCTGGGCTGGTACAGTTTTCTAGGATTGAGAGGGCAATACACTATTTTATCGTTAATTGGAGCCTTCAGTGTTTAATGTCCCTTTGGACACTTTGGCAGCTCTGAACCTCAGGGGACACAGAGAGCTGGTCATGCGTTGCCCTTCAGCGCTGAAGATCTCTTAAAAATTGAGCAAAAAAAGTGCTCAAGCCCCAATTTCTGATTTTTGAAAGGAGCATCCCATACAAAAATAAAATAAAAACTGGAAAAGAACATTGGAAAGAGGAGTTCTTCCTCCTGGCTTGCTGGCAGGAGCAGAGAAGGCTGGACAAGCCCCACACCATCCCCCCCCGAGATGCAAACCAAAGTGTCGCCGCTACAGCGTGTGCTGTTACAGAGAGGCGTGGGATTAGGGAAATGTATAATGTGCCATTATGTGCAATTTCCTTTTTAAGTTTCCTTTCTTAATAATTATTCCTATTATGTAGGTGGACAGTCTCTTAATATAGATAAAGACCTTTGCAGCTGCTCTATCGTTGGCCTCGTGTTTAATATGCACTTTATAATTAGCCTGGAAGGGAAGACCCATGGTTGCTGTCAGCCCCTGTTCTCTCAGATCATTTTTAATCTGAGTTGGGCTCAGCTGGGAAGGGCTGATAAGCACTTCTGTACATGACAAACAGGGCTTTAATCTCTCCTTTCCATTTCTAGTGCACTCATTACACAAATTTGTCTCTGAATGACCCCAACACATTAAAAATTTCCCATCCAGGATGTTGCGTCCTTTCTTTTAAACTTTCTTAAAACCCTCAGTTTGACCCTGTGGTTCATAGAACAGGGGGAGATGATTATGCAGCAAAGGTCACCAACTCCCTCCCACAATGTGGTAAACTCTTTGCTTTTTTATTGATTTTATTTGTCAGCTACCAAACCTTGAGAAAAGCCTTTGCTGGGTGAGGACCATCATGGTCCCTGTTGGATTTAGGAGGGATGCTTCATGAAGGGTGGGTAGCAGAAATAACAGCGTCTGATGGCTGGAGGTGGACGCTGGGCGTGCTCTGGTTACTGGTGACACACGTCTCCAATCGTGGGGGCAGCTGAGACCCTCGTTCAATTCTCCAGCATTTTTGGCCAAGCCAGACTGCATTTTGCTGCAGAAGAGATGTCTGTAGCCCAAACTGACATTGTAAGCACAATGCTGTTTATTGGGCAATGTTTTTCACTCTTCACCTGGAAGAGGTCAGGTGAGAAGACTTGACTTTCATTCCTCCCATCTCTTGATAATTGCATTAGCAAACCAGTTTCAGGCTGGACATGAGGAAGAAGTTTATGACACTGAGAGTGGTGAGAGCCTGGCCCAGGTTGGCCAGAGAGGTGGTGGCTGAACCATCCCTGGAGACATCCCAGGCCAGGCTGGATGGGACTCCAGACAACCTGATCTGGGTGAAGATATCCCTGCTCATGGCAAGTCTTGGACTGGATGAGCTTGGAAGATCCCTTCAACCCAAACTATTCTATGATTCTACAAGTTTGGTGTGGAGGGAGGCTCAGCGACCCCAAAAAGTATTTCAAATTGCGGTAGAGGTGACTGGGCACCTGATGGGGGTCAAGTGAAAGGCCACCCCAAGAAGACGACATGGTGGGACCTCCTGTGGTGCCACTGGCTTCATGCTCAGCCATGGAGACGCCGACCACAGCACACCAGACAACTCTCCTGATTGCAGCCGGGACAAAGAGACAATAAAAGATGTAACAGTTAATCAGTCCTTAATTAATTATAATAGGATAAGGAGTCTGAAAGGTTATGGAAAGAGATCTGGACTTTCTAACAGCATTAGAAAAATTGCTGTTTGCTTCTGGTGAGTTCAAAACATGAGTGTGAGTAAAATGAGTGTCATGAGTCTAAGCCAAAATTTTACTAAATATACCTTCTTTTTCCTTTAATAAATCATCTGGGCTATACTAAGATGAACAAGAGCCTTTGCAACAGCCCCAACTACAACAAACTCACTCAGAGCTCTGGTCATTGTGACTCGACTGTCCTTAATATAAAATGAGGTGATAATAATTTTCACATTAAAATTATCGTACATGGTCTTGATATTAATTTTCTGAGAGATGCAAACAATTGTTTGTGTTTTCAAGATACACACAGAAATGTATTCAATCCAAGCATTAAATATGAACACTTCATCAGCCTTAAACACCTCGGAGACCGGTAGGAGCTAAAGATAGTGCGGATCTGGCACCGGAAAAGCCATTTCCCTTCCACTTCCAACAAGGTTTAACTCTGACCCATGATCCCTGTATCAAGAAGCACTAATGCAAGCACCACCATCTGCTCTTCCAGAGGAAAACCAGCACTTTGGCTAAATTACAGGCTGGAGAAAATTGATTTTTAAATAGAAAATGATGCCTGGAGAACAATACAAAGTGCAACTGTAAAAATAGTATCTCGGTGTGCTAACAAAAACCATCCCTAGCAATGCCATAATTTCTTTGTTTCCAAATTAATAGTAATATAATTACTACTACTACTACTACTACTACTACTAAACAAGTCCTGGCCTTCTCGGAGCAGCAAGTTCCACTGGGAAATTACATGTGGGGTCAGTTACTGCAATTATCAGTATAAATGGGTTTACATTCAATTGCGCTAAATAACCCACTAATTTCTCTTTCTTTCACAAGCACAGTGAATAGAGACACTGCACCCACACATAATTTTCTTACCAGCTCTCCGTCTTCATCAATTGTTTCCTCCTCTCTATTCAAGCTCAGTAATTCCCATTTAATATTACACCAGGGTTTTTTCTGTATCTGAGACACACGCTACCACGAACTGTTTCTGTATTTTAAGGCTTCAACACCTTTTAACCATCACCTTTTCAACAAAGTGATGGGATGTTGTGGGATGGGGATGCAGGGTCCCACGTTGGGCACCCTCAGGTGCTGCGTCACAGCAGGTTGGTCATGCCCAGTCTCTGCTTCCCAAGGAGCCCAAAATCTCCTGGTCACGGCACCTTCCCAAGCAAGCCTGTTTCTGGAGGAATCTGTTAGTAATGATATTTACAATGAAAGCACAGAAATAGAGGCAACCTGCTTTCTTTCTCCTTTTTTATTTTTTCCTTTTACTGATTTTGTTAATTCCTGCCATAGGGAGAAATAATCTGCATTTATATGTTTCTGGTACTTGCAGAAAAAGGGGTCTGTGCAAGACAGAGAAAAGAGATTTTTAAACCTGGCCTTCAAGACTTCATGGAGAGAAACAACATGGACATTTAATGGAAATATATTCTGACTTGTTCTTGTGTAACGTCAGCTTGTGGACTTCAACATTAACTGTCCCTAACAACAAATAATTTTGGTGTATTTTAGCTGAAGAGTCCCAGAAGGCCACGAATTATGCCCACACAACCTGGAGAACCATAGCGTGAAAGCAGACGAATAAACAAGTTTAAAACTTCAAAGGAGGCTTTCAATTTGACTTTCCCACTGCAGGATGGGGCATTGGCATGGGGGTGTGAAGGTGCGGTGGGCACGAGAGGGATGGGGTCATTGCTGACATTCTGCCTTGGAGGACAGAGCTTCCCAAAAGCTCTCTCCCAACAGCAAAGCATCACTGAGCTACAGGAACCCCATCAAATGTCCACCTGCAACCCTCAAGCTGGTTCCCACCCTATGTCCATGTACAACCCTCAACCTGGTTCCCACCAAATATCCACATGCAGCCCTCAGCCTGGTTGCCACCAAATGTCCATGTACAACCCTCAAGCTGGTTGCCACCAAATGTCCATGAGTATCTGTCAGGCCATTTCTAGAAGAATTAGAGCAGTGAATGAGTGCAGCATCCTCCTCATTTTGTTGGTTCTTTTCCTCATTGACCACAAATGACAGTTCTTACACATCCTCAGACACCAGTTTTGAACAGCAGAAACAGCATGACTTTTCAGATAAAAGCTAAGTATAAATGGCTGTGCTGACATCTCCTGCAGGAAAAATAGATAAGTATTAGGCTGGAACTGGTATTTTCCCAAGAGAAATCTTCGCTTTTCATGAAACCATATGTTTTGGAAGAACACAGATTTTGATCTGTTCACCTCTCAGTGGAGATAAAGCCTTCGTGAAGGGATTCACTCACGTTTGGTTTTAATTTATCAGGAATAAGGGTGTTTGATGCTCCTGCATCAATAATAAACAGAGATGTGCGTGTCATTGTTCTCGAGGAGTTTACAAATGGGCACAGGCGTTCCATCGCGTGGTGAGCGGCTCTTGTTCGCTTTTCTGCAGTCAGCTGAGCTTTCCAAACCCCAAATTAATGTGATCTTACGAAGATTTGTTCAGCAGTACAAAGGCTTCGATTCAGATAGTTTCAAGGAAACAATCCAAGAAAATGTTCCTTTCAAATGTCTTCTGTACAAGTACATTCAGACAGTTTCTTGAACTCACAACCAGCTACAACACTCGTTTAATTCCGTGTTTGTTCAGAAAGATTTATCTATTCATGCGAAACTGATAAAGGGAGACACTGCAGGGGTGCCTTGAGTGGCATGATGAGGCATCAAGTTATCAGTAGCTCATGTATAACCTGTTCTGATTTTAAATTTTATCCTTCAAAATCATTTTTCTTGCATGTTTTCAGATACAGTAAGTCTTTAACAGGAAGGTGACAAATGTTCTTTGCATTGCATGAACTGAAAGGAGAAAAAATACAGCTCTTCCGTCAGGCTTTCATGGCCTGGGTAGCATCAACTTCAACACATCAATCCCTCCTGCTCTGCTAACCAAATAATATTATTGCATTCTTCAGCCTACCAGATCCCTGTCTAACAACAAGACATCTCTGGAGATCTGTTTCCTTGAGCTCGAGGTCATGTGTAAACCAGAAAAAATGGCAATAATCCTTCTCTTTGGGAAGTCTTTTAAATAAATGATTCAATCTGTTTTCTGACCAAGTACTTTGAAGACTCCAATTTGTGGTGATTTAGCAACACTTGAGAGGACAAGTCCAATAAAGCACTCATTCAGGGTGGAAATCACAGCAGCGGTTGTGCATGCGTATTTCAAACATCACAGCAAAATAAAATTATATAGAAGAGCAACAGGAAATAGAAAACAAACACTTCTGTTCGAAGGCAAAAATGGAATAAAAACATTTTACAGAAATAATACCATTCTGCTTAACAAAATTGCTGTTAGCTTATGATTGCTTTTACTACTTTATGTACTCTTCTTGGATGTGCAAACCAAGAGCTACCGTGGCTCTGCCCAGCAGCATCATAAATATTCCCGAAAATTCACTAAAGGTAATGAACAGGTTGAAACAATCTGACAAAAATAATTCCAGCCTTCCCGTGGGGATAATGTGCCCCAATAACATCGAGCACAGCCCCTGCAATTCTCTGCAGCACTCAGCAGACAGGAATTTCTGCTAAAGAAAACCGAATTTATCCCCAGTGCTGCTTTCCTATGTGGCATTCTCGAAAGTGCTCCATGGGGCCAGGCTGCAGGTTTGGGGAAAAACCCTGTTTTTTTCACATCATATCCCTGCCCTGAATTTCAACAAGAGCCCCAGCTGCCGGTGGTTAAACTGGAGGTTGAGTGTGAAAAGCTGCTGCCAAAAAATAGTGATTTACCCAAGTGTGCCTAGCAAAGGTTCATACATCTCTAATCAGGCCGTGGCAGGAGCTTCCACACCGCAGGAGTTTATACCCAGCTGCTACAGGATACAGCTCTTATTATTTTTATAGCTCTGCTGGTGTGAGTCGTATCATCTCCCCAGTGAGTGCTTTGCAGAGCATGACTTGAGCAGCTGAGCTCATGGTGCCATGATCTCCAACTTAATTGTTGCTAAATCCGGCTCCTGGTGTCTTTTAAACACTAGTTGTCAGCAAATTATGTGCAGTTTGATCAGTGCACACAGTTTAAGTTTTGCTGACCGTTGTAAACATATAAATTATGACTCGAATTTCCAAAGGCAATTTCTGGCGGCTACAGTTGTCCATGGACAGAAATGAGTTATCCTGGAAAAGTTTAGCAGAAGCTGGTTGGTCACTATCAGGTTATTTGGGATGGAAAAACCTATCCAAATGTTTAGTTCTACTCAAGCTCAGTTTATTTTTAAAATCTCATTGACAAGCAACATGAAGCCTTCAAGAAATATGATCCAGTGTTACAGTAATTCATCTAATCCAGCTCATACCTTGAGCTGGCATACTGATATCTTCCCACAGGTTTATGCACACACAAAACACAGCACACGGTTTGCATAAATACATTTTATATTACCTTAGCTAAGATTCACTGTTGTTTGGCAACTCTTATTAAGAATTCCAACTTATTTTCTCTGTTTTCCTTGTGTGATAGCTGTAAAAAACCCCAGTATCTCAACCTCTGAGTCACTGCTGACTCACAAATAAAACTATTCACGTTTGTGTTGGATAAGGCAAGAGTACGAACACAGTCTGCGGCACGCCGAGATACCCCGGAGCATCTGTCTGCCCAAACAGAAATTAAACTTCTTTGCATGAAACACGCTGGCTCCCGCCAATCTATTTAATGAGCTGCACGCAGCTGCCAGAATATCATCCTCACTTTGCATCTACTTATCCTCTCACCCAACACACTCCAAGACAAATTCATTATGGCAGCACATTCGGATTTAATATCCACCAGTTTTTGGACTGAAAGATGTGTTCTCCTGTTTTTCAAGTCGGCAAAGCTTCCTGCTTCATTGGCCTTGCTGCAGAGGCAGCCCAGGGATGTTGTTCTCCTCTGAGGAGCACTGTTGGGACTCCTCAGTCCTTTCAGTGCACATCATCTGAAGGACCCTGAATAGAATACAATCAAGCTAGTTTTCTGGGGTAGAATAGGGACAACACAGAACCATAGAATGGCTTTGGTTGGAAGGGACCTTCCAAGCTCATCCAGTGCCCCCCCTGCCATGAGCAGGGACATCTTCACCATCTCAGGTTGCTCAGAGCCCCGTCCAGCCTGGCCTGGGATGTCTCCAGGGATGGTTCATCTACCACCTCTCTGGCCAACCCGAGCCAGGCTCTCACCACCCTCGGTGTGAAAAATCTCTTCCTCGTGTCTAGCCTGAACCTTCTTTCTTTTAGTTTAAAACCATCACCCCTTGTCCTATCATGAAATGGTTCATCAAGGAACAGAAAAGTGGTGGCAGAGGTTGGCAGGAGTTAAGGTTAAGAAAACTTGTTCCTGAATTTTCCTGAAGCAGAATTGCTCTTTTTCAGGCAATTCTGCACTTGCTGGGGATCTCCAACCAGCACCACTCCTGTTACTGGATTAAGCAAATCCTTTGCTGTGAAGCTGCCTGTCAGAGAATCTTCTAATTTAAAGGTTACTTGTACATATTAATGGTTGTAAAACTGACCATTACCAGCAGGGATTGGGACCAGAAAGGAGACAAACGGCCTGATAGCTCTGTTGGCCAACTCTGTGGGGTTTTGAACACTGAGAAGGTATTATAGTGATGGCTCAAAGGATGCAAGCCGTGAATAGCAACACCCATGCAGTGGGAACACAAGGACGTGTGGTAACACCACCATGCACCTGTCCAGCAGAAAGCTGGAAAACAAGTAGGTGGAAGATCTGCCTGAGAAATGGGCTTTTCGTTTATTTAATCTCATTTACTAGTGTTCAAATGTTTAGGGTTAGGAATTCACCATGGAAACCCCGCCAAGGGTTTCAATAACCTGGTCTCCAACATGCCAGAGACTCCCTGTGTGTTCAAGGCCGGGTTTGCTCCTGTGGTCCCAGGAAGACACATCCCTGGGTGTCCTGGGAGCAGCCACAGCCACAGCAAAGTGGAATTAAGATGATTCAGCTCAGGTCGGGGCTGATTTTTCTATGCAAACAACCAGAGTTCCTGGTGAGTCACACACAGCTCCTCCCAGCAGTTTTGCCCTTTGCACACGGACAATGAGGCTGGGAAACTGCAAATCTCTTGAGGTTTATACCACCAGAACATTGATGTTCGCGGCCAGAGTGGTTTCTTATAGCAATTACGACATCTTGAGTTGTTTTTGCTTTTTATGCAAGACTGTCACATGCTTTCCTGGCAGGAGAGCATTTAAAAAGAGGAGAAAAGGAGTTTTTTCCTCCAAGGAGTGAAACTCAAGGCTTAACGGGTCACCCAGTAGTCCATTACCCTGAGAAAGTGCAGGATTTCTCCCTATAACATTTCCACCAACATTTTGTCTAGTCTAGTTTTCAAAGTCTCAAGTGGAGAGGATTTACTCGAGGTCTGGCATGGCTCACTTGCCTCTCTGGTTAATGTTGAAGCATCCCTGCCAACAAGGCTTTAATCTCCATCTCTGCGAGGGATTATTATATTTATTCAGAAGGTAAATAAAGAACGAAGACAAATAATCTACACCGAAAGGAGAACAGCAGCTCACCGCTCTCTGCTCACTTCAAGTGAAGGAGATTTCAGTGGGATTTAGAGGTGGTGGGAGTCACAAGGGGTTTGTGCCTTCCTGGGATCCCACTGCCCATATTTTGTATTGTGTGGTCCCTGGGGACACCTGAGAACATCCCCAGGGCTGACCTTGGGGCAGGTGGGGTGGGCATCATCGGCTGTTTTGGTCCAAGGATTGTGAAAACACCAAAGGAAGATGATTACAAATGTCTATTTTATTCAATTCAATTTTATTTTCTACTTGGTTATTGTTTCATGTGGTGTTTGTCAGAGAGCAGGAATGGGTGCCTGGCACCCACTTGACCTCGCTCTGTGTGGCCTTTGGAAAAAACACATATCACGTCCCACCAAACTGATAAACCTCTGTGCCATTCAAGGTGAACACAATCTGTTTGTTTGTTTGCTTTTAAAATTAAATTAAAATATCGCAGGCAATTATTCCCAACCGCTTTCTTAGGAACCGCTTTGCAAACATCTTGCCTGGTGGGTAAATGCCATTTAGGTCATCTGATAGAAGGCAAACCCCTCGTCTTTGACTCTGCCCTTGCTAGAAGATTTCTGTTTCATTAGCACCATATTAATGAGGCTGGATTTTAAAGCAGGTGTTAAGTGCAATCAGGGCAGCTTTATTAGGCTACAAATTGTCTGGAGCTGACAAAGGCAGTTGGATCTGGCCATGCTCAGTTAACCTTTGCCTGTGTGCATGACTTGGCTGATTAAACAGCGATTGATAATGACCTTCAGCTGGGGGAGCCTCTAAAGGTGATGCCGCATAGACTCTGCTGTGCCTGATGTAAATTTTTAGAGGATCATCACCTTTTCAATTTAAGAAGCTGTACAGTCATTTTAAAATTATGCAATATCATGCTACGGCGAGGACCTAATTTACTGCTACTAAACCGGTATTTTGAATGCAGACTGAGGGATGGTAACACGGTTGCGTTTAACAAAAATGAATATTGAGGATTCAAGGGTAACAATACTTAGAACAATGTCTGGCAATTTGAGTACTAGATGTGCCTATAAAAATGGAAGTGAGGGATTTTAAGGGAGCCGCCCTTTCTGGGTCCTGACCCAGCTGTGCTGAAGTCAAGCAAAATATTTCCCTTGGCCCCAGCAGACCGAGCTCGGGGCCCGTGTTTTGGGAGGCAGCGGGTGCTGCAGCTCCCAAACCCAGGTGTTCCCCACGTTCCTGCAGAGGCCAAGGGAGCTGGAAATGCAGAAGGTGGTTGTGGTTTTTCCATCCTGTTTCCTAAACAGAACGAGTAGGGTAATGCAAAGATGCTCAGCCCTGGGATGTTCCTGATGCCCGTACAACAGCGGTGCCTTGATTAGAGTCCAATAGGCAAGATGCAATGCTTTAGCTAAAAAATCATATTAATAACTCTCAGTTTCAAAAGATATTGATGACTTGTTGTTAGATAACTTTGCATTGAAATTATAACTGAGGTCAGCAAGAGGAAAAGCTGCAGAAATGTGTTACATACGGGAGTCTGGGATGAAAATCTGGACAGAAGAGGAGATGCTGGAAATGACCCAGGATGAATGACCCAGGATACACAACTGAATCTCATCTGGTGATGTAAAAACAAGCACATAAAACTTCAAATGTGATCCTGCTTTCCTTCTTGCAATTGTGAGAATAAAGTACTTTGGGGAAAGAAACTTTTAAGAGGATGGATACCATGCATCCTAATGATGCACAGGTGAAAACAGAGGGAAGAACTTTATGGTTTTACAGTTGGGCAGGTCTTGAGAAGAAACATTCCGAGTTGTGGCAACCTGAAAAGAAAACCAGTAGATTGTTGGGACCAGGGGGGTGCCGGCTGGTTCCAGTGGGGGTGACAGGGTGGGACTGGTGCCGGCAGCAGGGGCTCACCAAGGACAAGCCCTTTGCTCCGTGGGGATACTCTGCTCTCCACTGCCATGCTGCAGCTGCTGTGGAGTGGCCGGTTGGAAAAAGATTTAAGGAATCCCCAAAAGCCCCCAGGCAGCACTACCCCTCTGCTTTCCAGAGTTTATGTTTTATTACCTCCTTCCAGAGTCATATATTTTGCTGCAAACGTGCAATTTCTCGCACGTCGCCACACCTGATTTATGTTCCCCTGCAGCAAGAGCCCCCTGCAAGCATACTCCTGGTCTTTGGAGAGCAGCAACCCACCAATCCTGCTCTGGCAAGGCTGGAGGAAGCTGAAGCAACCCCCAAAGCTGCCCTTTGGGTAGAGAAACACAGGGCTTGTTCATAGCACTTCATAAAGTCCAACCCCTCCATCCGCAGCCAGAGCATCATCACAGCCAGACCAACCCCCAGCCTGGGCTCTGCCTCCCCATGGGGAATCCTCTCCTGAATGATGGTGTATGAAACCCATTTTGCTCTGATTAAAGAAAAAGATAAATGTCTAGTTGCACGTTTCTGACCACAATGGGAATAGCAAGGAGTGGGCTCTCAGGAGGTACATGTTTTCCCTCCCCATGTCAGCGCCCCCCAGGAGCTCAGGCAGGGTGACAATCATCAAGAAAAGGTCTATTTCCAAAAAAAAGCTTTCAAAAACTCCAGTGATATTTCCTGAAACACTCATGCACATAAACATTTGTGCCATCCCTGTGCTGAGCTTGTCAGTGTGGATCCAGCAGGCATTTGGAGAGTACCTGGGGGAGCCTGGTGAACCCCCTCATGCCAGCTGCGCCGTCTCTTGTGCTGTCCCAAAACCTCCCCATTTCAGAACACACAAGCTTATCTTCATACTTGCTGACATCCTCTGGCTTCAGAGCATTCCCCTATTTTCGTGACCCCATAGTATCCCCCTGTTTTCATCACCCCTGTGTTTGCCCCTGGGACTGGTGCTGCTGGGCTGCAGGGAGCTGCAGACAGAGGGATGATGCCCTCAAGCAGCCCACACATGCACTGGGGTGCAATTCTTTTAAAGTAGCATCACAGACCAGGCAAACACTCGAGTGATCTGCATGGGCAGCCAGGAACGATGGACAAACTGCTGGCAGCGCATCCAGAGAGCAAGTCTGGCAGCTCCTGCTGCCCATGCTGGGTACAAACCCCCGCAGGCAGCACCGCCGAGCTCTTGTTTCACCCCAATAGCACCGGCGTGAAGTCACAAGTTGTTTCTTTTTTAGCAAATCAGCTTTTTTTTTCCTTTTTCACCCCCGCCCAAGCCACCTGCTCCCCATTCATCAGTAGCTGCTGCTCCCACATGATGAATGAAGGTGATGGATGGACGCGCCTCGGCTCTGGTCTCCACCAGTGTCATCCCTGATTGTATGATGGGTGACAGCACATCGTTAATTTGCTGGAAGGATCTACTCCCCCCTGGCCTGGATCAGGGGGGCAAATGGGGAGCTGGCGAATGGAGAAACAGGAACACTAGCCAAGAGAAATGTATAATCTGGGTGTTTGCTGAAGTCCCAGCAGGAAGGAATCATAGAATCACAGAAGGGTTTGGGTTGAAGTGACCTTCCCAGCTCCCCCAGTGCCCCCCCTGCCATGAGCAGGGACATCTTCACCAGCTCAGGTTGCTCAGAGCCCCGTCCAGCCTGGCCTGGGATGTCTCCAGGGATGGTTCATCCACCACCTCTCTGGCCAACCTGGGCCAGGCTCTCACCACCCTCAGGGGCAACGATTTCTTCCTCATGTCCAGCCTGAATCTCCCTCCTTTAGTTTCAAACCATCACCCCTTGTCCTATCACTAACAGGCCCTGCTTAAAAGTCTGTCCCCATCTTTCTCATCGTCCTGTTTTATGTACAGAAAGGTGGCAATAAGGTCTCCCCAGAGCTTCTCTTCAGGTTGAATCAGGAGGATGCAGAGCCGTGGCAAAGCATCTGCTGGCCCTCTGCCCCAGGGCCGCTGGAGACCTTTTCATGTGTTCTTCCCCAAATCCAGGCTCTTGGCTTGCTTTTAGGCTCCAGTTCCAGGCCAAGTTCTAACTCATCTCCGTGCTCAGACCCCCCGCTTTTCCAATGCCTGCTGCAAAACCAGGCTCTAAAAGACAAAAGTCTCTCTCATCTAATCCTTGCACACAAGATTATCTTGGAATAAAAGACAATAATGAAAGAGGAGAAAACCTGTGTTTTCTGCTAAAGAGTTCGACTGTGTCTGGCTGAATGGCTGTTGCACGGCACTGGGCGATGCTCTGGTTTTATTGCCCTGTCAGCACAAGGAGGGTGATTGATCCCGGCTTCCCGCAGCAGCGAGGCGGGAGGGATGCTCCTGTGTGCTGTGCAGGAGCCGGGGGAGAGGACTGTCCTCCAGCATCTGACGAGGGACTTAGAAGTCAATTAAGAAGTAAATTAAATCAGGAGGCTGAAAGCCACGGCTTCTCTGCTGACCACATCATCTGCTTGCATCCCTGAAGGTTCGGGAATGAACACCGGAGGCTGGTGGAAGGAGAGACCTGGCTCCTCAGCTGATTTATAACAAGATTGTGGCTTGCAAAGAGATATTTAAAGGAATGCATTGCTATGTAGGCTCTGGTTTTCCCAAATTCCTGCAGTTGCTGCTACGGGGGTATGGCCACACACAGTGAACCCCGGGCTTGGGGGTGGCAGAGGCAACCAGGCTGTTCCAGAAATGTTGGGATTTTATGAACTGCAAGTAAACACAGAGATAAATATAATCTGCTCTTCCTTTATGACTCTGCTCAGACCCACATACATCCCTGTGAAATGCAGCCCAGCATTCAATACAGCCTGGTGAGGGTTTGCTGGGATGTTCTACGAAGTGGCTCTTTCCTACCACTGCTCAAGAAAATAAACGGAAAAATTGTCTGCAAACCTCACGCGAAATAAAACTCACACACTGCCAAACACAGCAGCATTAATCAGTTTTTAATTTCAGCTGTATTATTTGTTTGTTAGTTCATTTATTAGTTCATTGATCGAACGCAACGGTACAACACTCCTTACCCTCCTATACATATAAATAGACATTGCTGTTAAGAGACTGTGCTCTGCAGCTTAGCAAAGCTTGCTCTGGGCTAATGTGCACTTCACCTCTTGCAGCAGTGAGGAACATGGCTTTTCCATGCTATAGTGTTAGGGTAAATAAGGATTGATTAATTAATTTTGCAACTTCCAGAGGCAGATGCGCCACGGCCAGGTACCAGCCCTTCCCCTGCCTAAAGTCTGTCCCTTAAAATAGCTGCAGAGATTCAGGTCTGCAAATGTAATTACACATCCCAGTTCTGATTTAAAACACTCATTTAACAACTGGCTTAGCAGCATCCAAACGGTTTAAGTCACATGGTTAATGTTCAGAGATACACAACTCAAAAATAAACTCAAACCCCTTACAGACTCCACTTGCGACTTCATATGGTGGAATAAGAAAAAAACCCAAAGCAAGCAAGGAGCGAAGGGACAGCGGCCCAGGGGTTAAGCCTGGCTTAGAGCTGCTTTTCCCAGAAAAGACACTGACCGCTGCATAGCCCAGGGGATGTGATATTTTGACCAACATGTGGCTGCTTAGGAGATCTTGGCAGTGAACGTCCGAAGAGCCATTTATCTGAAGATGTTAGGACATGGGGGATTAGAAAATCAGTGAGATGTGTTTCTATCATCAAACAGAAATCCCGGCGGTGCTCAGGTTTATTCCAAGTCATACGAAGCAATGACCTAATCCCGTTTGATAAGAAACGCCGGCCTTTGATCTGGGCAATCAAGCTCAGGTTGCGAGTAGCCGGCTGCACTGTTGGCTCTGAAAGAGAATATAATATCACCAGCTCTGGATTTAGAGACACCTTTATAAATCCTCTTTATCTTCTGTATTCCAGGAAATAAATGGGATTGCTCAGTGTTATTTCCTGAGGCTCATCAAGGCAGCATCAGCATCCAGTTCTCCATAAGCTTGAAGTGGGTGCTGAGCACTGGGGTTGGGGGCAATGGAGGGGACACGCTGTGAGTTTGGGTGCTCATGGGTGACATCTCATTGGCCTGAAGGACACACACAAACCTTATTTGCCTTGGTCTTTAACACAGCTTGTATCTAACCTGGCTTCGTGCCCCTGTTCACCTGTTTGGCAGACTTTGATGGAGCGAGGGCTGCGGGACAATAGCCTAACGGATGGAAAATTCCCCAGCCCCGGTGCTCCTGTCCTGAGACCACACAAGACTGTAGATGGATACAACCCCCCTTGCATGTGGTGCAATACATTTACTTGCATATTTCAATTTATTTTCCTATTTTGGTGCTTTTTCCCATTACAACGCATTCTCCTATTGCAACACATTTGTCTGTTTCATTTAATTCCAATGCATTCTCCTATGTCAATGTATATTCCTATTTCAATGATGCAATTTTCCTATTTTTCTATATTCCTATATTTCCATTTTCCTATTCAATAAATTCTCCTATTCAATGCATTTTCCTATTTCAATGCATTTTCTTATTTCAATGCATTCTCCTATTTCAATGCATTTTCCCATCTCAATGGATTTTCCCATTTCAACGCGTTTTCATATTCCAATGCATTTTCCTCTTCAATACATTTTCCTGTTTCAATGCATTTTCCTATTCAATACATTCTCTTAATTCAATGCATTTTCCTATTCCAATGCATTTTCCCATTTCAACACATTTTCCCATTTCAACGCATTCCCCTATTTCAATGAATATTCCCACTTCAATGTATTTCTTTTCCTCCAGCTCAGTTCCTATGCTCTTCTCCACCCCCAGATATTCAGAGACATTTCCCCTCAAGACGCTGCTGCCCTGTTCATCCCCAACAAGAAGCACCATCCAGCCACCCTCATGCCCTTGCTGACATTTGTCCCTTCATGGGGACGTTCCACCCGCCACCAGCCTCTCCCCGCATCTCCTCATATTGGAGCAGCTCGTCGCGGTGGCTGGTGTTTAATCTTTCGGAGGGTGACTCATGGGGAAATGCCATTGAGGATTTTAAACAGAGGCTTTCTTAAAAACAAAGAATTGAAGAAAGCAACCATCTGTCTGCAGGGAAACGTGCCGTTTTCTCCTCTTTCTGCCGCAGAAGGGACAAAGGGAGGGAGGCAAAGCTGTGCCAAGCGCTGGGTCGTGCCCCCCATCCCCATGTGCTTCACCAAGTTTTGCCACCAAAGCCACTGCAGCTCCGGCTCGCTGCTTGTTCCTGGCATGGGTTGTCATGACAATATCCTCTTAATAAAAAATTCCTGGGGAATTTAATGGGGATTAAAGCACCCTGAGTCCATAGCCATGAGCCAACATGTGCCATGGGACTCACTGGCACCCACATGCAGGTTTTTCTTGCCATAACTGACCATCACAAAGAAGGTGTTTGTATTGTCTGGGAGGGTTTTGTGTCTCTCCCCCCGATCCCAGGGCTGTATCCATCCCAGTGGAGATCTGCTTGCCGCTGGGTGAGGATTTGCTATCCCTTTTGTGTGAAGAGGTGTGGAACCACACACCCCAGATGCTCAGATTTTAGGGATAAAGCCAGGTATCGGTTTTCCTTTTTGCTCTCGCAGCAGAAATGTAAAACAGGAAGATTCACTGGAAAATTGCAGATGATTAATAGGAGAAGTGCCATTGCACAGAATCAGCTTTTATCTTATCGCTTGCAATTAGGGACTGAGGGGAAGGACCACCTCAGCATCCCCTGTGCAGCAGGGAAGGGATCTGCCCAACCTACCTGTCATTTATTTGTCTCACAGGCATGTCTGACTTTATTCCGACGCTACAAAGCCATGGGGGGAAATACCCAGAGCTATAAATAAGTAATATACAAAAAATAAATCATATGACCTCTGCAAAATGCTCAGAAATGAAAAAATCCCTCCTTCACCCAGTGCTTCCAGGGTATCGGCATCATGGTTCTGGCCCCAAGGGTGCAACAAGGAGTCTGAGAAAGGCCCAGGCCACTTTTGGGAGAGACGGTGAGGGGAAGGAGCTGCTTGTGCAAGGGCTGTTTAAATTCCCAGCACACGTGCTGGCTGGCCCAAAAGGCTGAAATGATTCCAAGGGCTCCCTCATGCATTACATATGTACAGCGCTGGCATCGCCGGTGCTGTTAAGTGAACACACAGCCAGAGCGCAGCTCTCGGTAACTGCAAATATTATCATCTGCTTTTCATCAGGCCGGGCATTTCAGAAAGCCGTGATCCCTCTCCCTCCTCATCCTCTCCCTCCTCATCCTCCCGAGCCCCCAGCACCCCAAGCACACCCTGGTGTAGGACCCCACATCACTCGGATGGATGGATCACACCAGCTTTGGTCAAAAATGAAGCTGGAAAAGCTTTTTTTTTTCCCCAACAAATGGCATAAAAATCTGTTCAATATATGTTTGAGTGTCTCATTTTGGAGTGTGGCTGTTCCTTTCTGCTAGTCTGGCTGGAGAAAATAGAGCAAGTTCTTAACACAAGCTGTTTGGCCAGGAAGTGTGTCCCATGAGCGTGCTATCAAAGATAGTTGTTTATTCCATCTGAAAAGTTAAAATTAAGAAAATTTTTAAAAACAGATGAGAAGCCATGGGCATGATGGGCAGTTCAGGCCAACCAGACCCTGCATTCACCTCCTGGGATGAGGGAGATTTTTGGGGACATCTGAGCAAAGGTCAAGAGGGTTGTTCCTGATGATGCTCAACTCAGGTGGTACCTTTGGGGACAACCATGCTCAATGTGGCCATCACACTGGGGAAGGCACAGCAGATCCATCAACCGCTCCTGCTTTCTCTGCACAAGGGGTTGATAAGTGTTAAAGAAATGCCTCTGGGTGGGTGGGAGGCAACAGGTGTCCTGGGCAAAATTTGGGGGAAAAAATATACCCTCTGCAAGCAGAAAAGGCAGAAGTGATGGAAGTGTGGGAAGGGCTGTGTCCCCTGCTTGGGTGTCCCCTCCTGTCCCTGTACCGGAGGTGTCTGCTGGGGAGCATAAGAGCTGTTGATGTGAATTTGGTGCCTCTGCTCACAGGAAAAAAAGACTAGAAAACAAATCCTGAGTTGAGTTTTTCCTTAGAAAAACAGGAATTTCTGTGGCTTAATTCCTTCAGAAACTTGTGGCCTGAGGCACAGGTTCTGCCCTGCCCTGCAGTAATTCAGCTGGTGGCTCTGGGACCGCGCTCCGCTTCAGCCTGGGGGAGCAGAAGGAAACTGAGAGGATGCTTAAATCCATAAAAAGCTTCATAAGCATCACGCAGCTTTTCCCATCTGTGCCAGAGCAGCAAGGGATGGCCTTTTATCTCACCGCTGCTGAAATTCTAGGAGAATTAACTTACTCCCTGTCTTGGAAATTCTCTGCTCAAGTGCTCACCAGAGCAGCTGTGGGTCTGGTAGGATCATCAGGAGATGGATGGGATCTGGTCTGTGCTCTCGGGTGGTCTGGCTGGAAAATCCCCAGGACTCCATGGCTTTCCCATCCTACTAACTGGGAAAAAGATCGAGTAGCACTGGGGAATCACCCCAGCATTTTGACAGACCTGAGTTATATCCCTGTTAAGCTTTTGCAGCCTTTGAAATAAGGCATCAAAATGGGACCTCCTGAGATTTGTGCTCTGGTCCTTGTGCTCATCTGATGGGTTTCATAGGTGTAAATCCCGGGATAGGCACCTTCCCAGGGTGCTGCAGCATCTTCCTGGGATGCTGCAAGGACTTCATGCCTTGGGGCATTAAGTGAAACAGCTCAGGATGCTGCTGCTGTGGGGAGACGGAACAGAATGGGCCTCGCTCCACAGGTCAATGAACCCATGTTGTAATAAATAAAATCGGAGTTATGATTAAAAGTGGGTATAACCTGCAAATGTACACTGCAGAAAGATAAAAACAAACCCTAAAAATTTACTCAGAGATTTTTCTCTTCCATTTCTGCTATTTAATATAGTTGGGAAAAAAGAATAATAATATCCCCAAGCACTGGAAACGTGAACATCTTGAAAACGCCTTGAAAAGCCTGGAAACGATCCAGCCACGGAGCACAAAATCTCACGCTCAAACCTACAGAGTGGATTTCAGAAAGTGACGGCTCAGGGCTGTAGTCATGGTGAAGGGTTCGGTAAACCAAAATATATTGAGGGGAAAAGAAAATAAAGATGGGAAAAGGGGATTAAGGGCGTTCTGGATGGGAATAGTGAGAGGATGCTGTGGAAATCTGGAGGTGGCACAGGGGTGGGGACAAGTCACCGGCACAGAGGAGGGTTGAAATACCATATGAGTGACCTGAGTGGGCGAAATAGGATAAAATTAATGGTGTAGGAAGGTGCCATGTGTGGGGATGCGTAACAGAGATCCGTGATGATCCACATCGTGTCCCTGGGAAGCAGCGGGTGTGCGAGGCAGAGGGCAGCTGCAGGGCGCACCGGGCACGCTGCCCAAAATAAAGCAGGTATTTCCATAACAAAGTGGAGCGGTCTCGGTCAAGGGGAGGAAAAACACTCACAGTTTGCTGCCGCTTGAAAACTGTGAATCGGGAACTGGTTGGGTTTTGAGGATGGAACAGAAAAAGGTGTCCCGAGGGCGCTGGCTGAGCATCGTCCCCAGGCTGGCACCGAGAAGATGCTCCTTGTCCTCTGAAAGGGAGAAATTTGGCACGGTGGGAGTCACTGGTATTTTCCCAAATGTGCCATTTGCAGGGGAATGGAAAAGGGGAGGGATAATGACCTTTAACACTAAGATTACAAAAAAAAAAAGAGAAAGAAACCAACCCAAACCATTACCATGATCATTGTAGCATGAAACACAAAACCTTCCTCTCGGAGCCACACAAAGCCGTGTGGAGCACACCAGAGTAATTAATAAAATGAAAGCCCCGTTCCTTGCAGATGGAGATGTGGGGAATAAAGGAGCTCCACTGCGCTGAGCTGTCATGCATCGCATGCTACATCTGTTATGGAAATCAGGGGTAGTGGGCCTTTTGTTCGGGCTAAAGCCCTCCCAACAGGGATTTGGCTGAAGTAGATTTTCTTGTTATTAAACATGATTTCTAGCTAGTCGAGAGCAGATGCTCCTGCAACATTTGGAACTAATAACCAACCTTCAAGTGTGCAGCATCCCTGAAAAAGTCTGGGATTGCCTGCAAGAGCCATTCCAGCTCGGAGCTAATGCGCTGCCCTGGGTCCCTGCTTTGCACATGAATGCTGCTGACACCAGATGAGCCTTCTGGCCACCGTCCCCACCGCCCCCTCCCAGCCTTTTCATCACCAGGGAGCGGAGTGAGATGCACACACACACATACACAGACACACACATCGCAGCGCCCTCCCGCATCCACCCCAGCCACACAAAGCTGTCCTCGGTTTGGAAAGGCACCAAACCCCATGTGCTCCCCGCAAGAACATCCCCTAATCATGGAATCACAGAATCATTTTGGTTGGAAAAGACCCTCAAGACCATTGAGTCCAACCGTTAAACTGTCCCCGGCACTGCCCCATGTCCTGAGAACCTCATGTCCGTCTGTCCATCCCTCCAGGTGAGTCCACCACTGCCCTGGGCAGCCTGTTCCAATGCCCCACAGCCCTTTGGGGAAGAAATTGTTCCCCAGATCCAACCTCAACCTCCCCTGGGCAACTTGAGGCCATTTCCTCTGCTCCTGGTGCTTGTTCCTGGGGAGCAGAGCCCGACCCCCCTGGCTCCAAGCTCCTTTCAGGCAGCTTTAGAGCGAGGTCTCCCCTCAGCTCCTGTTCTCAACAAAGCCCTCCTGGTGTTCCCCTCCAGTGCAGGTCTGCTCAAGCTTCCCTGGCCATGCACCATGTCGTGGACCAGAGCATCCCACTATGAGGCCGCCTGCATTGGCCAGAGCCATTGCAGTCACTCTTGGGTGTGCAAGAGGGACAAAGGGAAGAAGGCAACAAAAAGCCACCAGCACATCCTTCAAGTCCCACCCCCGCCATGGGCAGGGACATCTTCACCAGCTCAGGTTGCTCAGAGCCCCGTCCAGCCTGGCCTGGGATGTCTCCAGGGATGGTTCAGCCACCACCTCTCTGGCCAACCTGGGCCAGGCTCCCACCACCCTCAGGGGCAACAATTTCTTCCATGCATCTGTCAGGCTACAGCTACAGAAGTGGTAGCAAAAACTGGCATTTCAGAAGGAGAAGGGCTTCTCCTTGCTGACATACCCCAATATTACACTGTCCATCCATCTTGTCATCTCCCCACTGTGAATCACAGCAAATCAGCAGGACAAAAAGCAGCAAAACAGCCTCAAAACAGACAAACACCAATAAAAATGTGATACTGTGCCAGCAAAGAGAGGGTGAGATCTTTGCAGCGCTGCCGTGCGAAGGTTAATGCAGCGCCATGGATGCTCTGATTCCATCCAGCATCAGTCATAGGAGCCGACAGAGTCAAAGGGAAGATATTTCCCTAAATGCTAGACATGCTATAAAATAAATGACTCACTGTCTGGTTTAAGGCAAGTGTTGAATCTAATTTGCAGTTATTAGAGTCAGGATAAGGTTAACGGCTCAGCTCTGAGCAACTTTACAGTAGCAGAGCGACCTACAACTCAACGTACTTATCCAACTTTGGGAGGTCTGTTTTTGGGTGCAGAACATGCCCCGCAGCCCCATAAATTGCTTTTTGTTTCCTCTGCCCATGTTGGAAAGAGCAACCTCCTTGTCTCTTCCCAGTTCCCCCATGGTCACCACTGCCTTGTCCTCAGTGCTGGGATCACCCCTGGACCCACCACAACTCCTCAAGCAGCAGCTGAAGGTTCTCCAGGGCACGGCAGCCAATGTTCACAGCTCATCTTACACGGTGACAACAACCATGTGGAGCACTCGGTGCCTGCAGGCGATTCAGCATCTTCTACCCCATCACATCCCATGGTACCACCAGGGCCACTGATGCCACTTTCTGACCTGGACTCCAGCCATGGGTCAACACTTGAGATCCACCCACAGCATTTTTTTATTCTTCTCCTCCTTCAAATCAGGTGTTTGCTTAAGTCAAAGCTCCCGGTGCTGCGGACAAAGCCTTTCTTTGAGCATTTTTCCCCCCGAAATGCAGGTGATCCTGGCAGGGTCCACAGCACAGCCGCTTCCTGTGCTGCTCATGGCTCATCAGGGACCATCATTTGACTCTCCATATGTATATATTTAACAATATTAAATAATATGAGCATTATTTCATTGCTCACAATTTCACTAATGCGCAACACGGGCGTGCTGTAGCAGGTTATTGATACCTCCTCACTCCAATATTTTACAGTTTCATGCTAAAGTGAGTGAAACAGCTGCTTTTACCCCAAGGTGGCAGTGAGGATGCAGGCCCAGCGCCTGGCAGAACATCCCTCCTTGATACTGAGCAGCTTCCCCCATTGCAGGGATCCTGGTCCCCAGCACCCCCTCGCTGGGGCTCAGCACACACCAAGGGTCATTTTGGACATTTAAAGGTCTCCCAAGAAGCTGAAAGGGCTGCAGGAAAACAAAGTTTGCTTCTGCTTGAGCGTGCAAACTGGCAACAGCCGCTGTTGCAGCCCTGGGGACCAGAGCTCTGCTGTGACTCCAGCATCTCGGTGGCTTCGGCACAAGGGCTGGAAGTCAGAAGAGACCTGAGATGGCGAGTCCCTGGGAAAACAAGGTTAAGAAATCTTCTTCTTGGGAGGAAGAAGCCAAATTATCTAAGTAGTACTAATTACTTGCTTTTCAGCAAATAATCCCTCCCTCAGGAGAGCCAGCACTGCTACGTGAGGATTAGGTAACAAAATGCCATATTGACACCATCAAACCGCTCATTAGCCAAACTCTCCCCATTTCTCTCTGTAGATGAGCTATGAGAACAAGTCCAAGAGAGGAGGATGGAACTCGGTCTCTTCCTTGGGTTCTCTTCTCCCTGCAATCAGCCTTGGAGAGGGACAGGTCCTGTCTGGGGACAGCCAGGGCCACCAGTGACCCATCCACCAAGGACCCAGCACCACCAAGCCCCAGACCCTCAACCAAAATAATGGCACCTGCTAGAGCTTTAGGCAGCTCCCAAGATAGGTGGAAATACCCATAAATATCCATTAAATAGCATAACTCAGGCATCTGAAAAGTTTTAGGGGGGAAGTGGGTTGGGTTTGCTTCTGTCACCCATCTTCTCCCCGCTGTGCTGGGATCCTGCTGGTCCCTGTCCCCTCGCTGGGGAGGACCAGACACCGAGGTGTGCTCATGACATGCCCTGCAAGCCCAGGAGGTGCTGAGTTTGCACATCCTCGGCGTGGCGAGGGCTCCCCATCCCGCCGAGGACCGGCGCCAGCTCTATTTTTGCACCACCAACCAGCCCACTGTGTTTAGAAACATTGTTCTCCTGGGACTTTCCGCAAGGAATGAGTTTTATAGCAAACCACCTCAATTACCGTAAGCAATTGCACAACCCAGTTGTGCAATAAAAGAACAAAGCAACAAAAAGAAAAGAATTGCAAAAGTTCAGTGATTTTTGGAAGCGGACTGAGCCGTGGCAACCTGCCAGATTTGTTTTCCAGGGATCAAGTGGTGCTGAAGAAAAACATCTGACCAAGCCACGGCCTACAAGTGAAAATAATTCCAATTCCCCACTTCAGCAACTCAAGGGCTGATGGGGGTGATCATCTTACCAACACCAAATTCCATGTCACATCAGACCAGGCTCCAGCTTTAGACAAGTAGAACTCTGGTCCTTCCTCTTGCTTGGAGGTTTCAACCACCATTGGCTTATGAACAACAGAAGTGGCCATTCTGGTCTAATGGAAATGGTAAAATTAGCAGTAGGAGCAGAAAAAAACAAATGCTGGTAAGGTTAGTGCTTTTAGAGCTACCAACTTTATGTTAAAAGCAAAATAGAGATAAATCAAGACATCTCCACCTTCCATCCTCTTAGAGCGAAATAAAGGACTGAGCTGTTGGCATTAAAGGAGGGCAGTGAATAATGTTGTTCAACTACAAAAGGTTCTTTATCTCCTCTCTGTAGGAGTCTAAGGACAATTTAAGAGCACCTTGGACAGACCTTTCCTGATCCACGCTGACTTGTGACCACACCACACTTGGGTGACACAGCAGTGACACAACACTAAGCCTGCGAGCATCAAATGGCTCAAACCTTCCTTACAGACCTTGATGGATCTCCAAAGTAAAACTGGAATCACTGGGAAAGCACATTGCTAGTGAGGCTTCCAGAAGTTATTTATGTGTTCCAACCTGCTTCATCTTACCAAGAGCCAGAAAGCAGCGGATCGGAGGTTTGGGAAGAAACAGCAGGATTTACAATACGTGGGAGAGCAGTAAAGGGGTGAAGAACGAGCACGACCACATCACTTCACCACATGTGAGCAAAACCTGCTGTGCCAGTGAGACCATTGAGCACTCAGTGTGGGCAACTGGTGACTTGGGTTGTGGTGAAGCTCAGGATGAACGTGAGAGCACGACTAGTACGGAGGTTGGAGGGCCCGACTGCTCCTCCAGCGTTTGTAACCCCGATAAAGACACCAAAAACCTCGAAGAGCCAACACGGTTGGTTAAAGATGAATTGGGAAACATCTTTTATAGCAAGAGATTCAAAGTCATTGCAGGAGGAGTCGATCTGTTTGGTTCTTGGTGACTTGATCCCAGACTAGTGACCTACAAGGTCTGCTTAAATTCAGTAATCAAGAGCAGGTCAATCCGACCTACGTATTATGGGAGATCAGAGGCTGAAACAAGAGAAGCTCAGACTACAAAGACATGGTGGCTTTTTAGGCATGAGGATAATTAAGCCCTGGCCAAAGGCACCTCACACCCCAGGTGCAGGGCTGGAGATCCAAGGATGTGCTTCAATAAGCCCCAAAATGAGAAACTTGGGAGCTCCCTTGCCTGGACTTTATAAATTGCAAGGAGAAAAGCTCATTAAGGCAGCAAGGCTGATGCTGGCTGCATTCAGCATCATGTTCTCTATGTCCAAATGGGAGCCTGACCCACCTCATGGAGATGATGTGTTGGGACAACTCTTCCAAGAGGAGCCACAGCAACCACGATGTCCCAAAAACCAGGCACGTCCCTCGGGTGGGAAATTCTGCCTTTGCTGAACTCATAGCGGGCAGCAAAGAACAAATCCTACAATATACAAAACCTCCTAAAAAGCAGCACCTGATGCTTTGGAGGCTGAGCAAACCAAACATGCTTGTTTGCTTGCTCTGGTCTACCCTGTCTCTGTCATCCTGGGGAAAAAGCATCTCAATAACCCACACTATTCACTTCAATACAATGCCCACAAAGCTGCTGCAAGGGTAAAAGTCAAATCACATCCAGTTCCTGGCTATGCCTGGACTGTAGCTCCATACAATTATGCCCACAAGTGATAATGAGCTAACACACATAGGCCATTTCCACTACAAGTTCATTATTTTTTTTTAATTCAAAGAAAAAAATGGTATTTTAATAAATACTGCAGAAACATTAACCAAACATACAAAGTGACTTCAACAATTAAAAAAAAGTAATGAATGTTCTGTTTTATAACAGTTATAACTTATTTTTTCCACAATATTTAAATACAGAAAGCACTTACCAGCTATTTTGTAATACTGCCCTAAGCGCACTGTTGCATCAGTCAAAAGCTTATTATGGTGGTAAAAATGTCTTTTTTTGGTGGGAAATCATTGGAATAGCTTTGTTTTCCTTCTTTTACCAGACGAAACAAAGTGCCGGGAACACATACAGAACTTGAGTTTTAATTACGGTGACCCCTTTACCTCTGCACAAGTCAACAGCTTTAACACTTCCAAAATGAAGCGTTACCCTTGGGAACAACACGCTTGCCCTCGACAAGCGACAGCCACGCTGCTTAGAGCCTCCAGGATCCTTCTTTGGAGAGAAGACATGGACTTAAAGTCGGCCAGTAAGCAGTTAAACCCCGTTTTAAAGGCAGATTTATTTAACGTAACGATAGTATTCAGTAAGCAAAAAGGAATTTGACTTAGCTGGTTCACCGATGGTTTATGATTGTTGTCTGGATACGTATATATTAGTCTTAAAAGACTAAGGGCAGGATCCAGTTTCCACTGGGGACCCCTTAAGGCGTCACAGTTCTTTAGACCCCACGAGCAAAGTAAGTCTGCAGCCAGAGATGGCTGCCCCGAAAATAAGAGCATCCCAAAAGGTAATCGGGCTCTGCTGGCTCATTTGCAGATTATTTGGTTGTGTTTTTGTGTTTTTTTTTTCAAAGATAATTGCAGAGAACCACATGACAGAACAGCACTGCTCCGGAGCATCTGTGGGATCCACCCGGAGTCTCAGGGCTTCCCCAGATGGGCAGTAAGGCTTAACGAATTACGGTGGTTGGAAAATGAAGGATCATTTGTCACCACAGCTCTTAGCACCTTTCACTCAAACCTACAGCGACATACCCGGACAGCACACCAGAACTGGAGATATTTCCCCCCTAAATCACAATCACCAAGAGGAACGGAAAGTCCGAGTCCCGCGACGGGGCGGGTACTTTGCCCCCACACCCCACTTTGATCCGCTCCATTAACTTCCACGGCGTGAGAGCACCGATAACACTGGGAAATCTCTCCATTCCCAACGCAGACTGCGCTGCCGTCTCGGGAAGGCAGAACTCCAGGCTTCTCCCTGACGGCGTTTTCCTCCAAGGCCTCGGTACGCTCTCCATTTTAACAATGAGCTACTAAAAAATTAGATCATATCCTTTGGAAAACCAACTATAAGGTCACAGGGGTAGTTCCTTAATGAGGAGGGCATATTAATAACGTCTTCTTGAAAATAATAATAAAAAATTAAGTATTATTTTAATGAAATCAAAGTGGGAGCATCCAGGAGTAGAGCGTTAATAAACGAAACAAGCACTGTCAATGACATCTCCTTTGCGGTGTTATTTTCCCATTCACCCACTCACATTCAAATATTTTCCCTTTTTTTTTTTTGGCATTTTCTTCCACGTATCATTTCCCGATGCCACCTCGTTTCGAACCATTTCTTCTCGCTGCTCAGTTCCTAAGTAACAGTCTCACGCAACAGGCGAAGAGTCTCCGCTAAAGCCCCCGTTAAATACCATGTGGCTGTGAACTTCACCGAGCCTTCAACCCCTCCCGGACGCTTCTCTTCCTCCTCCTCCTCCAGGAAATCAGGGTCCCTCACTCACATCACCGTGCAACTCTTTGCTTTGTCCTTTCGCAAGTCCGTCGCCACTGTGGAAAGTTCTGGCCTGCCGGGCATATGCGAAATCCGCTTTGTCGCCCTCTGCGATTTGTTCCGTTTCACGTTTTTATTTGTTTTGTTCACACACGCCAAGGTGGCGACGTGAAAAATGTCTCTGACGCTGTTTTCTGACTGTAAGGCTGAGCATTCGATATATGTAGCTGCTCCAATCTGTTTGGCCATATTTGCACCCTAAGGGAAAAAAGAACATGCAATCAATACCAAGTTTCCCCAGCAAACCGCACAATTACTTTTCAGCGCTGTTTTCCATGCACAATGTTTTGTGAACACCAAAGCTAAAGCTCCAGCATGACAGCCAGCAGCTAATTTTACAAAATAAACAGAGCTTTGGTTCCAAGATGCACTAAACAAGCATCCAAGCTTTATCTCCTGTGCCGATAAATACAATTTGGAAGAGAGAAGATAAGCCCAGTGACCTGCAAACAACTGCGGAAAACCAGAAGAGCATTAGTAGGATGTATTTGGCAATTTCACCGTTACATCTTATCTTGTGTTTGGGAATCACGTGCTCATGGGGAAAGGTCTGGACTTGGCAGATCCCGGATTTAAGCCTTGTCTCCAAAGAGAAAATGGATTAAATCTGACTGCCTTAGGGGTTCCAGCTCTGCGTGTCCCTGACCTGGAGCAGAGCCTGTGTCACATCTCTGGGAAGGGACTAAAGTTCATAGGGAAATGTGTTGTGGGTTCCTGGGCTGGGGAGAGTTAGATCAACTTGTAGCTAAGGAATAGGCAAATAAAAGAAGGACATAAGCGGTTACACGAACCCTTCTTTTGCAACTTTAAATGCATTAAAAGCCAAAGTAGTGATATTTGTTCCAGCAGCACAAGAAAAACAAGCGACTCCAGCAGATGACCATACTCCGGCATCCTACTGCGGATTTTGCTACAGGAAGATGGTGCAGCATTGTGTGAAAAAACAGAATTGTTTCAGTGGAATTTTACTTCTGAGGGATGAATCTTTTTAGTAAGTTACGAAATCCAAGCACATCCGCGATGTGTCACTCCTCAGGTAGCCACAAGCCTCAGACACCAGTCAGCCCAACCCTCCTCTCTGCTCCAGTGCCGGGTTGATGGCATTTATCTATTTGAGCCCACATCTCCTACGCGCTGTTTGCACGGCAGTGATGCAGCCGTCCTCTTATCAGCTGTAAGCGGGAGGAGCTGATAAAGGAGTAATAGCGTGTAGGACAAGCCCTCCCCATGGCTAAACATCTCAGCTCCTACTAACCAAGCCTAGTCCATACCTGAGAGCCTCAGCAATGTTTGCTCAGGTGTAGCTGAGACAGGGTGTCACCATCAACAATTTATCCTCCCAGCGCTTTGGAGGAATGGGAAAAACCCTGCTAAGGTCTTTGATCCCACGTCGACTCAGCAAGGCAAGGGAATTTAACAAGACGTTGCGTATTTTGACCCCAGAGGACCCTTCATGCCACTGCTGGGCTTTGGCAACCACAAGAGGTACAACCATCGCTTGGCTCTCAGCTTTTGTGTACAGAGAGTAGGGGAAATTCTGAGAGTTTTTTTGAAGTACGGGCTTCCCTGTAACACGTCCGATCGTCCCTTTGGCTGCCAAGTAATAAATTCTGGCTTAGTTCTTTGTCTTCAGCTGAGTCCTGTTCCTAAGGGCTGAGCTGTGACACCAGAGATGTCAAACTTCAACACCAGATGACAAACCCATGTCAGTAGATTTTTAATCATTATGGAAAAGAGTCAGACGTGGTGATTTTATTGAAGTACTGTACAAAATGTAGTAGATGAACTTAAGTAATATATGAACTTACATTAGAGGCCAACAGTATCTCCTTTTAAGTTTGAATATTCAAAGAAAATTAGCAGAAAAATGACAGCTCAGGCTGAACAACATGAATATATACACGTGCAACAGTGGCAGTTGTAATCAAGGTGACATCACCCGCAACGAGCAGGATTTAAGGACACTTCTGAATTGCCTTACACTAAAAAATTGGCATTTCGTTTCATATCAAATTGTCTGAGATGGGATGTTTACCAAGTGAAGTGGAAGAAAAACGCCGTAACCAGCATAAGCCATCACAGCACAACACCGCATGTTATATTTTAATCAAGACACTCGGTTTACGGTATCTCTGCACTTTCAAATTTAACCATGCTGCAGGAGGCTGCGTTATTAGCCATCACATATTAGGAGCTGTTGGTTTGCAAAACCCGAGGTTGTGCATAAAACATCAAAAACCGATAGCACAAGATACATCACTGGTTGGAGTTACTCCTGGAGGTTCCATTCTCACTCTACACCCCCAGGGTGTATCTGAAGCCACCACTGTGATTCAGCTGCCATGCTGAATGACTGCCATGCTATTACTCACATGTGTGAGTACTAAGGGGAAGTTTATTACCTTCGAGCCCAGCTTTCCCCTCTTCTCTACCTCCTGCTCTCCCATGACGTGATTCCTTTCCCTTCCACCTCAGTTTCTCCATCCTCTGAGCAACCTGAGCTGGTGAAGATGTCCCTGCTCACGGCAGGGGGGGCACTGGATGAGCTGTGAAGGTCCCATAACCCAAACTACTCTATAATTTGATGCCTGGCTCCAAATTTCTCACTCCCCCAGCAGCAAAGAACCACTGCCAAGAACTGAGGTGCCTTCTGGATTTGCTGCCACCTTCAGAAGGGGTTACAAGATGTTTTCACAGATTATGTTTTCAGGAAATAGGAGTTTTATTAAGAAGTCACATTATATGCAATGTTTGTCATGGTGCTGAAGTCAAATGCACGAGATTCAAATATTAAGATTGAAGACAACAATTTCACCCATTTATCAGTAAACGAACAGGACACGTCACCTTCCAGTTACTGTTTTGGTATCTGCAGGCCCAGAAAAGTGGTAAGTTTCTTTTTGATCCACTTAAAAAGGCTCTTTGCAACTGACAGGGCTATAATCTTATGTTGCTTAAAGTACATGTTGTGGGGCACCCAGCCTGTGGGAAGGCTTTGCCTTTATTTAAAATAGCTTTCAAATTCCCCTCCATCTACTACCAGAGTATGCACACCTGCCTTCTAGGATGCATCCACAGCAACAGAGGGAGAAACTGTTCATAAAGATGCCTACACTGATAGAAAGAGTCTTATTTTGCACCCCTAAGTCCTAAAAAGGACATAGCACATACCTGATCGTAGGACACGGGGGTCTGCCGGTGGTTGGAAAGTTCCACTAGCGTGCTCACGTCTGTGCGTAGATCCGACTTGCAGCCAACCAAAAGCATCTTGGTGTTCGGACAAAACTCCTGGATTTCACCTTTCCACTGTAAAATTTTGGGTGGTTATTATACTTGAGCATTTGAATGTTTAAATCCAAAGCAGCGATGGATATAAGTTTAATAAGTCATGACATTTTACGTGCAAATATTCTTAGGTAATAGTTGTATCTACCTCCAAGCTAATTTCTAAAGGCATCAGTCCCAGCAGAATCTGGTCAAGGGTGAAATCTTACAATCTCATACACTCAGTAATTCCACTGACTTGCTAATCAAGTGGCACTGAATAGTCACCTGCACCAGTAAATGTTTGCAGAGCTGTTGTTCCTCACCAGCCGTGAACACCCAGCAAAAGGCATTTGCAGACAGGAACCAGCGAAACCTGGTGTCACCACATTCAATGGTTCCTCAAGACGGAGATAGAGAGGCAGGTCTTTCTAACCACAAAATAGATCTTCCTATATATTGGCTCATGGCAACATCCTCACACTTAAAACTAGACAAATCTGTCAAGAGTGCAGCTATTTTGAACCAGTAATAAGTCCTTCAAACACAATTTGTGATATAATCCTTGGTTTTCTTTCCCTTCTACATGGTTCTTTTGAGAACACAAGCCAAAAATTTCGCAGCATAATCTAGAAAGGTCACACAAACCCTAAAACCTACTGATATAATTTGGGTTGGAAAGCATATCAGAAAAAAAATCTCTTAGGGAATGAAGCAACAGTATAGTAACCAACATCATCAAGTACAGAATACAAGAAGGCAGCTCTAGGTGCTTGTCAGCATAGCTGCTTGCTGAGAGAACAGTCTTAAGTATTTTCTGTAGGCTATTCAGAGCACTGTATGCCACTTTATTCCCAGTGACATAAGAAATCATTGGCCCCAGCTACAGAACAAAACAGAAAAAGGAACTTCAGGTCATTAAACCTTCAAGACAACTCCGCAAAGCTTGAGCCGTGCCCGGTGACCGAGGAGAGGATCAGGACCACTGCGCAAACACAAGAGCTGGATTATCAAAATTCAGTGTTTTTCACTCAGGAAAGGTCTGGCACTGAATCTCAGATCACTGAGCCGCTGAAAAACGCCAAGTTCGGTGCAGGATCGCATTTCTGTGCCACTGCTAGGTCTGCTGGTGCCTTCCAGAGGCATTTGTCACTGGCTCCTTCTAACTTCAGGCTGAGGAATTACGTAAAGCCCTGGCAAAAACCCAACCGCTTGGCAGGCACGTTTTAACCGTCCTTGCAACACGGCAAAGTTTCTCAATCCTGTCTGTTGGATGAATATAACGTGAGACACAATTTCTTGCTGCACCCAGCCCTGCACCTCACACCACCCTGAACAATGTGCTGCTGTCTAAGGGCTGAGGAATGAGAATCTACTTCATCCCAGAGCATCCATTAGGGATGAGGTTTTGTTTTCAATTAACGCTCATCCCTTTCAAACAAACCATCTCAAATTCTAACAGAGCGCGGTCTGGTCATCTTTCCATTAAAAGAAACAAACTGAGTTTCCAATGTAGAAAGCAGCACCACTGTTCAGAGATGTGCAGACGAGCTACTCAAACTGTTCTACACTCCAAAGCTTCTCTAACACTTGCCTTTTTTAGCACGCTGTCAAGAGTTTCTGGCCGACTGATGTCAAAGCAAATCAGGACAGCATCAGAATCGGGATAGGAGAGCGGGCGGACGTTGTCATAATAAGGAGAGCCTGCAGGAAAAAGAAACAACATTTTTATTAGTTTATATTTCTACTTTCTACGGTAATTCAAAGTTATTCAGAAAGTTTAGAAAGGTTTTCGGTGAAGCTCTTCAGCAGCATCCAGCTACCATCTTTTCTTCAGTAGTGCTGCATTCCCCAAACACTTATCGTAGATACTCATGTTCCCACTTTCCTTTTATTTCTCACCTACAAAAGCAACAGCTTTCCCAAGTAATTAAGAGTGATGGCACCCCAGCGATCCATCTCCCACCCAAAGCTTGCGATGCCCCTAATAACAAGGAAAGGGAAATTGGGGTCAGCCCAAGTTTAAGCCTCAGCATTAACCTGCAGGGATTTGACCTCCAGAACAAAACCTAAACCTCCAAAAGGCTCCTTCAAAGCAGATTGGTCACAGTTGCGCTTTCACGAAGAAGTTCAGTAAGTTTTGAAATAAGGCAGGTTTGATTCTAGCATTTCATTTCAAGCAAATAGTTTGAAATGCAAAAAGCATCTTTAATTGTCATGGGATTGGCAATTTTCAGAAGAAACCCTTGCTTTGCATTGGAGCATTTGCTTTAGTTCTCTGGTAGGAACTAAACCGTAGACAGGCAGCAAGTTATCTGTCACAAAAAGCCTCACCCATCTGTCACCCAATATATGCTTGCAATAAACATTTATGTTTAGCCCATAAAACAATTTTTAATCAATGAGATCAAAGCTAATCTAGTTATCTGATGGACCATAAACAGGTGCAGTATTGCACGTTGTGCATGCTTTACTTCCAGAGCTGCTAAGAGAAATGCTTTAAGGATTTGTTTCTTTAAGAATTGCCATGATGTGCAGAGTTACAAATACAACTCCAGAGTCCGAAATCTCATTTTTATCATCTGGTCAATCTAAGAACAGGTTTGGGGAAAATAATTCTTATTGTCTAGGAAGTTCTACCCAGGCACCATTCAGCTTGGCCTTAACTCTGCTGAAGCTTCACTTACTGAAGACAATTCACTTCTGATTTAAAAGCAGACTGAAGGGATAAGGGCTTGGGCTTTAAAATGCATGCCTGCAACTTAAAAATGCATTTTCTTAGTCATACATTCCTGTATTTTTCTCCCACAGACCTGAAATACAGCACAGAACACACACAAGAAAACAACTTTCAAGAGTTTCGGGGTTATCAGCTAATTATATCACCGATTTTCCAACTATCTAGAACTAATTGGCTGTAAAGTCTCAGAAGCCGAGGAGACTATTAACCGGATTAGAGAGAAATTCCTCACGTTTTCAAGTGACAGGCGGCCCAGGCTGTTGCACAGAGCAGAATGGGGACCGGTGCGAACGTATCACAGATGACTTCACTTGGACAGCTTACACGGGAAGGAAGGAGTCAAGAATCCCAGGAATGTTGTTTTTGAAATGAAGAGTAACACATGGGGAATGAAGCATTACCAAACTAGGTAGCAGAAGGTAATTTGTTGAACGAGACTATTTTATTCAAATGCTCGTCTTCATCAGTGATGTCAATCTAACAAAGAGGCAGCTGTCAAAAACTGCTCTTTAAAAAACAGTGAGCTGTCTTCAGCGGGAAATGACATTTTAGAAAGAAATCTAAGCGAGCTGAGCTGACCGGTAGTTAACTATTAATTTGAGCTCAGCTCTGCTTGCAGTGACTTATCAAATAAGCATTTTCCACTACTAATTATTCCCCAGCTATCTCCAGCACTGCTATTATGATGCCTCCATCCTGGAGCCCCGGGGCCAAATTATTTATCCTGGAGCCCCAAGGCCAAATTATTTATCCTGGAGTCAAATGATTCACCCTGAAGTCCCCGGCCCAAATTATTTACCCCAGAGCCCTGGGGCCAAATTATTTATCCTGGAGCCCCAGGGCCAAACTATTCGCCCTGGGGCCAAATTATTTACCCTGGAATCTTGAGGCCAAATTACCTACCCCAGAGTAAAATTATTCACCCTGAAGCCCCGGGGCCAAATTATTTATCCTGGAGCCCCGGGGCCAAATTATTTACCCTGGAGACCCAGAGCCAAATTATTTACCCTGGAGCCCTGGGGCCAAATTACCTACCCCAGACTCAAATTATTCACTCTGAAGCCCCAGGGCCAAATTATTTATCCTGGAGCCCCAGGGCCAAACTATTTACCCCAGAGCCCCATGGCCAAACTATTTACCCCAGAACCTTCAGGTCAAATTATTTATCCTGGAGCCCCAGCGCCAAATTCTTTATCCTGGAACCCTGAGGCCAAACTATTTGCTCCAGACAGATGTATTTCAGAGCAATGTGCTCTTAACTACCCATCAGCACCGCTCTGCAGCGTTAAACTGGTCAAGGCACAGTCTGCTGCCCAGTTCCAGTCTGCATACTGGTGAGAGCCACTGCTGGGCCAGCACATCTCCCTGCCCAGCTCCGGCAAGTAAGGGCAGGACGGGAGATCATTAACGCTTGGCCAAATGGTTTCTGGCTAGAAAGGAGTCTCAAAAAGAACAAAAAAGCCTCACCCAGAAACTAATTCCTTAGACACATACCTATCTCCTCACTCACCACTCTTCAGGGATACAACACACCATATATGTCCATCAGCACGTATTGATGTATACATGCCGTCGCCACCTCCAGCCGTGAGACTCCTTTCTACTGTGTCAGCTGTAGCTGGGCTGGTTCTCAGGGTTTTTTCTTTTCAAGTTTTTCTTCTGAACCTCTCATGTTAAAGATGCCAAGTTATAAGCGTGACTTTATAGGCAGCACTTCTGCTCGGAGGAATATTTGCCACCTTTTCTTTGGGGTTTGGTTGTGCAGCAGAACAAACGGGAACCATCTAAACTGCAGTATTGACAAAGGAAATTTCCTGGTCTCATTCAACAGCAATAACCGAACCTTTATTACTGTGCAAATAAAGAGGGGCTACGGCTGCGGGAGCCTATTCAATCGGGCATTTCATCGCTTCGCCCAGAGAAACCCTCAGAAGGCAGGAATGTCAGGAATGAGGCTCAAGTCTGAACAGACAACTTGAGCACGGCCCAGCCAGGCTGCTCGCTCTTTTCTTCAAGCGAGTCTGCAGATTTGAAGTCATGCCAACCCTAGAAAACAGGAGGAGAATGTGGAGCTACAGCTATGCTATGCGTGGGGAAAAAAAAAGCCTATTTGTGTTTGTGATTCTGTGCCTACAAATCAAATATTTTTGTCAAGGACAACGTGGATTTTTTCAATTTTACCAAGGAATTGCTGTAGTTCATCGCACTTTTTGGTGGAAGTACATTCCAGCTGTAATCCCCCTTTTTTAAATCTGTTTGGTGGCTTAAATTATTTAAGACAAAATAATCTAAACGTTATCACAGATTCATTTTGGTTGGAAGAGACCCTCCAGATCATTGAGTCCAACCATAACCCAACTCCAGCACTAAAACCACGTCCCTGAGAACCTCATTTATGGACCTTTAAACCCCTCCAGGGATGGTGACCCCATCACTGCCCCGAGCAGCCTGTTCCAATGCCCAAGAGCCCTCTCTGCGAAGAATCTTTTCCTAATATCCCATCTGAACCTTCCCTGGCGCAACTTCAATTGATCTACTTTCAAAACTTTCTGTTTCACGCAAAGCACAACATAAATTCAGGTATTAAACTGAAATAAGACCTCACCCCGGGAATATGGCTAGCTTTCGTCTACAGAAGTTACCAAGCTTAGGCTTAAATGCTGCTATCTCAATAAATAAGAGAATTACACCATTAGAAGTTAAAGCACAGTTAATTTTTTTGGTGGCTTAGTAGAATTACAGAATAAGTTTGAGTTGAAGGGACCATCAAAACCCCCAAAGTGCCCCCCACCCCTGCCATGAGCAGGGACATCTTCACCAGCTCAGGTTGCTCAGAGCCCCGTCCAGCCTGGCCTGGGATGTCTCCAGGGATGGTTCAGCCACCACCTCTCTGGCCAACCTGGGCCAGGCTCTCACCACCCTCAATGTAAAAAACTTCTTCATGTCCAGCCTGAATCTCCCTCTTTTAATTTCAAACCATAACCCCTTGTCCTATGCAACAGGCCCTGCTCAAAAGTCAGTCCCCATCTTTCTTCTAGGCCCCTTTTAAGTACAGAAAGGCTGCAGTAAGGTCAACAAGTTAACACTACAAAATCAGGGCGAGCTGATGTCCTGTTTGTCTGCAAGACCCAAAGCCACAACCACCACCACCACCAGTTGAAACCAGTAGGTTCATCCCCATGCTCCAACACCAGAGCAGAACCTGGGCAGCTCCTGCTCGCCCGCAGGCCCCGAGGGAGTCGGTGCTCAGTTACAGGCAAGATTTTCCTATTTCCACACCGCCAAGCAGCCATCAGGCATTAGTCTTTGTAGCCTTTTGGACTCCAGTCAACTGAAAGAACGAGAGATGAACAGCAGCATTCTTGCTCCCAAAGCCTTGGGCTCACTAATTATCGGCTACAGAAAACACATCAAATACTGCCGCGGCTGCTCCACGTCGGTGATTCACTGCCCATGGCTTCCCAAACCCACCGTGGCTGCTTTGGAGAAAGCACAGCTGATTTTGTACACTGAATATCCTAGAACACATCTCCAAGCACATGAATATCACAATATTCCGAGTATTTTGTGCGTTTACATTTCCGTATGTCAAACAGCAAACAGGACTTGGGTAGGTGGCTTGGCATTCCCAGTTATCAATTCTAATTTTTTCCCTCTAAAGGGGAAAAAAAGCCCCAAACCTATAAAGACTAGTTGCTATTACACTGTAATGTGTACTAGCTCAACATGGCTCAACATAGCCAACTTGCAAATGAAATTTGACATTTCCTTTACAAAGCTGACTGCCAGAGAGGCCAGGAAAATAGTACCTTTAAATCCTGTATGTTTCAGATAACTTCTGAAAGATTGCAGCAAAAAGCTTTAAAATTAGTATTCTGTTTCTATAAAGACACTGAATGCACTGAGCGCGTTCATATCACAGTAAAGCTAAGCTGATGTAAAGCTCTGAGGCCCTTCTGGATTTAATTATATGCTAATGCTTGGCAGTGCATAAGTATTTCTGGCCCTGCTGAGAATTATTTTATGGGAGTATCCAGTACAGCTTCTACAGTTCAAACAATAAAAAACCCAAAATATGTTTTCTGTCTAATTAAGAGTATGTGATTTCTGTGTCACAGCTGCTGTTGTACTAGCAAGAAATAGAAGTATCAAAGTAGTCACTTTTCATGGAAGAAGCTAAAACCTTGGAAAATTCACATTAAAACCATGCCTATGGTAGACAAAGGTGTCTGATACACAAGGATTCTCCACCGTGTCCATGAGACTACACACGAGATGAAGCTTGAGCCTGAAGAAAGCTTTTTAAAATGCTCTACCTAGCAAAATAAGCACATGGCTCCCAAACAGCTCAAGACTGCCATGCTCTGTTACCACACAGTGGAATAATTTATGGTGTACTTAGATTGCAACCAGACATTCCTGCTTTGAAAGAAGGGTTGGTAGTCCAAAAACCAATTGAAATTCAACTTGGCAAGTGCCTTCCTTAATGCTGTGGCTAATTTAAATCCTTATGATGACTTGCAGAACAAGACAGTACCAGAAAATATTTGAATAATGAATCGTCCCATTCCACTCTTACTTGTAATAAAGTTTTGCCCCATATTTCTATTGACATATCCAAGATATAACAACATCTTCCCAAAAAAATTTACAGCTAGCTTTAAAATGTTCTAGCAATTGCGTGACTCTCTACTTTTTTACTTAAGAGTCCTCTAGTAAAAAGCACAGCATTATTATTATTATTATTATTGGATTGTAGACCAAAACCATGACAGCAGGGCCTGCTCCCACCCTCCCACAAGACTGTTTTAACCAATGCCTACAGCTTTTCTCATTTTCTCAATGAGAAAAATAAATAGTCAAAGGTGGCAGGACCTTCCTTCCAAAGGATTCAATGCAAAAATGACATTTACTGAAACTCAAGTTAGGGACTAATTTGCAAGGCAGCCTGTTGCATGCTCCCATTAGAAAATAGTTAAAGATAGACATTAAATAGTGATCAAGTCATCTCGAAAGTATTTGCAGTACACTGCAATCAAATTCAGTGGAATAACTTCCTTCCCTCTTCCCCCAATAGACGCTGAAGTACTTCAAATCGCTCGAGCCATTAACCTCCCCCGTGTTGCAATGGACATTATCTTCCATCAGTACTCTGCAGTTCATCAGTCATATTTTTAAGTTAACTAGATCTAGTCCTGCTTTAAAAATAACATTAAGATTCTAATTCTAATTCAGCAGAGGATGAGGACAAAGACTTGTCAAAAATAAATTACCAAGAATTTAAGACAATGCTAAACCACTATCTTATCTTCTGATGTCCCTTATCTGGTGATGTGATTTTGCAGGGGGTTAATGGGTTTGGGCAGGGTTTCTCCTTGAGAAGGGCTGTTTACAGAGAGACAATTCTGCATCCGCAGAGTCCCACAACCAGAGCTCGGCAATACTTAATAAAACCAGCCATGGGATCTTTCCAACATTTCCTCTCCAGTTTCAGATTGCAGACCCATAAGCCACTTGATCTTAAAACTTCTGAATCAGTCAAATTTTCTATGAGTTCCAGGACAGGCCCGAAAGGACGACATCCACACACAAAGGCTGGCAGGTGTTTCTTCCACCGCTTTTATCTTCTGAAGTGCTACGGAATATTTCATTACATGGGTGTCTCCGGCCTTTGACATCTAGATTCCAAACCTACCCACGTCAAGCATCTTAACCTGCGAGCGTGTTGTATATTAATAGCTAAAGTTTTCCCAAATAATTTCACTATTAATTTTTAATAAGCCTTTACTCCATAGAGTTCGTTACAGCCAGCTTAGTAATCAGGATGAAAGCTCAAACCAGACACACTCTGGAAGTCTGCAAGTCTTACTTGGCATGAGATGAAGACAAAAAATCAGTCCAGAGCTAGGCTGATACTGGTTGTGGGTAGGAGACTGCCTTTTCCCAGTAATCATGTTGCAAGAATTTGGAATCATTTCCTCAACAGCAAGAGGAAAGCCAACTCACCGCCTAAACTCCTTTTTAAAAAAGGAATTAACATTTTAGTTTCTGGTAAAAGCACTGCTTTCATATTTAGAAGGAACTGCTGACTCTAAATTGAACATTAACAAGCTATCTACACAATCTGCCTGAAAGAGAGAGGGCTTGCACACTCTGGCAACTTCTTGCAGCTTTTTTCCCCAATTGCTTCTGTAGAGTTTATGTTGATCCACGCCTGTGTTAATGGTTCACAGTGTCATTCACCCCAACCACCGCTCAGTTATTGCACTGAGGGGGCAAGTTCAGGGGTAAAGCCTCACTACCTTGGCAGCAAACTTAGTCCAGCTCCTAATGACAGCAGGATCTAGAGATAGTCCTGGCCTAAGATGAGATCTAAGACAGCCAAGCACCAAGAAGCCCGACCTTAGAGACACGTGAGCCAGGGTTTTTGACAAAGGCACAGCTGGAAGAGCGATGAGGACTCTCAGCACTGCTCGTGGTATCTAAGAGGACGGTTCGCTCTGCAACCTCAGAGGGCCAGAGATGCCTACACCTCCCTAGGCTTTCCTGGGTTTAAAGACTTCTCAAAACCAAGGGAAAAAGTACTGCATTTCAGTAAAAAAATAGCAAATCCAAAACGGGCATTAAGGACATTTTTACACTGAGGGTGGTGAGAGCCTGGCCCAGGTTGGCCAGAGAGGTGGTGGATGAACCACCCCTGGAGACATCCCAGGCCAGGCTGGACGGGGCTCTGAGCAACCTGAGCTGGTGAGGATGTCCCTGCTCATGGCAGGGGGAGTACTGGGGGAACTGCGAAGGGCCCTTCCAACCCAAACTCTTCTATCAGGCTACGAGGAACTCAAATTGGGCTGATCTAATTTACCACTATCACATATAAACACGCCTTCGCTCTCCTGCTGGGCACAGCGAGGTTCACCAGCGGCAGAGGTGACCCTGGAGAAGCTCTTCCCACCGCCGGGCAGGTAAGGACCCATAGCCCTGCCCCGCCTTTCCCCGCAAATGCTGACAAATAGCTTCGTGGAGGTTTGTCCACACCCTTTCACTCCCCAAAAGTCAAGTATATCTCTCAAGCAGATCTCAGATTAAAAAATAAATAAATAAAAACCTAAATAAAGAATACAAACAGAAAACCAAACGCAGAGGCAGCCGCTCATCTGGCCCATCTACCGCTCGCATGGGGAGCCGGGCAGCCCCACCAGGACGCGGCGGTGAGGGGCTGCGGGGCCGCTCCCCCCGCGACCGGCGTGGCTGCCGCTCCTCCGCGACCCCCCCGGGGCAGCGCTCACCCGAGGTGTCCCAGAGGCTGAGCTCGATGCGCTGCGTGTCGATCTCGAAGCTGGCCGTGTAGTTCTCGAAGACGGTGGGGACGTAGCTCTGCCGGGAGAAGAGCGCACGGTCAGACCGAGCCCAGCGCCGCCTCCGCCGCGGTCCTAATCCCGACCCCAGTCCTAGCCCCGACCCCGGTCCCAGCTCACCTCGGGGAAGCAGTCCTTGGCGAAGACGTGGAGCAGCGCGGTTTTCCCGCACTGGCTGTCCCCCACCACTACGATCTTGCACTTGACGTTCTGGTTGGGATCCATCACCGCCGCCTTGTTCGATAACTTCTGGCTGGCTCTTCTTTCCTTCATTGATCTCGGCTGTACTGTAGTCCCTCGGGCCGGCCACAACAAAAGGTAAGAAAAAAAAAAAAAAGAAAAAAAATAAAAGCACACCACACTAGGCTCCCTCAAAAAAAAAAAAATAGGGACTTAAAAAAAGAGAAAAAGAAAAGAAAAACAAAACCCCAGCCAGGTGGCAGTGCTGCGGGACTCCCTCCCTCCCCGCCGGTCCCGCGCAGACTGCTTTGTCCCCCCCGCCGCCGCTCTTATTTATAGCCTCGCACCCGCCAATCACCGCCCGCCGCCGCCGCGGGGCCCGCCCCCTCGCCGCGTGCTGCCGGCGCGCCGCCGCGGAGCAGTGCGCCCCCTAGGGGAGCTGCGCGACTCCGCAGCCCCGAGCGGAGGCGTTTTTTTGGGGGGGGGGGGGGACGGGACGGGGGGGAGCTCGGTGCCACCGCTCGCCCGCCCCCCCGCGGGAGCCCCTCTGCCCTGCCCTCTCCACCAGGCTCCGACCTATCCGGAGTATCGGCCTGAACAAGTGTGATGGGAGCGGCTGAGAGACCTGGGGGGTTCAGCTGGAGAACAGGAGCTGAGAGGAGACCTTCTGATCTCTGAACTGCCTGAAAGGAGCTTGGAGCCGGGGGGGTCGGGCTCTGCTCCCCAGGAACAAGCGCCAGGAGCAGAGAAAACGGCCTCAAGTTGCGCCAGGGGAGGTTGGATTTAGGAACAATTTCTTCCCCAAAGGGCTGTGGGGCATTGGAACAGGCTGCCCAGGGCAGTGCTGGAGTCACCATCCCTGGAGGGTTGGACAGACGGAGATGAGGTTCTCAGGGACATGGGGCAGTGCCAGGGGTGGGTTATGCTTGCACTTGCTGATTTTAAAGGTTGTTTCCAACCAGTGATTCTATGACCCTAACAGCACCACAGAACCGGCTCAGCTGGGTGGTCATAGTGACTGTGGGAAAAAGGGTTTTTCGCTCCAAACCTGATCACAAAGAGTGTGTCACAATCTCAGAAAACATCCCCACCATTAACTCCCTCCTTTTTTAGCTTCCTGGACACAAAATCAAGCCAAACTGGGTAACAGCTTACATTCACCAGCAGCCTGAACACTGCTCTGACTGAAACAGCGACTCTATGACAGCGCGGGGTAAATCTCTCCTGTAGCGACAGCCCCAAACAAGGGATGGATTGTGAGCAGTTTGTAGCAGGTTCCTCCGCCAAGTGCTCCTCTCCTCGTCCATATGGCTCAGCGTGGCAGACAGACAAACACCCTCGTAAGGGGCTGCTGGCCAGCGGGAGGGCTGCCGCAGAGCCCCATTGCCCTCCTTGCTTACGCCTCGCGTACCAGCTTTGCCCAGCGCAACCAAAAACGGGTGGACTTTGTGAAGATGGGATGTTGTCCTTATCTCTTCAGTGAGTCACCCAGTTCTGCGCTGAAACGGGAGTGATTAATAATATTTTACAACATCCTGTAACAGAAAAGCGCTGCTATCTCGTGCATGTTTGACCATAGGGAGGTACTCTGGTGATACAGACAAGAGAATCCCAAGCATGACATTTCAAGATTCGGGGCTAATATTTTTGATGTTGTTCCAATGTGTCACATCTTCAGCTGGTCCAATTACTCAGCTCTAATGAATTTTCCAAAGAATGTAAGCCTTGGTTGCTGCTTGGAAATCATGAGCAAAACACTAAAATTTGCAGTGTGTGTGTTATTTTTAAGGCCTTGCTGAAAAGTTGGAGCAGACAGCTTTTCTGTCTCAGCTCCTTTGCAGTCCCCATCCATCCATGCTGTCCACCAACACGGCTTCAGCTCTTTGGACGTGTGGCAGAATGGGAGAACAGTGAATAAGCACTGAAGAAACGTTGCTCACAGCAAGTCGGGTTTCTCTCTTCAGCTGTGTATAGTTGAACAGCAGATAAGTCTGGAAAAACACCAGTTGCATAAATGCTCTTATGTCTTCTCCAGAGTGCAGAAAATCCTATTTCTTCATTCCACTCCACACGGAAACACGTGGCAGCTTCACGGGCAGATGCAGGTGGGACAAAGCTCTGGAGGTTGCAGCTCTCTGTTCTTTGTGAGTCCAACATACCAACTGAGACATATCTGTGGAATATAAGCAGAGAAGAAAATGAAGCTGAAAGAGCTTCTTTGTTAATCCTGAATGAGAGCTGGGGATGAACATCTGCTCCCTATCAGCTCATCGCTCACCTCCGTACAGATGGACACAAGATGCACCAAAGCCGGCGCTGATGCCGCCCGTTCCATGGTGGTGTCTCGGCTTGGCCGGGACTGAGGGTGCCCAGAGAAGGAATTGTTGCTCCTGGACACTGCTCAGCGGGGCTGGGGGAGCCGTGTCCCTCGCACAGCTCACAGGAAAATTCACCTGCACCCAGCTATGTTAGGAATGTGGAAACTTCAGCGCGCACAGAAACATTTACTCATCGTGACCACAGAGCTCCCATCGGCACGCTTCCCCGTGAAGTCACGTTTACCTGCTTTGTTTGCTCTTCTGCTCTGGCGGCTGCCAGCTGAACCCTGGGGATTTCGGGGTGCCCTGCGGTGTTTCGGGCACTTGTGACAATCTATAAGCTACAAGTCACCCCCGCCTGCTCCTAAACCTCCTGCTTGTTGTCATTCCTCAGGGAAGCTGTTCCAGATATGCTAATCCCCGTAAAACTATTATTCATGTCATACTCTCAAGTTTAATGCCTTTTCCCATATCTTGATAATGAGGGGGATAATGCAGTGTGGGTTAACGTTTCCATCGGTATTTTTCACACGCAGTCTGGGTTTTGATTTATAAGGCAGAGTTTCTGGCTTTGCTTAGTTCAAATTCCCCATTTTTCTGCAGGCTTGATTCCCTTCTAGACTTTCACAGCTTCTCCGCTTTCCATCCAAAAAAGCATTATGCGTATATTAATAACATATATACAACCTAGTATTATCTTGGTAATGACTGCTGATCTCGTACAAGATTTTATAGGAATATCAAAATACGTTTTTCTCTTCTCACAAGTAATCTGCCTGAACACTTTCTATAACTATAATAAAACAGTTGAGAACAAGTGCTTTTAGCTTCAGAATGACTGCTTGATGATTTAAATCTCGAATTGCCATCAGAGTATCTCTCCCTGCAATGCCAACTACCAAAGCGTGTGTGGAAAGTATTAAACAATATACATAAAACATGAACCTCACACATCCCACCCCCCCCTTCTCTCTGCGAGTTTGCGCGTAGCTAAATGAGACGTACATTAAAAGAACATTATTAAGGTTTAAGGTCAAACACTTGTGTTTTAGGAAATGCGTGTTTCCTGTGTGTCGGAAACGTGGGCTCCCTTGTGAGTATGCGGTGATAGTCATTAATTTCACGATCACGTATTATTTTTCCCCAAGAACCTATTCAGCCCACAGAGCGATATTGTCACCTTAACGAGCAGCTATTCAGAAACATCTGTACTTCTCACAGGCCAGCGTGTAATCCGCACCTCGTTTAGGAACGCTATTCAAAACCCTCTTCCCCGCACATACCCATTTGTTATCGCTTTCGTCTTCCATGGGACTGAGCAATGTCAGCTTTGAGTTCTTAACAGATGAAAAGAAATTATTTCTCACCGTATGAGATGACATGATCTGGGGAGGCCGGTGTGACAGACGAGAACTAGCAGTAACGTCACAAGTATCACACAGAATCACAGAATCCCAGAATGTCAGGGGTTGGAAGGGCCCTGGAAAGCTCATCCAGTGCAATCCCCCCATGGAGCAGGAACACCCAGATGAGGTGACACAGGAAGGTGTCCAGGCGGGTTGGAATGTCTGCACAGAAGGAGCCTCCACAACCCCCTGGGCAGCCTGGGCCAGGCTCTGCCACCCTCACCGGGAACAAGTTTCTTCTCAAATTTAAGTGGAACCTCCTGTGTTCCAGTTTGTACCCATTGCCCCTTGTCCTATCATTGGTTGACACTGAGAAGAGCCTGGCTCCATCCTCCTGACACTCCCCCTTTATATATCTGTAAACATTAATGAGGTCACCCCTCAGTCTCCTCCAAGCTAAAGAGACCCACTAAAGCACCCACTAATTCTGGTTGAGCCTTGTTTCCTTCCAAATATTTAACGTTCTGCTGCACCGTGGATGTTTAAAACCAAAATCCTGCTGTTTTCATGTGTGGCTGAGAGGGGTCCAGACTTAAAATCAGAAAGCGCTGCCCCACATTGTGTGTGTAGGGAACAAAAAATCTCCCTTAATGAAAAATAGGGTTCAAGCAGCTCAACTGCCAGGCCACTCAGACCACAGCCAAGGCACCGGAGCTTTGGCTGCCAAAACCAAAGCAGAATATTCTTCTGTTCCAGTGAAGGTTTCAAATTTATAAGGATGAGGGCGAGTGTGTCCTGTTTCATTATTTTGATATAATAATATGTGACAATTGTGAAAATAAAGGCTAATTACTTCTGAAGCCAAAACAAAATGAAACTTGATGCTCTTCTAATCTGTATATCGGCATTGAGAAACCTGGCCATAACTAGTCAACTGAGAAAAAAGTTACGTAAATCCATAGAATTAGTACAAAACATCAGTGAGTCTCCCTCACCTGACTGACAGGTCGTTAAGTGCTGAGACTTGGGTGAGAAATAAAGCTCAGCTCTGCCAAGGTTCAGGAGATGAGCGCAATCTTTTGACAAAGTTATAAGCACTCTCAAACTATTTTTAAATCCCTTAATAATTTATGGAGGATTTTGAGACAGAGGAAAAGGTATTTTAAAATAGTGGCCCTAGTGTAATTATCCACATGCAAATGGGAATCGTGTATCTCGCACAAACCTGGTACCTTAGCTAAGGAGGCTCTGCAGAAACCATCAAAATTATGTGGCTTATTCACACATATATCTTAATTCTGTGGATGGAAAAGCTTAATATTTTAAGAATAGGAAAATGTGTCTTTTAGGACACAGACAAACCCTATTTGAGGCCAGTTTTTGCAAGGGGAAGGAGTTGGGTTCCCATACACAGCTTATGGCTGCTAGGCCTTCTTATCCCACCAGCTGGGGAATTGCTTCAAATCAAAACTTCCCTGAAATAGGATGTGTTCCTCTTGGATAAACACATCTAAACTAGGAAAACTCCTGGATAAACACAGTAAAGGCATCTCATGCAAATCCGCCGTCCGCCGCTTTGCTGTTGTATTATGTATGATTTGTTAGTGCTCACAATGAGAACAAATTGCACGTCGGGGCTGTTCTGCCATCCGCGAAATCACGTGCGGCTCAAGGACGTTTGCTGCCGTGGGATGGTATCGGCAACATGTGAGACGCCAAAAAAACAGCGCTCGGAGCCCACAGCTTTACTTCAGTATTTTGGATAAATCCCTAATGCTGCTGCGCATTCTTCACGCACACAAAATCAGGACAAACATCTCGTGAAGTTCATCTGTCCGCAGACATCAAATAGTGCGAGTCCTTGATCTAGATGACGATATAGGATTGAATTTCAATTAAAAAAAGGAAGAATTATTTTGAGATTTTTGTTTTTTTCAAAGGCTCATCCAAATTTGGAGAAACATGCAGAGTTGTGTTAAATGGGTCTGGATCGGAACTCAGATCTGAACCGGGCTGATCTGAAGAGCCATTGGAATTTGTGGAGAACAATCCTATTGAATTAACTGGTGCTTTGGCTCAGGGTGAAATGATTTCCAGCCGTTGTTTGAGAATACCCCGCAGACAAAAAGATTTCTTTTTCACTTCCTGGAGGTTAATTATGGAAATTCATTATAGAGGATCAGCAGTTGCTGCAGAGACACTAAAACTATTTGGTATGAAATTTTAGCCTAGAGCTGGAGGGATGGTTTTCCATCAGAAATATTCATATGCCAAAGGCAAAGTATTTTGCAGAACTACTTTGATTTCAGTGAAATTTGGTATTGGAAGGTTTCTGATATGGAGTTGCACTATTCTATTTTAACCTTTTTTTAATGAGACATTCGATGGTTTTCTTATAATACATATTTTTGGAAATATATAAGAAATACGTGAACGTTTTGACTCGAGCCAAAAGATGGATTTAATTTTGCAGGGAATTTTAAAATCTTAATCTAGTTTCGGGGTGGAAAAAGCCAGTGAACGTGTGTAATCCCTAATTCTCAGCCAGCGGGTGCCAGGGGCAGAGCGAGCTGGGTTGGGGATGCGTGTCCTCACCCATTCCTGCCAACGCTGCACTTCACGGGGCTCCCCCGAAGGCAAAGCCGCTTTAAATTATTGCTGAAGAGCAGCAAGAATTCAGCAAATAATAAAAGCATTTTTTTTTTCCCTTTGGCTGCAGAACCACCAAAGTGGTTTAATTGTCCCGAGGAAGTTAAAACTGTTTCTTCTCTCTTGGAGCTGCTGCCGGCTGGAGCCGCGTTCCCCACCCCTTCATACCACACCAAACCTCAAATATTCGGTAAACCAAAGCTTTCCTGGCTGTGCAGACATACTTGCAATTCTTGCCCATGTGAATGAGTAACAGCAGCGGCCGGGGCAGCAGCACAGACCCTCGGAAACATAGCAAGCATTTTTTCGCTGCCATTTGAAACTCATAATACGCTTCGGCATCGATTTTTATTGTTATTTTCTGGCCCGTAGACATGCCCTTTCCCACTGTAAAGACGTGAGGCCAAGTTCTGTGCTGAATTTCTCCACTTCTAAGGCTTGAGAAGCTGGTAGCTACAGCCTTGTGGGTGAGTGATACCAGGCTGTGATTAATCTGGCTCCAATCTGCAGAACAAACCTTAGGAATTTTTTTGGGGGAAAGCAGCAGGGTTCAGAACAGCCATGGGCACCCATGCGGGCAATTCTCTGCTAATAGCAGCAGTGAGCAGCGGGATTTACAGAGGTACACAGGGATTCGGGAGATGCTGGGACATCTGTGAGAACTGGGTATGGAAATTTCTGGCCCAAAATAATAGTAAATGCTCAACCTTATTAAACGTCTCCACAGCTGATTGCTGGAATAACAAAAGCTGCTAGTGCAAATCCTTGCCCCCAGATTTCTAATTAACTAAAAGACTTTCATTTTGGAGGCAGGTCCCGTGTGGCCATGGCTGTCGGTACCAAGGGGCTGCTGCTTCGGGACGAGCTGCTCTCCAGGGCTGCTCGAGTGAGCCTGTGGACTGGAGCTGCAACACAAAAACGAGATTGAAAACAAGGCCCTGGGTCAAACGAGACATTTCTGGGTCGTGGTGACCCTGGCCTCAATTTTCACCCACGCTGCCGGCAGCAAGAAGATGAAATGCAGAGTTTTGCTCCGTTTTTCTAATTGCTTTGAGGTGCTGTAGGAGTGCCTGGAGGGACATGATGGTCCAGGGCCTGGAGCTCAGGAGACACCAACATGGATGGATGGATGGATGGATGGATGGATGGATGGATGGATGGATGGATGGATGGATGGTGATGGGAGGGAGCTCACTCCACAGTGAGACCTGGTCCCACCTCGACCCTCCTAAACCACCTTAAGCTGAATAAGTGTGAACATCCGTTTGTCGCACATGATTTAACTCCCTTCAGAGGGAGGCAAATGTGAGGCTAATTAGGCAAGTGTTGGCTGCAGCAGGTTTCACACACTTTCCACCCTGAGATTTCCATAGACGGGGAAAGTCAGTAGGTCTAATTAAGTGACTCAGAAAAGACTAACTGGTCTTCTAACGCATTTTTGTATTTAGGTTTGTTGTTGGGTGTTTGCGAATGAATGATTCAAAGTTTGAAATCTTCCTACGCTGCTGTTTACTAAATAAAACGAGTTTTATAGGATGGTTACAGAAAGCAAAGGCTTCTGGAGTGGCTTCACTGTACTTGCAGCTTGGTGTGGTGTTGTATATCATAAAAGAAGGGCTGGTGGAACCTTCAGGATGTTGCTGCTCCATCCCTTCACCTCCAAAGCTCGCAAAGCAGCGTGTGGGCTCTTTGCTGGCTAGACAAGGAGTCTGGGGGCTTTCTGAGCCCCCAAAAGGGCTGCTGGGTTTGTCTGCATTGCCCTGAGCTCCAGGTGATGAAGAGGAGAATTAATGGGAGAGCAGGGCTCAGTGGGGGGCTCAGGCACTGCTGCAAAATTCCCCTTTTGCCTCTCCAGGCCCAGGAACAAACTGGCAGCGGCAGCAGGAACGAGCGTAAATCACTCCAAACCTCTCACTACCTATATTGGATGCATTAAAAATGAATTACTTAGCGTCGCTATTTCATATTGAAGGCAAGACCGAGCAATAAGAACCAAATCCTGTCCTCAGATAAAACCCTTACATCAGCCTTTAAGAGCCCTGAGCTGCGCGTTCCCCCTTGCTCAGCACATCCAGGTGAGTGGCTGCACACGCTGGGCTGGGCAGTAACGCACAGGCTGGATTTCAGCTGGAACATGTATTTGCAAAGTCAAAGGGAAACCTCGTTTTTTTCACCATAAAAGGTAAGGAGCGAAATTCCAGAGCTGAATTTACATGTCCTGCTGCTCTGCAACGTGGGAAAAGAATGTTGCGTCCTCCCACATTTCTGCTTCCCAGCCCAGGTCTTCCTCCCTCCGACTTGTCCGTGCAAGTCAAACCCTTTCTGCCATGAGCCAACAATTAATTATAAGTATATAATAACCTCTCATAAAGATACATGCAGAAGCCAGGTCTGGTTCCCTTGATGGTTATATAGTCTTTTTTCCGCGCTGTATTTTCCAAATTAATTGGGGCAGCCCATCATTTTCACAGGTCTGGGAGGACATGTGACACAGGGATTTCTTCTGACCTCCTACCCAAGAAATAATTTGGGGAGGGAAGATTATCCAGCAGATGAGCTTGTTCCTGCCATGGTGTGGGGGTTTGAGGGCATATTCCTGGTGGGAATGGGATGCCTGTCCATCCTTGCAAAAGCGCCAGGAGCCAGAGTCACAGCACTGCTCCGCAATGTCATCCCTGTGAAAATCAGCAGGGGATGGACGGTAAATCGTCTCCAAAAAGAGCACAAAAAGTGGAATTTGAAATTGAGCTTTGGAAGTTTGTTACGTGAGGAATGAGAAGGATTGTTCTTTCAGCAGTTTTCTCTACCAAAATGAGCAGGATAGAGAGGGCAATGCGCTGACAATAATTAACAGCCAATTTTAGACTCTAAAATGCTTAAATTCTAAGGTTTCTGGAATCCTCTGATAGAAGTACAAAAGACACTTGTTATATTCCTGCTTCTCCCGCCAGTTTTCCCGCGGGACCCGGGGCAAGCCGATTCACATCTCTGTGCCTTTTTCCTTATCTGAAGCTCATAGTAACTCCCAGGCTCACAAGGGCACTGGGAGGGTGAAACCATTGCCACCATGTCCCAGAGATCTCCCAGGAGCCCAGGATGTGGCTGCTGATCGTGGTGGGTCCATCCGCTGCCTCCCGACCAGGTCCATGGGTGCTGCAGGCAATGATCAAGTGGTCTTGAGCCCTGATGAGCTGGAGACAGATAAATGAAAGCAGGTGGCTTTTTACACTTAGGTGGAGGCTATGGCAAAGCAGGTTGTGTTGGAGGGAAGTTGCGGCCTTGTCAAGTGATGCTGGGTTTAATTATCAGTCAATAACAATACACGGATAGCACATGTGAGCGTGCAAAGCCACACCAAGCCCAACAAGACCACCCCAGGGATCCTGACACACCAAGGGTCCCATCCAGGCGGTGGTTTGCTGTTTGTCCCCAAGAAAATCGTAAAATCATTTTGGTTGGAAAAGACCCTCAAGATCATCAAGTCCAGACATTAGCCCACCCCTGGCATTGATCCATGTCCCTGAGAACCTCATCTCTCTCTGTCCAACCCTCCAGGGATGGTGACTCCAGCACTGCCCTGGGCAGCCTGTTCCAATGCCCCACAGCCCTTTGGGGAAGAAATTGTTCCCCAGATCCAACCTCAACCTCCCCTGGGCAACTTGAGGCCGTTTCCTCTGCTCCTGGCGCTTGTTCCTGGGAAGCAGAGCCCGACCCCCAGCACTGGTTTAACCACACCTAGAGCTCACGGTTGCACCCGGCAAGCCGGCTCATGTCCCTGGCAGCTGGAAAATCACAGTGAATCAAGCCGGGAGAATTTCCTATTTCCTCGATGGAGGGTTTATAGGCTGTGTTGATTTTGGGGACATCAACACCTGGCCACCATGGAGAGCAAGTAACTGCATCTTATTGGGGTGGCAGCTCCCCAGCTGACACTGGGATATGTTGCTTTTGAGCAACACAGAACCAGCTCCTGATGAATAATCTTCTTGGCATCAAACCCCACTGTAATAACGGGAAAAGTGGGGGGACTTTTCTCCAGTTAAGTCGTACCCATGCTGGTCAGGAGATGGGGGGCTGCCCTCGTGCTGTGGTTGAGTGCATTTGTGCTCAGCAGGGTTGTAGGTGGAGAAATCAGCTTTGCTTGTTGTGAAACCTCGTTCAAAGTGTTTACAAAGCTGCAGGGTTGCTTCATCACTGGGGTTGAGGCCAAGTGCCCTCTTCGCCCCGGCTGTGCTGATGTGGATCCTCCTGCAGTGCCCATTGTGTCTCAGGGCAGACTGTGCATCCTCTGCAGCATCTCCAGGAGCCGCTGATGGAGATGAGTTAATTAGTCAGCTCCTCTGAATCCCTTCACAGGAGAAGCTTGGTCGCTGGTTTTAGTGATTCCCTTACAATGCTAAAAATGGAGGAACATCTCCTGGGGACCACCATGCTCTGGAGACCATTCGAGCTAAAAGGATGCATGCTTTTTCTCTCCTTAATCTTACTTAGCCTTGCAAAATGAGCTTGAATTTTCAAGAGGTGATTAATAGGGATGTGGAAATGAAGTTGAGCAGCTCCCAGCATGTCAAAACTCTGGTAGGTATAAACCAGGCCAGGCATTTCATGGGGCAGACAAGAAATCTCCACAATCCCAGCAAGGAACACTGAGAGCCTGGGGTGCACTACATCCCCACATGCTGCTCATGGGTCATAGAATCATAGAATCATTTTGGTTGGGAAAGACCCTCAGGATCATAGAGTCCAACCATAACCCACCCCTGGCACTGATCCATGTCCCTGAGAACCTTATCTCTGTCTGTCCAACCCTCCAGGGCTGGTGACTCCAGCACTGCCCTGGGCAGCCTGTTCCAATGCCCCACAGCCCTTTGGGGAAGAAATTGTTCCCCAGATCCAACCTCAACCTCCCCTGGTGCAACTTGAGGCTGTTTCCTCTCATCACTATCATGAGAGGAAATGCTTGGGCTGGTTTATACCCACCAGAGTTTGAGATGATGGGAGTTGACTTTGTTTCCACATCCCTATTAATCATCTTTCTCATCCCCTCTTGAAAATTCATACAAGCCCAAGGGCTTGGGGACAAGCCACAGATGAGAAGGGTTTGACTTTGCTAGGAAATCCCAAGCTTTTGGTCAACACCAAAATACCGTGACAATCAGTGGGGATGGGGACATTTCCCCTGTGCTGGCAGGACACCAGCCCTCGCCTATCAAGCACCGCTGCTATTTTCTTTATTTAAGAGACTCTTCTCCAAGTGCAACATAAGCAAGGCGTGTGTCCTGGGCTAAGAGCCAGGGTGCTGGTGGAGGGATCCCTATGGCTCCTTTTCCTTCCTCTCCTGCAGGTGGGAATCCCCCTCCCAGCCCTCAAACCCTTCGGCTGCGATGCAATCGGTGACATCAGCACATTCCCGGCAGCGCTCCCGTGGGCAACGCGTTAGCTTAGTACTGAGTCACCCTTCAGCAAACAGGAGAGATAAGAAAATCGATGGCAGCGGTCCAAGTGGCACAGATGCTGGTTTATTTTGAACTACAGAAATGATTTATGCACCGGATTTATGCCTCCCAAACAGTCCTTTTTAAAAGTCCCCTGTTTCTCCCTCTTCCCCACTGTTTTCCTGGGGCAATCCCCTGTCATACCAAGGACCTTCAGTACAGGTACCCGAAAAACAAGGGAGGGCCAAAACAAATATTTTGGTGAGAACTGAACAGAGCCAAAGCTCCAGAGGGACCAGAAGAGGTTTTGTGTTATCAGAAAAGCAAACATCAACTTCACAAGCAAAATGCTGTTTTCCCTCTTGCTGTTTTCCCTTACGAAAATGAGGCCAATGCGGTTTTCATTTGCAACGCTAATTTGATGAACTCCAGCGGGTTAATGATATTGCCGTATTTAATTAAAGCAGTCGTTAGTCTAGCTGGGTCTCTCCTCTTGGTGCTTTGGAAGTGATGCCGACCTCTGGCACTGGAGCCTCTGGCCAGAAATGTTGGACAGGACAGGTTTATGGGCTTTACCACCCTGTCCCCTTCTTTTGGTGTCCACAGCTGATCTTCAAGTGCCACCAAACCCTGATGGACACGGGGGCTGTTGAATCTGGGGTTGCCGAGAACTAAGACAGCTGATGACCACGGCAAAGATCATAGAATCATAGAACAATCCGGATTGTAAGGGACCTCAAAAGATCATCTAGTCCAACCCTTTGTTGGAAAGGGAGCCGTGATGAGATTATCTAGCACCCTGGCCAGTCACATCTTGAAAACCTCCAGTGACGAGGAGTCTACCACCTCCCTGGGGAGGTTGTTCCAATGAATGATTGTTCTCATTGTAAAAAATTTCTTACTTATATTGAGATGAAACCACTCCTAGTGCAACATGTACCTGTTACCCATTTTGGTTGGCAAAGACCCTCAAGATCATCAAGTCCAGACATTAACCCAGTCCTGGCACTACCCCATGTCCTTGAGAACCTCATCTCCATCTGTTCAACCTCTCCAGGGACGGTGACTCCACCCTGCCCTGGGCAGCCTGTTCCAATGCCCAACAGCCCTTTCTGGGCTGTTTTCTCCATGTGGCTCCTTGTGAAGACACAGCTTGTGTCATCTTGGTAGCTGCCCTTTAAGGATGGAATAAGATGTAGGTGCACAGCCCCAAATCCCTATTTCAGCCCCAAATCCCTATTTCAGGCCCATCCTTTGCCAGGTCAGTGTTTAAACCAGCCTGAGACCAAAGCGGGGACCTGATTGCCCACAGTGTTTTCTCAGCCATATGGTGCTGTCAAGCTCGGGTCGAGAACCCGGAGGTGACAATTTTGAATTCAATGTTCATGGTACTGGCGAGACACAGAGGGACATGGCCACAATTTCGGCTCAGCTCTTCCCAAAACTTACTGACACCAAAGAGGAGCCTGAGAGCTTTGGAAGTCAGATCAACTGATAAGAACCCTGGTAAGCCCTGAGCTCTAGTCTTGGTTTCTCTCCAGCCTTAAAATGAGCCAAATACACTGGTCGCCTTTGCTTTTCCTGGTAAGCCTTTCCTGCAGAAAGATCCTGAGCGTGACGTAGCTCAAAGCCTGAGTCACCGCTTGGGTTACCTGGCACGACATGTGCGTTCTCCGTCCATATTTACACTGCAAACCACATTTCTGACCTGCCTGTCGTCTAAGTGCCTTGTTGATAACTCAGTGCTCAAAGATACTTCCACGTGCATGGTTTTCCAGCCCAATCCTGTGTCCCTGCTTGCGAGTCAAAGTCTTTATCACACAGTTGGTGTCTTTGCTTGGAAAACACGCTCGCTCTCTTTTCTCATTTGCGTTCTGTATGTTAATTAAAGTAGGGAAATAATAATAATCTGCTACAAATCAGTGTGATATCCATGCAGGTTCCCCATCTTGTGTCATGTTCGCTGCTGTGATGCTAATTTGCCAGTGGGATGCCTGCCAGGAAATCTGGGGGGGTGAGTAGGCTTTGTGGGTATCCTGGACACAGGGATCCTTCCTCAGGGACATTCTGCAAGAGCTGTGCTTTAATTCCCATCCCTCAGTTTTCTCTTCCTGCCATTAAGCTAATAACCACGTTGTTATGTTAAGAGCATCTTCATTTTTGTAGGCACAATACACCAGGCATTTAACTCAGTGGAAGATAACAACGATGTATTTTAGTCAGGGATGAACCCTCGTCTGGCTGATGAACGTCACATAAGATCAGGACAGGTGACATAGGAAAGGGATGAGTTGTTCAGGTACGTGCAAGCTCTTGTAGGACTAAAGGCATTTTAGAAAGGCTTCAACCCAAACAACTTCATAGCTCTTAATGTGTCTTTGATAATTTAGATTTGTGCACACACCCTAGGTATGAACGTGCCTTCGTTTGGCTCAGCAGTCCCGCGCACAGAGCACCAGAGCATGTCACCCATCCGTGGTGGCATCCCGGCCGCTAGCAACGGGGCAATGCAGCCCCACGGATCCCAACTTACTGTCCCACCACAGATTTTCCCTTCCAGCCCCTTCAAGTGCACATGGGAGAAGAGTTTCCCTTGTCACAGCCCAACTCTGCATTAAACATTCATGCATTTAAAGCATATACAGTCTTGTAATTAAATGCCGGAATATTTTAGGCGCTTCTTGTAGTGATTCGCAGGGCTCGTAATTCAGTGCAGCATATGTTGCTTTTATAGTAAGCTGGTTTTCTGGCAGCTGCCTGCGTGGGTTTCCCATACTATCATATCCATCCTCCCGTCAATGAGCGCAGGAGGAAAGGGGGGAGCGGCAGAAACAGGTATCGCTCACAAACCAGAGCAAAACGTGTCCCCTTCGCTGCCCAGCCACAAAATCCTGATGTTTCCCGGTGCTAAGCTGAGACTCGGAAAGATGCAAAGACTCCATCGCTCTGTGTCAAGCAGTTTAATCAGGAAAGGGATGAAGGCTGCAGGAATTGTGCCATCTTGCAGGCTGGCGTAGGCTCCTTTGCCATGGTTACATGAGCCGGGAAGGGAAAATGAAAGGTGGTGGATTCTCAAGTGCTATTTTTTCTCTTTTAAGCCCAGACGGTTAACAAACCCAGTTTCCAAAGCTGTGGCAGGAACGCTAATGGGTAGAAAACACCCACGACCGCGAGTACCTGAGCGGAGCTGGTTCACACACCTCAGCTGCTGGTTTGTTGTTTTTTTTTCCTGGGAAAAATCTCACTATCACCCACCAGCTGGTCAACATTGCTACTTTTTCCCTTTTTTACTGGATCTGTAAAGTTAACAGCTTCATCTTGGCTCCTCCTCAGGGTTTATGCTCTCCCGGGAGCACCTGCAAGGGCAGGGTTGCTCCTATGGGACAGTGAATGGTGCTATGGAAGCAACTGAAGAAATACAAAGATTTCTCTTCATAATACAGGGTGTTTCAAAAAGATGGACCCATTTCCAAGAGGAAAACATGAGAAATTTGGTCCATCTTTCTGAAACACCCTGTAAACAACAACAACAAATGACCTACCCAGGAACACATCTGATTATGTGGCTCTTTGGGTACCAGAGGGCGATGCCCTCCTGCATCCCACCATCCTCCCACAGCCTAGGGAACAGCCTCTCCCACAAGGACACAGAGAAACTCCCTGATGTTAATGCACGCTTTAAATTATTGCGAAAGTGCCTGGAGCCATGGGTGAGTGCTTTAAATATAACTCAAAATAATGGAGTAAAAATAAGCGACGCTCCCTGGTGTCATCCCAAAGAGCTACGCCAGGACCTGGGAACATGCCCGGGGTCAACCAGAGCCTTCATCACGCTCCCAGTAAAGCATCCTTCAGACTTCAGGGATTTAATATCCACAGAGAAGACCCTGAATCTTTTGCAAAGGTTGTGATGCTCTTTGCCTGTTGTTGGGACAAGAATATTTGTGTTCTTGTTTCTCCTCGGTGGCAGCTGGCTCAGCCTTGTGGTATTCGGGGCTGTCGGTTGCGGTGTCTTGTTTCAGCCGTTGTGATGTGATGGGCAGCGCAGCCCCGAGCTGCTTTCCCAACGCTCTCGGTGTGAAATTTTCCCATAGTTTGTCAGGAAGCTCTTCCCAGCCACTTTTTCTTGGAACGGACCATTAACGCCGAACGGAAATCTGCAGGCTCAGGGCCAGGTTTCGTAATGCCTTCGGAAGCAACGCGGGGACAGTAGCATTGTGTTTAAAAGCCAAAAGTCGAACAAAAACGATAACCTTTGCCTTCCATGGCTGTATAAACATAATCTTTCTTTTGCTCGGCATGCAAGAAAATGCTATGAAGAAATCACGTGGATGCTGCTAGCCCCCAGATAACTTATTTCACTAAATATCTACTGCATGGGATTGCTGGCTGCATGGAAATTTCTGCTCTGGAGTTCTGGGGAATTGTCTGGAAACATGAAATGCTGGACATGCTGTAGCCCTCATGTGTACCTCCCAGCTGGGTTTTCCCCAGGAGCACATCTGTCTGCTAAGAAATGGGAAGGAAGAAAAAAAAAAAGGCAAAAATTTTAGCACATTTGGGGAAATACAGTGGAAAAATGCTTTTAGCTGCCCTGGTGTAAATCCATAGGGGAGAGTCGTGGGGGAGGAAGACCCGGGGCTCTCAGGAGCGGCTGGAGATGCTGCCCATGCCCAAGGCACGAACATCGTGAGGAATAAATGCCAACGTGCATGGTATGAGGATAACAAAGCACATCAGTAACACCCACGGATTCCAGAAGCTGCTTGTTGTTCTTTACGTCCGCAGCCCTCCCCTTTATATTCAAATTCAGCAGTGATTAAAACAATAGTTGTTTTGTGTTTGTTTTTTTTTTCCTGGTCAGGAACCACTCCTGCACGCTGCCGTTTAAAAAGACGTGTCTTGTTACCCTGAGGAGTTCTTGTTGTGTGTGTTTGAGGAAGAGAAAAGCTGGAGGAGGTGGGGAGGGCTGTGGATATATTTAGACATGTGTATGTTTGTCTGCAGGGACGTGTCCATGAAGAATTTTACAGTTTGTACCCGCCTCGATGCATTGCCCAGGGATTGAATCAGCCCTCGTTTGGGTGAGATACAGAGGAAGAAGATATGCACGTTACCAGCCCAAGAAAGACATTTATAAGCGGAATAAGCTGAGGGAAAAAATATTGCCTCCTGTATGCTGGGGGCCAGCACTGTGATGACCCATCTGCTGTATCCCCAAAGCCACCACAGCCCCTTGGTACCCAGCGCATCTCGGTACCCAGTGCCCACCACCATCACTGCCCCCGGTTGAAGAGCTGTGCTATTTCCTAAGACATTTTAATGGGATAGAAAATACTTTGGTTGTTTTATTTCTCACCTGCGTGACTCTCCAAGGAAGCACCTTGCAGAACTGCGTGAGTTTGGTCTGTGTTGCTCCATCATCCAGCAGCTGACTTTTGTCAGTCTTTGACCTCAGGCTCGTTTTCAACTGCATCTAATATTTGAGTGCTCTGCCCTGAGTTCCTTCTTTAAATAACAAGCTGCTGAAACAAGAGATGGAGAAGGAAAATGCATTTCCAATTCTCTGCCATTCCCTTTCACTGCAGCCTGTTGTGTATTTTAGATCCGCCACCAAATTATTCATGCATCAGATATCTTCACTGCATTGACTTTATGATGAACTCATAAAACATAAATATTCTGCACTCCAGAGGGATTTTTAGTGTGTGGTTTCGGGGTACTTAACAAGCACTTAGCCTGGCCCAAGCTGTGGCTTTTTCAGCAGAACTGAGCTCCCAGTAAGGGACATGTTGGGGACAGGGACCAGCAGAGTTGGGGTAAGAGGTGGCATCACCTGCTGTCAGGTCCCCATCCCACAGCATCACCATCAGAGCAGCCGCTGCCCTGCGGCAGCTGGCTCAATAAACTGATACATTTGCCTTTTTATTAATGCACTTAACACCTCTTTTTTATAGGTAGTTTCAATAGTTTAACGAGGAGCCATTAAAGCGTAATTGCAGGACATTCAGAGGGCATCTCTGGCACCAGCACTGAAGAAGCCATGAGATGCCCCTGGCCAGGACGGCAGCACATGGGTGGAGGCAAAACACCTGGAAAGAAAAGATGGGCAGAAAGTGAGAACTGGTGACTTCAGACAGGGAGTATTTATTAAATATAATGGAGGAAATACTCACGGAGCTTTTTTGCATTGGAAAATAAGTTAAATAAGATCTAAGTGTTTTATAAAAAACACACACATGTATATATATACAGATATATGTTGTTTGCAGGAAAAATACTCCAAAGATTACCAGGGTGGGCAAGGTGGAATGGAGCGGGTTAAACACTCCTGGGGGGCTCAGGCTCCCTAGGGATGGAGAAGGAGGGTGGGTGAGGATAAATGATGCAGGGATCACATTTCAGGCTCATTCGGGATGCAGCAGACAGAGCTGCAGGGTTTGCAAATGCTCCATGCAGGCAACGATACAGTCGGGGGTTTTACTGCAGCACTGCAGAGCAGAGCCAACCTCCCGCCGAGGCAGCGGAAAACCCGCGCTCAGAGCCTCCCGTTGCCGGTAATGGCTCCTGGTAATGACAAATGTGAAAAAACATTCCAACAATGTTCTTCAAACCACCTCAAAATGCTTTTTTCTGAGTCTTGTTGGGCTGGAACAAAGCGGTCGGGCTGCCCTCGATGCCTGTGTGATGGGAAGCTGCCCTCTCACTAGGTATGTTGCTGAGCAAACCTGGTTCTTTGCTGTCCTAGCAAATTCTTGCTCCAAAACGTGATGGTGATGCTCCTAAATTAAACAGAATCATTGTTCTGTTTCCCTTTCGCTAAGCAGTACTCAGCATTTTATTATATTTTTATTTTCAATTCAGTCATTTCTGTGGTTGCACAGCCTCCCCACGGGAGGCCACCTGCTGTGTCCCCATGGATGGGCTCAAATACACCTTTTATCCTCTCTCATCTTCAAAAACCCAGGTCTTGGGATAGAGTCTGCCATTCCTAGGCATAGTTTGCTGCAACCTTTGACATATTGCTGGTGCCAGGTACCCCTGGGTATATACCTCGGAGCTATGGAAAACCATTTCTCCCCCTGCCTCCACAGCATCATTCTCCAAGAGCCTCCACCATGCTGGTCACAGGACCAAAGATGCTTTTGGGGATTGCTCCAAAACCTGGTTGGCTCCATCCTGGGTCTCCATCCTGGGTCTCCATCACAACCACAGCAGCAGCAAAGCCCCTGGGTTTGCCACCCCGAATTGCTTCCAAGATGGAATGTGGGGTCCCCCAGTGCTGTCATTCAGGTGTGATGCTCAGAGCCATGCACCATCCTGCCCAGGTCACCTGAAATTTGCCCTAATTCGCACTAACATGAACACCGCCCAGATGTGGAGTTTGGGAAGGGAAGGGAGACTGCTGTGTGGTGGCACTGATGGAGCTCAGTGCCAGCATTGTTCACTGCTTTGATGGCTTTTTTTGGTTATGGATGAAAAATCCAGCTTCCTTCTGACTGTTGTACATCTCCACTTCTGTGAACCTGAGTTCTACTTTCTAAAATAACTGTTACAACACGTACAGTGTCCTAAAATATACACCTAACCTACTTTCATCTAGTCCTCTACTGAAGATGTCAACTTGCAGTTTAAGGAGCAGGGTCCATGTAGCAGGACATCGCTGGGGGTTGATCTGCTCCTGGAGCAAGCTGCTGAGAAGCAGCAGGGCTGCAGAAGGTGAAGCAATGGTATGTATGTATCTCTCTCTCTTTATATATACATATACGTACATATATATATTATTTTTTTTTCCTAAGGATCAAAGCAGTAACTGGAGCTTGTCACAAAACGCAGCATTTGGGTTTGGTTTTGGGACACACAGGCAGGCATTCAGGGACTTGTCCAAACCACAGAAATATGCAAACTCCTCTTGTCAATCCCCTGGCAACAACCCACCATGAAATTTCTGGGCTTTCTGCCTCCTGTCCAGCAGTGATCACCTGGGGCTGTCCAGGCTCTGGAAAAGGTGACAAAAAATAGGCTTGGATGGTCCCTTCCACCCCAAACCCTTCTGTGATTCTATGACTGTTATCACCTCCCAAAGTTACATGAAGCTGGTGCTGCTCATGGTCAGTCTGACAACATTCTCAAGGTTCCTTCCCCGTGATCCAACCAGCAGCATCACCCCGGGGTTGGGTTATGAAGTGGAGCTGTAGGTGTCAGGTTGCAATGAGGACGTCTCATTTTCACTGCCCGCATTTAAACTCATTTTTCAGAGGTGAAAACATTAATTTCTGAGTATTTTTAAGGCTCCATTGAAGAAGTTTATGAAGCATTTTCGCCCAAGCTGCAGGAGGGAAATGCAGCTTTGTGTAGAGGAACAAAGAAGTTCAGTCTCCAAGGACTGATGAGTGTACCCAGAACATGATGGGTTTATCCAGGTCACCTTTTTCATTTGCACCCAGTAAGGAAATTAATGAAGCTCCTGGAGTTATTACCTCTAATTCATGACCTATTAACGGCAATAAAGCTTTGAGAAAGCACAAGAGATATTATGCTGAAGGGCAAAGGAAACACGGGCACATGGTTCTTAGTGGTTTATCTTAGTGATTTGGACTCCTATTTGGGAGAGACAAATTATGGGGTTTGATCCCTGCTCCAAGGACAGCTCTGCATTTTACTAAGGAACAGCATATGTAATACTGACATGTAAGAAAAATGGTGATTGGGTAATTAAAGGCCGACTAATCTAACTTTATTTAAAAAAATAGGTGAAGGAAGGAGCCATCGCTGTTACAGAGGTAAATGGAGAATAATGTAAAAGTGGAGCAAAGGTGAAACAAAGGTTAATTGAGCCTGACTTTGCTAAGATAATGGATTTCTTAGACAAAGGAAATGCAGGAGATTGCATCTGTCTGGACTTCAGTAAAAGCAGGTGGCTGGGGCGTGGGGAGGAGGTGGGACAAGGAGGGGATTGCAAAGGGAGGTAAGAAATGGGGCAAGGGCAGGTGACAATGGAGGAGTGGAGCCTTGTCCTTCAAAGATCTGCGTGGAAAACCATGTCATTTGATATTTTTATTAACAACCATAACAAGAAGAAGAAGAAAATAAAAGAAAGAGTGCAGGTTACTGATGAAATCTGCTGATGGCACAAATTCAAGGGGAAACATCAATAACTAAAGGGCCTTGAGGGCTGAAATAATGGAAAGAAGATGAAATTAAATGGTGTAAAATGCACTTGGGTTCTCACAAGGAAGACTTGAATTCTATGATAAGAGCGCATCAATTCAAAATGATTGAAGAGTTCTGCCCAGTCACAGGAGAACGCAGACCTCCAGGAGATGCACAAGGACCTCACTAGACCTCACCTGAGACATTGTACTCAACTCTGATCGGGCATGTTCAAGAAAAAAATGAGCTCCCTGGGTGCAGGAGAGATTACAGGACCTTGGTGCATTTAATCTACAAAAATCTCAGGGAGGTAAAGCATGGGAAAAATCTGACTGCTGTCTGGGAAGACATTTGAGGGTCATATATTAGGCAGAGGCAAGAAGCTTTTGAAGTCATGTTCAAGTGGAGGAACACAATGGGAACTAGAGGAACCCTTTAAGATCTATAATGAAACCATGACAGCAGTGAGGTTTCAAAGACCAAGACACTGTTTTGGTGGCCAGTTGTGAAAGCTAAGAAGCCAGCTCCGCTCAAGATAGTGGATGACTACCTTCTTCGGTGGAGGAGGAGACTATTTGATGTGGTGCCTGCAGGAGCAGAGGACTCCACGATAAACCTGAGGATCTTTCAAGTCAGACCAGAAAAACCTGCGATCCTGCCACCCACCCTCAGAGTCAATCTGATTACTGTGGGTGATAAATAACACGCAGAAGGAGGAGGAGCGCACAGAAGGTGTTGATGTTGTCGAGGATTTCTTTGTTCCCACGGTCAGGTAGGTGCAGATGTCTGAACCTTCCTCCTCCTCCTACACCATCATCCTAAGGGGTGACTTTTAGTTGCCGTGGGTCTCAATAACTGTGTGATTTTTGAGACTGGCAACAAATTGAAGAATTCATTGGTGATAAAACTATGAGTGATCACTTGTTATTTTACGTGTTTTCCATGGCAACAAATCGGGTCAGAGGAACAGGACTTGCAAGTATTAATTACATTGGGCAATCAGATTTCATTGCAATGTGAGGCCAGTCTTCAGTGTGGACAAAATGCCAAGAGCCCAGTTCCGGGAGCAAAGGTGGATACCAGGGAGGTGTGAGGCTCAGAGCCCAACGCTTTGAAGATGCTGATGCTTCCATTCAAAAATACTATAAACCAAACCTATCTTCTATCTCCACTCACTAGTTATCTGAGTTCAACTTAAATGCTCAAGTTAATAAAGTTGAGTCCTGCTGCTTTGGTCCATTCATTGTTGGTCTTTTCCCATTCAATGTGAAAATAGACCCAATCAATTTGCCAGTGAGTGGTTGATGGCAATGCCTGAGGACACATACAGCTGCCTTAGGATGGTGAGGGAAAGGCAGAAGGGTGTCCTGTTCAATTGCAGAGCTCCTGTCCCCAAGCAGCGTGATGTGCGTCACCGAGCCAAGGGACATCCTGCAGTCCAGAGCTTCATTTTCCTTTTTCAGGGAAGAACAGAAGCTCCTTATTGCTCCAAAAGTAAAACTACATACTTAACACTGGCCAATACTTTGATTTTGGTAGAAGTTTAAGATCAATAGATGCATTTTTAAAACTCCGGTGGAATGAGTGGTTTTCAATACATACATTGAATTCAAATATCTGTTATGATGGTACTCAGGAACTGGGCTCCCAGGCTGGCCATGTACAGCAGCTTCCAGTATCTCCCGTGAGGGACCACAATGACAACATGCACAAATAGTGGTATATTTCTTGGGTCTTTAGATTCTTTGTATTTTCTTGGTAGTAGAAACAATGTGGGTGTTCATGGTCTCCTGCAGCCTCTGGCAACATTTCCAGGGGATGTCCAGTGCCTGCGATGCAATGGAAATCATAGAATTATGGAATGGCTTGGGTTGAAGGGACCTTCCCAGCCCCCCCAGTGCCCCCCCTGCCATGAGCAGGGACATCTTCACCAGCTCAGGTTGCTCAGAGCCCCGTCCAGCCTGGCCTGGGATGTCTCCAGGGACGGGGCATCTACCACCTCTCTGGCCAACCTGGGCCAGGCTCTCACCACCCTCAGGGCAACAATTCCCTCCTCATGTCCAGCCTGAATCTTATATTTTAAAACCAAAATTCTCAGATGCTGCTTTGCTTCTCCTGAGAAAATGCTGCCGAGCTCCCTGGGTACCCATGGCCTATTCCCTTTGCAAAATGCAAAATGTGCTGTGCTGAGTAACTTGGCACATCCCCCAAAATCACTTTTCTGGGTGACAGACAACCACACCAGCCAAGCCGTGTTTTCCCTCAAACACACCGTACATCAAAGTACTCAATGGCCAAGGGTGTGTTTCACCACAACTCCCTTTCTCTCCCCATGCGGGTTGGAGTTGAAGAATAACCCCCAGCCTCTGTATTAAAATGCAAAGTCACATGGAATCCTCTGCTCCTTTTAGCTTCATTAGGAGGGCCTTCGACTTGGCAAATTAAGATGAGCCAATCAAAACTGCATTTGCAAAACACACATTAACAAATCAGTAACTGTAAAAACAGCCATCAAAATAGCTTTTAATGTTTCCAAATTGACGGCAGTGAATGCAGATCATATGGTGCTCAATTGAGTTTAGGAATGAGCTATAATTTCTGCATATTTATATACCAACAGCTGAATTGCATCTTTCAATTTTTAAGCCTGTGGCTTTCAAGCCACAATAGTCCCAGCTCTGAAAACTCTTTGATTCAGCCCAAAACAATGGTGGGCAAAGCACTGGGGGAGGAGGAATCTCACCCATGACTTTTTCCTGATAAATTGTAATCTCTGTAGCAATGGAAGATATGAGAGGGCAGAAAACAACGGGCAGCAGAGGAAGGTTTGTCTGCAGGTACAGGGATGCTAAATGCCAAGTCTTCTGGCTTGGCTCCTGCATTTATTATAAGACTAGAATAAATGCATTTAAATTTTTTAAAAAACCCACCTGGATGTAATATTTCTTCCCAGCAGAAGCATACTGACTATTCCCCAAAGTGTTATTCTGCTTCCTTGTACAGTCTGACCTAGAATAATAACCATATCAATGATTTTAAATTAAGATACATACGCTGTCACGCTCGATTAGCAGAGTGCACAGAGTATCCTTTAATTTGCAATAAGAAGATAATCCAAATACATGAATGCTAATAGACATTTGTGAGGAAAGGACTGCCAGGAAAGCGAAGAAATGACTAAATTATGGAACAAGGCACAGTCTGGCAGAAGCCCAGGGCAAAAGTATTTGTGGTGGCCAGGAGACGGACCACGAGGCCATGGTCTTGGCCAGCAGCTTGCCCACGATGGGAAGAGCTTGTCAGCACAGCTGCACAGCTCCCGGTGGCCTCCTTTATTATAAACTCTTCAATTTTTTATTATAAATAATATATATTTAATAATGCGATGAAATTCTTGGCCATAATATTCTGAATCTGTAGGTACCTGTACTGAGCGCAGCCCATATAACTATAAAATCCTGCATTTCTGTGCGCTACGGAAGTTCCATCTGCATGGGAAGTGTCTTTATATATAAAGTAGAGACAACTGCAGCCGTGCTTGGCTGTGGTGACATATTTCCTCAACTTCTCTGCTCAATACAACTGTCCTCAGCAAGGGAGAAGAAGTCACGAGCTGGAAGAAGTTCAGCCCTTGGAGGGATGCGCTGGCAGGATCAGTTATTGCTGCTAATTTATTTCCAACCAGCTCAGCACAAGACGGATTTCTGCCTGCAGAAGGGCTGGGAACACAACCCAAAGCTTCTATCTGGCCGTGGGATATCAGATTGCAGCAGAGTTTTCTAGTTAGAGGCAGAAAGTAGATTAGGTAGCTCTGTGCTGGGTGGTTGGTAAAGGAGAATTTCACCTCCAAAGGGTTCCTATCAAAACCTGGAGGGTTGGAACTCTCCAGCCCTAAAAGGCAAATATATTTGGATTAAACTTTAGTGGCATCCAAATGAAAAACTTGAGGTGCTTTTCTTTGTGTCTCATTCCCCACCTGCTTATTTTGCTTAGTGAAAAGGACTCAAAATACCATCAAATTGTATTGAAAATCTAGAGAAATGTTGTCAACGTTAATTTCGTGGAAAAGCATGATAAAAAAAAAGAGATGATAAATGTGATTACGTGCCTTTTTCTCTCTCCTGTTTACTGGCTCAGGCCTCCAAGCAAAAGTCCCATTACTGAAGGACCTTCCTCAAAGACGAGCCACACTTTTTTTTGCTTGCGCACCAAGAAACGTGTTATTTCGGAAGTGTGTCTATCTTTCCATATGTTAGTTAACACCCCTCCATCCTTACCATAAGTTGTCCCAGATGGAGGGAAAACTGGAATTCCCCGGGACCGGCAGCATTTGGGCACCACAGATGCCTGCACCGGTGCAGCCGCGTGGTTTTGCACCGGCTGAAATTCTGCCTTCTGCATGCAAAATTAAATATACAAGCTGGCAGAAAATTATCCCATAGAGTTTAATTTCATGTGGCTGTTCCTTGGCTGGTGGTAGAGCTGGGGGTAACAATGTGGAAGGGTGCCATGAGCTGGGAAGAAGAAACGCAACACTGGTTTGGTTTGCTTGTTCTCAAAAGGCAGCACATTTATTTATATTATTTATGAGTCACAACGTTGAGCTGCGGAACAGTTTGTGGTGTCAGACACTTAGGGAAACCCCTAAGTGACAAGTCATTTTGAAGGTATGACCCACGGGGTGCAAAAGGGACATTAACCTATTTCCTTAGCGTAGGTTGCACAGCTTGCTTTAAAACCGCCTTGAATATTTTCTATAAGACGTATCTTAAAACAGCACCTTGAATTCAGTTTGGGCTCATGATTTTTGCTTTCATTGCTGTGTAAAAAGAAAGGAAATGGGGTATTTCTGGGGTGAGGCAGAAATGGGATGAGGGGCGCAGGTGCAGGTGCTGTCTGCAGGCTGCGGATGCTGCAGGACCGCCTGGCATCTCCCCACAGCCCATGACACATCTCAGCCCATGACCCTGCTCTCAGCAACATTTCCAGGAATGTGAATTAAATCTGGGCTTGCAAGGGAAGCCTTTAATTCGGGTCAGCAGAAATGCCCTGGCCACTGCAGACTCCCTTCTTTTCCCACCAAATCACCATCGAGTCATCAAGAGTTTGTATTTCTGTCCCAGCTTTTGGCAGCAACGTGTCCCATAATTGCAATGATGCTAATTAACCCAGGGATACATTTATTATACCTCCAGTAAGATCAGTTTTTACAGCAGGCCTATTTTGGGAGCAATGAAAAGACATCCTCACTAATGCTGCGTTTAATTGGGAGAAGAAGGACGCATCGGGGCGGGGGTGGGGGCTGAATCTGGAGCACTTTGCCATATTCAGGAGATATTTCAAGTGTGTCCCTGCCAACACCTCCTGTTCTGCAGAATTATCTGAATCTTTGCTGCAAAAATCCTATTTATCTCCCGCCACAGTGGAGCTGCCCCACAGCTGAATGCCATTCGCTATGAAAATATTTATTATTTTTTAAAATGTTATTAATATCAATGTCCCTGTTTGTGTGTGCCATTGAATACAATCAACAATCCCGTTGGTATTATCACCCAAAAGATCTTTTGCAATTAGGAGGGATATGGCCAGGACAGCCTATTCCTGCCCCTGGGCATAGGTTGTCTGTTCGAGGGGCTCAGGTATTACAATTTATATTCTTGCAGAGCATCTCCCAGCTGACCGAGGATCTCTCCAGATGATTTTTTTTGCCCCCTTTTGAATTAATGAATAACATAGTGATGGGCAGAGCATCTGACAAGAGGTGACAAGCGAGCATCCTCAACCACGGCACGAGCAGACAGGATCCCATCGCTTTTCCACCCAAACACTCCGCTCCTGGTCACCCCTTCAACAGCTTCGGGCTTGGCCGTTTGTCTGCAAAGGACGGGAAAATATAAACTTGGAGAAGCATCCTTGGATATAAAAACCAGCATTATCTCCCTTGCAGGAGCTTTTGCCAAGAAGCAATAGTTGAAATGATTTTTTTCATTTCCCATTTACCCCAGCTCACAATTCAGATTTCTCTCTATAAAACCAATAATGCATTTACTGAGGTTTAGGGCATTTTTCCCTGGTTTATGGCACAATAAAATAAAATGGGCCGGGTCTACAGCTGGTATTAATCAGTGTGGCACTGCTCAATGACCCGCTGCTGATTTATACCCAGAGAAAACCTGGCTCAACACTGTCCCATTGCATCTGCTTCCCCACCCCTGCAAGGCATGACCTGAGGGGACAATAACAAGCGCCAGGATACCCGGTCCCTTTGCATCTTCTACTCCTTTATCTAAACTCTGCATTTCTATCGACCATCACATCCGCTGGATTAGAGAGGACTTTGGGGCTGTCATTCTCCTACCTTGTTTGCTTGCTTTTTTTTAAGCTTCTTGTCCAGTTTATGGGTGCAAGGTGGGTCACACCGACCTCAACATCACTCATGGACACCGAGTAGTGTCTGGAGCATCCCAGCAGCAGCACGAAGTGCTGCTGCCAAGGTAGAAGATGACATGAAATCCTCCCATAATAGCAGCAGAAACCATCATAGAAATCCTCCAGAGAGGATGTATTTCTCCAGAAGGACCATCCCACGCACGGTCAGGGTAGTGTGGAGCTGATGCAGCTGTTGGCACACAACTGCACCTCGTCTCTGATGCATTTTTCCTGCCTGTTCATTGCCACATAAATATTGACTCATACCAGGTATGTGGCAGCAGATATGACCTAGAAATGCACTTCTTTACTTTTTCTAAGCTCTATGGGGAGGAATGTACATCTGCATTTTCCAAAGGGCAACTTTAGGGGGTTTTAAAATGCATCTGATCATAGCATTATGTCTGCTCTCTTAAAATGATCAAACCCTAGTATGTTTATATATGAGTCAATATGCTTTTTAGTTAATGCATAAAGAATGTACCTTTTCCATTCCTTCAGCACATTGCTGAAGTGCATAAGGATGGCTTGTGTGGTGCTTTGCAACATACACCTTTGTTTCCCTGCTCTGCAATGTGTATGGCACTCTTGCAATTGTCTTGGGCACAACGTGGTGGCTCCTGGGCAGGCAGCGTGGTCAAGGAAGCCGTGTCCAAGCAGAGGGAACCTCACAAAGCCTTCCTGCCTCCCAAAAGCTGGCACCCATTCCATTACCCAGCTCCGCAGAATTAACACCAGAGCTGTAAGCAAGGAATAAATCCCCAGTGGGTTAGTTGTCTCCAAAGAGGAGTTGTCGTAGGGAGTGATGAGCAGCAGATCTGAAGGTCTTCTCTAGCAGGGGCAATGTGGCGGGCAGCTGTGCTCTCGTGACACTGCTGTAAACATTTATTGCTCCAAATGACACACCATCTCTTATCTACACTTAGAGACGTCTGCAGTTACTCTGGCGAGGTTTCTGCCAGATTTCATTCATGGTTTGGGGAGGGGAAGAGCGTCTTATGGGACTCGCTGTCTGACACTGTTCGGTGTCACAACTGTGGTTCACACCATCTGCATCCACTGATGCAGTAACAGGATGACTTCATTTTCCCTGTGACATTTCAGAGGAGATTAGTTTTACAGTGTATAACTCAAAACCAGACCTATTTTTTCTCTGTTCCAGGATGGCCTTATTTCTGCACACCAGTGACAAATCACCTAGTTCATTTGGATTTTCATTTATTTTAACCCAACTAAACTCATTGTAGCTGTTGGCCTCTCCCTGCAGTTTGAGGACTGGCACAGTTCAGCCCTGACCTGGGTGAAACATTTCAGACCCCAGCTAAGAGATGACATGCTTAGATGTCACACTTGGTTATTATCTTGTAGCATGGAGGGTGTTGGCCTCTTTTCCCAGGTAACAAGCGCCAGGACCAGAGGAAACGGCCTCAAGTTGCGCCAGGGGAGGTTGAGGTTGGATGTGGGGAACAATTTCTTCCCCAAAGGGCTGTGGGGCATTGGAACAGGCTGCCCAGGGCAGTGCTGGAGTCACCAGCCCTGGAGGGCTGGACAGACACAGAGATAAGGTTCTCAGGGACATGGGGTAGTGACATGGCCGGCAACAGTTGGACTTGAGGGTCTTTTCCAACCAAAATGATTCTATGATTCTATGTTGTTGTTTCCAGGGATGTCCGATTTTCCAGCTTTCCCACTACTAGCTACCCGAGAGGCAAAGCAAAGTGGGGTGCACCGGTGGTGTCTCCATGGGTGGTGGCTCTTGCCTGGACCTCAATGGCAGCAGCAGGGCCAGCAGCCATAAGGGCAGAGGAGCTGCTCAGAATACTCTCGTATTCCTCAACCAGTAACACCCCTTTTCCAGCAGGAAAATTTTCCACCACTTTTGCAGGCAGGTGCCCGGGTGCTGAGGGACTGATGCGGTTGGGATGGAGGTCCTGGGAGCTGGCATGGCTTGAGCACCAGTATCACCCCTAGTACTGCTTGCAAGCTGGGCAGATACACAGTTGAAGCCCCAGCTGAGGATGGCTAAAACATTTTTCCAAGGCTTCAGGGTCTTGACCTCTTTCTCCAAATAAAAGGCATTGCAGTGTGCAGCTGCTTGATTTGATTTCTCAGATGAGCGGGTGGATGTGATGAGTAGAGGGGAAGATCCTCAGTCTGCTTTTGGTCTGAAGAGGTGGGTTAACTGACAGTGTCTAAGACACCTTAGTGTGGAACCAATGGCATCCTAGGCACAGGCTTTTTTTAAATAGAAAGAACAACTTGAAATCCTTAGGGCTATCACTAGTTGTGGTGAAATAAATGTTCTTATTTTCTTTCCTTTACTGTTATATGTTTTATTGATCCAGCAGTATGGTAGGAGACGTGCCTTTCAGACACATTAGGCCAAAATGTCTGATTTTTGCTTGGGTTAATACTGCTTCTTGCCACGGGGCTCAAAATGGCCCATTTAAATTCACTGGAAGGGTATTTTGTACGTCTAGAGATTTGTAAAATGGCCATTTTTGAAACAAGAATCAAATCCACAGCTCAAAGAGCTTACAGACCTGACTGTGCACCATTAAAATAATAGGTTAGTAGACTTCAGTGAGTGAAAACTGGGTATTTCTCTAATAAGAAAGATAATCCCAAATATACAAGATGAGGTCACTGGAGCCAGAGAGCTGCGGGTGGGCAGTGCGGGTACCAGCAGGGCTGCCGTGGGTGAACTATTGGCTGAACGTGTCATTGGCTTCACCGAAGCCACGCACCTTCAGACGAGATGGAATTTGTCACATTCCCTGTGCCGCAAAGGCCACAGTCTCAGCTGGTAACTCCCATCTCAAGCCCCATCCATCGTGGTGGATGCCGCAGATGTATTTTGGGAAAACATCCAGTCTTTGATTAGATGTTTCTTTTCCTGCTCTCTGGTTGATGTAATCCAGAGCAAACTGCATTAAATGAGATTTTAAGCTGCACACTATTAGATTACAGGATATTATATTAAATTATTATTGAAATATTATTGCGTTCTTGACATAGGAGCTGAAAGGTGTAATGAAGACATCAAACAAATGTAGGCTGGCCAGAGAGGGGCCTGACCACGCCGAAGCTAGGCAACCGCACTAATTAAAACCATTATGATGTGGAGTAATCAGTGTTCAGTGCAGACTGATTTTGCTCATGATGCATCAGTTGCAAGATCTGGTGGGAACAGACTTCATGTTTCAGCCCAGGCATGATCCCCATCACCCGCCCTGGCGAGTTACCTGGGAAGCAGATGAATTCAAATAACTGTGTGCTACAACTGCATTTCCATTAGGAGACTAATTTACGATCAGCAAATAGCCAGGATAATTACCGTAGTAAATGACAGTGGTAAATATTCAGAGGGGACATGCTCAGAGGCATCCAAGCTACCTACCACCTGTTGAGGCTCTGTGTGGGTGTTTGTATGTCAAACACTGTGGAAATCAATAGCAATAATCTACTTTAATGATGCAGAATCTGTTCTTTTGAATTGCAAATCCTTCGTACCACACCTGTACTGCTATTTTTTTTCCTCTGAGGAAAGTGTTCCCATCACCTTGTTCAACTGCATTTGTGGTTCCTGGGATGCAGCTCCCACCAGTCCCTGCTGAAGCTGCGCTGGGAAGAGCAGCATTGGTAGTTCATTGCTGCAGCATCCACAGTGACAGCCACCTCCTTAAACTGATGTATCGAAGCTCTAAAACAAGCCATAAAATCCCACGCATCCCCAGTGATGGGGACACTGCTGACTGTACTGCGGACACACACGTGCAGAGACGTGGCCCCACTTCAGCCACGGAGAAAATTTTGGCAAAACGAAACCAGCCCTTGTAGCCATTTCAGAGCAGATTTAAAGAGGTCAAGACACTGTATCTCTTGCCTGCTCTCAAAGGGATGGAGCAAAGCACCGGAGAGCCTCTGTGTGGCCTCTCCCAGCATTTCCCCATGCTCTGGAAATCGTGGCGGAAAATCCTCCTCCCAGGGTCTCATCAGAAGCCTGAGAAGAAATATCCTTGGGGTGCCATTGCAATCACAGCCCATTGCTCCAGCTCTTGATGAAAAACGGGTTTTACGATATTAAGCTTCAAGCTTCACAAGCGAAGAAAAATAAAAACCCTCCCATCCATGCTGTCGCACAGATTTTGGAGATTGTGATGAGGAGCCAAGTCAAAATATTAGGAGTTTTGCATTATGTGACCTACTCACGCTGACAGACTCGTGAGATGGATGTGATAAACAGTGCATCTGCCTGTGCAGATTAATGAGATTAATAGCGATACGTTCCCAAGGAACCGAGGCATTAGGCATCAGGAACAAACGTGTTCATCTCTGCAGATCTCCCATAACCCCATACAGATGCTGAAGAGTCCTGTGACATGGCCATCCCTGATGGGACAGGGAGTGTGCCTTAGATTTTATGACTTTTCTAATCACCATGGTCTGAGCTGCTTGGCAGTTTGGGGACAGGTGGTGACACATGGGTGGCAATGCTGCAGTGATGGGCAGAAAGCTCCTTGTTGGTCGAGCACCAAGTGAGCTGGTAGAGGTGGGGTGGTGATGACCACTGGTAGCCCTGGGACCACAGACACAGCCAGCGTGCGGGAAATGAGTGGGGCAGAGAGGATGCACTGTCTCCAGTCTTGGAGGACTTCAAGACCAAATAGGCTAAAGCAGTGTGGTCCAGCCCTGCAGCTGACCCTGCTTGGGGCGGGAGGACCCCTCCAACCTGAATGACCCCAACATCCCATCGAACGGTTGGGGACTCATGAGTCTTACTGAACTCTTCGTGCACTTCTTCCCACCAGGTTGTCCACAACCTCTACACCAGACTATTGAAAAGGCTGACATCTGTATTTCTGCATTTGCACTGAACACCAAAATACCCTTCAGAGCTCTACACCCACCTTCCTTCACCAGCTCCCTTGAAGTGGGCCAGCTTTTCATAGAACCAGAGAAACATTTTGGTTGGAAAAGACCTTCAAGATCATCGAGTCCAGACATTCCCCCACCCCTGTCCCTGCCCCATGTCCTGAGAACCTCATCTCCGTCTGTCCAACCCTCCAGGGATGGTGACTCCAGCACTGCCCTGGGCAAACTTTTCCAATGCCCGACAGCCTTTTGGGGAAGAAATTGTTCCCCAGATCCAATCTCAACATCCCGAGCACAACTTGAGGCCATTTCCTCTCATTATATCGCTTGTTCCTGGGGAGCAGAGCCCCACCCCCCCCCGTCCCGGCTCCAAGCTCCTTTCAGGCAGTTGCAGAGAGCAAGGTCTCCCCTTTTGTGCAGCTGGAAGGGGCTGGGGGCAGCCACGGAGCCACCTGCCTTCACCCCTTTGCTCTTTGCCCACCTTGGGTCACTCTGGTTCAGACCCTTCATACAAGCAAAACCCCTTTTGGAAGGGGAAGGAGGCTGTCGGGAGGAGCAAAGCACAGTACTGCTTTTTTGCCAATTTAAATAATGAAGGCTCTCTGTGTTACAGCGATTATTAATATTTTTATTAATACCTCCAATACTTCACTAGCCAGAGCCCATGAAGCAAACAGTGATATTAACATTTCTAGCTGTTTCACCTAAAACTTTCCAGTTACTTTGGATAACTAAATATGTTTCCTCCACACTTGCTTGGAGAGTAAAGTACATACTGAACATGGTTACAATACTAAGTGATCAGAAACAAAAAAGAGTCAAGGAAAACCATCTCTGGAGATCTTTCCTGCTGATACCACCATGCAAGAAACACGTGTGGAGCTGGGTGGATATTTGAGGAGGTTGGTTATCACAGCAGGCTGATCATTATGGCTTAATGACGCTCAAAACATCCCCTCCACAGAGCAAGGACGGACATTCTGGAGCGCAGGCGAGTACTCCCAGCAGCGCCTGCCCTTTGGAAATACGTTTCTTAAATAGCTCATTGCATCAATCATCTCTCTGTAGCGTGGCGTTGACATCTTTCCTTCCCCAAATCCCTCCCAGTGGGTAAAACACGTACTGGGTTTCAGAATAATGGCAATTAAAACGTCTCTCTTGTAATTTATAGTGCTCCCATAATGGAAATAGCAGGAGTTGCTGGGGCATTGGAACCCCCCTGGTATCCCGGGGTGCTGGTGACATCAGAGGAAACGGGCAGAACAGATGAAGCTGTCCTGTACTTGGCCGACTCCAAAGAAGAAAATCGTGATAAACTTCAAGGTTAGCCCAGAAAAATACATGTGGGGAAAATAAAGAGGAAAACATTTGCATTTTTCTCTTAGTTTCCAAAACAGGGTGTTCATCTGGACTTTGAAGGGATCTGCTGGGACACAGACTAAGGGTGGTGCCAGCCAGGAGGAAATAATCACCTGCTAATCACTAATCACAGACACCTGGGCTGAGAATGACTCTCTCTGTTACCAAGACAAAAGCAGGGGATAGTGAAAGAATCGGTTTACTCATCAGAAATCCCTTTTATCCAAATAATAACTGAAGGACAAACAGCAGCACAGGGAAAATATCCCTTGGCAGAGGGGACTTGGTCAAACGTGGAGCTTGGTGTGCTCTGTTATCCTAAAAAATGAAGGAAAATTCAAGTCATCTCTTGCTTTCTGACCTGGGAGTTGCTCTTTTTCACTCAAGGCAAAAGGGAAATATTTCAAAACTCAGCATATTCTTGTGATAATACCAAAAAAATTGCACCCAATCAAATTAACATCCATCTGGGACACAGTCCATAAGCTGCCAACAGTTAGAGCAGAATGAGCAATTACCCATTACCAATTAGCCAATGTCCTGGGTGGGGCCAATTTTCCTACATTTGTGGCTGGAATGAGAGCGTGATCCCCTCACCCCAGCTTCAAAACCATAGGTAAGGAGTTTTCTGAGCCATCGCTATTCATCACCATGCTGGGAGATCACTTTAAATTGGTTTTGTTTGTATTATACCAAATTTGCAGAGAAGAAAAAATAACAGAGGAAAAACAGGAGAAAAAAAAAAAAAGGTAATATAATCAGGTCCTATGTCTGATAATATTATTATTACATCTGATTTTGTTATTATTATGTTATAGTACTAGCACAGCAACTTGTTCAGCTGTGACATTTTTCTGTGCAACAACAGAGGTGGAGGAAAAATTGCCCTTGGCCACAGTGTTTAACATTTCCTTATCAGAAATGGGAACAAAAGTGGTGTAAAAATCCACAGAACAGTCTCCAGCCAGAGAGTTGCTTTTATTTGTTGCCAATTAATATAAGCTTCTCAGCTTATACTGGAGAAAAGAAGGATGTGGGAGCAATTAAAGGTTTTGCTGTGGCATTTGCTGCCCAGGTCCCAGGGGCTGTGATGGGGTGGCCACGATGCCTCGTGAGCATCCCTGTGCTGCTTGTCGATGTGGAGGGGAAAAGGGGCAGGAAAAAAAGGCCATAAATATGTATATTGGTGGGGATGGAGTTGAGCCCTGCCTGGGGACATGCTGGGTGACAGCCACAGCGATGTGAGGGGGATATCTTGGGTGCTTCCCCCACCCTGCAAGCAGAGCTGAGACCATCTCTGACAGCATGAAGGAAGGGTGGATTTCAGGATCCCAGTTCAGTGGTCTGGACCTGGCAGCAAGCCACATAGCCAGGCACGTTGAAATTTATGTTTACATGTCCTAAATCCCTACTTAATTACCAACTCAAGTGCCAGAAGCATCTGTCAATGTGTCTTTCTAATACCTTTCCTTTTCTTGTTTGCTTTCCGGGGCGCTTGGGAGGACAGATCCCAGCTGCCAGTGTTGCTGGCCGTGCCCGCTGGAAAGTGTGAGTCAGAGCAGAAGCATCTTTCTGGGCTGAGCTTGGTAGGAACCAGGCTGGGAGGGAGAAGCTTTGCCTTTGCTGGACCTCTCCTCCAGCTTCTGCAAGGCCACTGGTGTCAATTAGAAATTGGTATTTACTTCTTTCTCCTATATATGTGATAGTAAAGCAAAATTAATCATAGAATGTTTTGGGTTGGAAGGGGCCTTCCGAGCTCACCCAGTCCAACCCCTGCCATGAATAGGGACATCTTCACCCAGATCAGGTTGCTCAGAGCCCCTGTTAAAAAGCTCACTCCCATCTTTCTTATAGGCTCCCTTTAAGTACAGAAAGGCTGCAATAAGGTCTCCGGGACAGATGACCTTAGCTATAATGTAATGCCAAGCTCCAGCGGGCCTGGCATGCACAAGTTGAAGCACTCTTTGCTTGCTCTATATTGCATCTCATTTGGTTAATTTTTCTGCAAATAACAGCCTGCAAGGAGCTTTTCAAAACACACAGCTCCAAAACCTGGCTGCAGGGGGGAAAAAAGTGTCATCTCCTTTATTATCACTCAGAAACAAAGAAAACCAAAGCTCTTGGGTGAATCTAGGGAGATTTAGGTTAGACTTCAAGAAAACCCACATTGTAATGATCAGGAGAGTGAGACATTGCCAGGGTACACGACTCTCCGTTCCCTGGCATCTATGGGAGCTGGTTTCCTTTTCTTTTTGGTTTTAGGAGTGACAGTCTGACAGATGCTTTTTATTCATTTATTTCCTTAGGTTGGAGATACGGCTAGGAAAACAAAACATGATTCTATATGGTGCAGTGGTATTTGTTTGAGAAATACAAGACCTGGGTTCTCATCGTGGATTCACGTATGAGCATGTACTAAATCTACCTTTGCTTAGACTTCCATGTTTGGAGAGTGAAGTTCTAGGAAGTTCACTGAAACTTCTATATATCACTGGATGGAGATAGATGGAAAGCACATGGCAAACACGGGCTCTGCTGTGGAGAGAGATGCTGTTGGGAAAACCTGAACTGGGCTTACTGGGGTTTGTCTGTGGCCAGCATTAAGTTGTAAGTGGGATTCACACCTGTGATAGATGCCTATGAAGCATTAAATCTTAATTCCTCAGGAACAGGCTGTATGTTATCTCATTTGACACTGTACGTTGGTGCCATCACTCAGACCAGGAGACAGAACAGCAAGCAACCCCCTCTTAGAGTCATCAAGTGTGGAGCTGGGACCTGCTGTCAGTGATGGCTTCATCAGAAAAACCTGCTGCCAATTAGACATGCTGATTGGGGCAGGAGGGGCACTGATACAGCATCGCCCTCAGGTTAAGATGGTGTAAAGTTACAACGAAATGGCTGTAAATAGCTAGAAGCTGTTACCTGTGTTTTCCTTGAGGTTCAATCTTATCACTCTGTGTTTTTTCCACTTCTTTACTTTTATTCCTTTCTTTATTTTACTCCTTTTATTATTTCCTTTTAACCTCCCCTTACCCACTTCTTCCCTTCAGCCCAGGACCACAGCACTCAGGACAGTCTGTGTCTCCATCTCATGGCATGTTCTTCATCCTTGTCTATGTTCTTATGTCTCTAGGTATATTACTCTGAATTTTACAGGCCGGCTTTAGGCGTTACAATATAAACATGCAGCTGAGGTGAGAAGCAATAAGGATGCAAAAGCATACTTTTTGTGTATCACATCAGGGGTGTGCAGTGTTCAGAGCCCTGACTCTTGAAATATGTGATGTTGCAGGCTTGGAGATAAAGCTCTAAACTGCAGTGTTGATCTAAACATTCTCCCAGTTGTCCCAAGGAAACCGATTGCAGGAGAAATACCCCCAACTAGTTCTCAGAAAACACAGTTTTGGACAAAAATGTTACATATCATTTGAAGACTGGTGTTTGATACTTTGTCTATTAGTTTATATTATTGTATAATATTAGACTCTAGTTGTCATATAATCATTTTCTTGGAGAACATACTATTTTTTCAGTCTTTCAAGCTTGCAAAAAAAGGGGCATTTTTCAATTAACAAGTTGCAGTGCAAAGGTTCTGATTAACCTAAATTCAACTACTTTCAGCACTTCCCATCTATCTCAAGGAACAGGAGATGGCTGAAGCCTTCTCTTGGGGGCAAAATGAGACATCGGGCAGAAGTTAAAACATGGGTGGCACAGTGTTAAAGTCCACTGGTGCACTGAGGGTGGAAATGTGATCCCCAGGTAGGAATGTTTAATTTTGTGCTTTAATGCAGCCATAATTCTGGATGTATTTTGCTGAGCAGCGAGGAAGAGAGGCTGGTGGTCTCTGGACAATTCAGGTCACTGGTGGCTTTCATGCAAGTACCAGTGGAGGGGACGTCTCATATGACATTGGGAGCAAGTGATGTGTCCAGCGGTGTTGCTATAGGTTCTTCTTGGCATTGGTGTTTCCTCCTGCTCAGAGGTTTGATTTTTTCTGGGGGGGTCGTACAACTGTCCCAGGTACCCAGAGAGGTGGTGGATGAACCATCCCTGGAGACATCCCAGGCCAGGCTGGACGGGGCTCTGAGCAACCTGAGCTGGTGAAGATGTCCCTGCTCATGGCAGGGGGGGCACTGGGGGAGCTGGGGAGGGCCCTTCAACACAAACCATCTGTGATTCTATGATGTGAAGCTGAGCGCTCCCGGGAAGACAAAGCACCGAGCAGCCTCTGCTGCAGGGGGGGTTAAAGCCAAGACCTTGGCAAGGCTTCAGATGTGGCATCAGACCCTGAAATCCCAGACAAATGGATTTGGAACCCACCAACTTTCCAGGCCTGAGCAGCTTCTCCATCCCCCAGGTGAATTGCAGGGATCTGCTTGGGTTTTTAAAAACAACTTTCAGAAGCCAAAGCTGGCAGGATTCACACAGCTTCGGGCCTTTGCAGAGCATCACACAGACTTACTGAATCCAGAGCCTCGGGGTATGAATTTGCACTAAAATCATCACACAAGCCCAACCCAAAAGCCGTTTCCATGGTCCACAGGGGCCACCAGAGTATTTTCCAGTAAGGAGCTGGGGTGCTGTGTTTTTTTGTACCATGTTTCATCTCGATTCTGCTCTGCACGCCGCATATTTCCTTAATTTTTCCCACTTGTCTGTGATCTTGAACTGTCAGTGGATGTGTTTGCTTTTAGCTCTGTCTCTAATTGTTCATATTGCTAATTAACATCCTGTAATGTCAATGTATATTTTTACATGCATCCATAAAGCAATACATGCTGTTTAACACGTTCTGGGCAAGGATATCCCCAGAAAGCAGATGCGGGGTGTGTGGTGTAGGCAAATGTGAGATGCCAGCCTGAGCAGTGTGTGGGAACGGGTCGGAGATGATTTATATTTCACTCAATTGCTAAATGACCTTGCTGATAGCTACCATTAGTTTTATAGTGTTAAATTACAGGAGACGATACACTCAACATTGATATGATGGGATGCACCTCATATGCTGCGCTAAACACATGTAAAAAAAAGCCAACTACAGGAAAGCAAGACAATTTTTCGATTAATAAATATATAGTGGATGCCTAGTGGCTGAGAATGTAGCATGTAAAAGGCTGTCATGGCAGAAAGCAGATGTTGGATAGCTAGGAAAAATGTTTGCAATTTCTAAACCACTGCAGTATTCATTTCCATAAGCATTTTGTTGATCCGAGCTTGCACACCCTTGGGGACGAATCAAAGCGACTCTTCCTCGAGTTTGTCTTGGCTGAACAAATGTTTCTGAGCAACTTTGGGTTTGGATTTCTAATGGGGGGGTGGTGGCGATGGTGCAGAGGTATTTTTGGGGTGGGGTGCTGCTGCTTCGCACGCCACGGTCCATCCATGTCCCTCCCGCGGGACCTGTGCGAGTCTCCCACCATCAGATTCATCAGGTCAGTGCAGAAGCAAAAGCCAGGAGAGGAGGCAAGTGATGTTTTGAAGATGCTTTGGGGTTTTCACTGTGAAAGTATCTAAAATTTGACCTTCAGTTTCTGCCTGACTCATCCCTTCAGGGGCTGGATTGGGCTGCTAATATTCCTGGTCCTTACAAAGATGGGAGTTGGGAGACCCAGAACTGCTCAGATGATGTGTAGATGGCACCAACGTGGCCTCTCAACATGGTCCCCAACTCCCTTGGCTTGTCACGTGTCAGTCCCAACATTCATGTTTATCCATGCGGTCTGGCACCCAAAGCTGCTCCTGAAACTCCTGCTATTTAAAGCAGCTTTTCCTATACCTTTGCTTTGCTAGTGCTCCCATCTCATTTTAAATTTCACCCATAACAGTATCTTTTCTCTGCTTCCTCCATGTGTTACCACATGCTTTTTTCTCAGTATTTTTTTAATTTAACACCAACGCTTATTTACATATGTGTTTTGAGTAGACATGAAGCAAAACTTATGTCCAAAACAAAAATATTCTATAGAATGCGATACTTAGATGCCTCGCAGTGTACATCCCAGTGTGGAGACTCACCCAGGAACAAACTTCAACAAAATACATTCAAAATAAAAGGCAGAATTAGCATCCTTGAAGAGCTGGGTGCTGCCTGTATCCGTGAGCACACTGGTTATTTTGGCAGGGCTGGTTCAATTAGCTGACAGACAGCAACTGAGAAAATAATTAGCTGTTGTCTATTTAATTGCAAAATAAACAATTTTTTAAAAAGAAACAAAAAAAAGAAAAAAAAAAAAGATAAAAACCAGACCATGAACGCTGTGATAAAATAACAGTTCCAAAGTTTGTCCGAAAAGTGGCATGTAAGGAAAACCTTGCACAATGAGCATCTTCCTCCTGATGTTGCAATCTGTTCCCCACCCAGGGCTGGGGGGACACGGGGGCCTGGTTGCCCCCATGGGCTGTGCTCCCTCCCCTCTTCTTTTCCAGCAAGTAAGAAGAGTTAGCTTGCTTTTGACCTCAACTCACTTATTTTTTTCTTTCTTTAATAGGAAGTCATTATAATGGTACAACTGGCAGGTCAGAGAAACATCCCCCAGCTGGAGGTTTGACAGAATTATGAATTACAGATGTTGCCTGTGCGAGGAGTTGGGTTTCGGAGTCCCTGGGGGGGCTCCGGAGCGGTGCCTGCTCCTCCAGCGAGCCTGCGGGGACAGGTTTTGTATTTTCCACTCTAAATGAACTTTTAACCACTTGGGTTTTACCCTGTGTATTAAATACAAGTGACATAAGACAGGCAAGGACAAAGCAGAATTGCTTTGCTGCTCCCTCTCCTCGATACAGATGTGAGAAGTCCTGTAGAAACGTGGCTTCACATCTGGGCATCTCCCCAGACCTTATTGTCCCCAGAAGCTGTTTGCCATCAGGGGCTGGAGAAAGCAGCTGGCTGAGAATTCTACCATTTGTAATTATTATAGTTTAAAGTGTTACAGCTATATGGATAAAAAGGGCAGCGTAATATATTAACTTTGGGTCAAATTTTTCTGAAGGCAAGTTGAAAGCACAGTGATAATTACTTCTTCAATCAGTTCCACCAATTCTAAGCTGCTGGAGGTCCAGCCTTTGAGCTAAGCTTAACTAAGCTCAGCTCCATGGCTTTTTCCAAGTGTATAGTTTATGTCTGGCAAGCAGAGGTGCTGTCATTTCTATGGCCCTGCCCATAATTCAGTGTGGGTGATTAGACCTTGTTGCCATCTATATGCCACTCAGTTTTTAGAATGAAACGCTATGTCTGGTTGGTTTTGGATTTGTTGAGTTTGTGTTTGATTTTGTTTGGGTTTTTTTTGGTTGGCTGGTTTGTGGGTTTTTTAGTTGGTTGTTTTGTTGTTGTTTTTTTTTTTTTGTTTGGTTTGGGTTTTTTTGTCATTTTGTAGGTTTTTTTGTTTGGTTGCATTTTTTGTTTCGTTTCTTGTTTTCCCCTATTATTTTCATGCACAAATGCTACTTATTAGTCTGTCAATTTTATCCCCAAGAGCAAACTTTGCCTTCTGTAGCTAAGCTTGTTGTTGAGGAAGGATCCAAGCACCACCATGGATGTCCTCTGCTGGATGTTCTCACTTCTCTCATGGCCTCCAGTGACTCCCCTTTATTTTTATTGTGGCTCCTGATCCCTAGTTTACCTGATCTCGTTTGTAAAACACTAGGATTTATAATTTTTGGCAGATTTAGCACTCATTAGAGTTGGTTCATGTGACATACATGGGAACCTGGGTTTGCTCAGCCTGAAGAAGAAATCGCGGAGGGGATGAGTAGTTATCTGCTGTACCTGGCTGGTGGGATGTGCTGGAGGTGGGTCACCATGACCTGTTCAGCCTGGTGAGAGCACAGGGCTGGCCAGCACGACTCTGGAAATTGCTTTCAGCTTTCTTCAGAGGTTTCCATGCATGGTCATCAGTGGGGTGCACAGGTGAGCCCCACTGCTCCTGGTGACCCCAGGGTCTGCGAGGACCACCCTGTGCCCCACTCTTGGCAGTGTGGTGGGGACACAAGACACATCTTATTGCCATGAAGCCTCAGCAGAGCCAGGTATGGCTACGTGGGGTGCAGGGTGACAAGTGTCCCAGGCAGCTTTGCAGGGCTGGACGGGTGACCCCCAGTGCTGGACATGCCTCTCATTTCCCTCCAACCCCCTTCCCAAGAACTCACATCCAGCTTCCCCTGTTGCCAAACAGAAGACCCAAAGTTTACATTTTTTCAAGAGAACACTAAAAGCAACAATTTCCTGTGCTCTGATTACCCAGAGACCCCAGCCAGCAATGCAGGCAGATTTATGGGTTGGAGCAAGCTGCCCATTCTGCCTGCAGCGTGGGGAGCCCCAGCCTGCGTGGGCCGGGGACCAGCGCTAATGAGGTCTTCACACTTTAACGAAGCAAGGAGGGGAGGCTTTAGATCCCTGTTGCGCAGCTGGGATGAAATGTGGGTGTGAGGGAACATTAAAGGCTGTGAATGGAAAACAATAACAAACAGAAAAGGGGGAAAAGAAAAAAACCCTCAGTTCAAAAATAAAAGAAAAAGGGGAAGAAAAAAAACTAAGGAGAAAAGGGTGGGTGTGCAGGCATCATCTGATGCTGAACTCAAAGGTTCTTGCTGCATCCTTCAGACATTTCAGAGGCTGCTGTGACTCTGGGCACATGAGGAGGAGGAGAGCAGAGGACATGTGAGCGTTGTCTTCAGGAGATGATGCTGATGATGTTCCCAAGCAAGTCACCTTTCAGATGGGTTACTTACTATAAGCTCCTCACCTCCAGGGAGGTGTTTCCCTCAGCTTTGTTTTGCAAGCTGGTTTGTAAACAAAACCTCCCTCAAAGGCATGTAAGTGAGTAACACAGAAAACTTGTGAGGACCTTGTGAAGGCTCTTTAGTTGGTTGTTTGTATGTTTGTTTTTTGAGAGATTTGCTTGAAAGCTTCTTTGGAAAATATGGGCAAAAATGAGCAAAAAGCATGGTGAGGTTCAAGGCGTGGTGCAGTTAGAGGTGGCTTTGGAGTGGGAGTGAGAATGTGGGTTCCTCCTGCTGAACAAAGTCTTTGCACTTTGCTTTACCCAAACCACTATTTTCCCACAATTTTGCTGGTTCTTGAAGCGAGCAATGCAAGGCTTTGTTATAAATCAGTGTTGCTGCAAACTACGTGGGCCTGAGGTTCTAGTATAGCATTGGATAAGCCAAAATGAGAGCGGGGGATTTATATGCAATGTTCCCAGCAGACTCTTTCCTGCAGAGCTGATCTCCCTCTTCTCCTTTTCTCTAGTCTGTCTATACTTCTTTGGCCATTTTTATCTATGTTTTTGTTTTCTCATACTTGCCACCTCCACAGTCTCTCCTCCCTGGGCTGCAATGCCACAGGCACGAGGCATTGCCTAGACATAGACCTGAGACATAAAGCTCGGCTTAATGGAGAGAAACAGGCAGGAACTCCCTCCTGATGCTGGGCTGAGCTGGCTGCAGCTCGAGGTAGCTTGGAGAAAAGAAAAACACTTATTAATGTATTATAACATTAAATGACCCAGACCCAGACAAGGGATTGTTTTTTTCCTTTAAATTCCCTCCAGTTGGCCCGGACACCCCTGGCAGCAGCTGGAAACCAAAAAGGTTTTGAGACTGAGAGGCACATGAGCCCCAGACAGTTTGATTGCTCAAACATTTCTCAAAGATTAGCTGTGTCAAAGCAAGCACCAGGGAGGATAAATCACGTGGATGGAGTTGAGTTTTGTCCAGACTGTTCCAGAAAACGACTGATTCAAAAGTAATATGGAGATGGCAATTAGCTGAAGCTGCATTATCGCACACTGGAGCGTCCCACGTAGATGAGGAACATTTCTTCTGTGCGGTTAAAATACACTTGCCCTGTCCAAAAACTCACTGGCTGCGAGGCGTTGTAGAGATGAGCCAGATGTTTTTCTGCTTTCAAAAGGTCATTAAACAACTATTTTTACCACCCCCCCCCCGCCCCTAAAAAAAAGCAGCTTAGAGAAGCCATCCGTTTTGTCAGTTCTGTTTGCAGAACCCAACGGTTAAAGTTAAGAGAAAAAGAGCATGATGATGATCAGGAACAGGCTGCCCGGGGCAGTGCTGGAGTCACCATCCCTGGAGGGTTGGACAGACGGACATGAGCTTCTCAGGACATGGGGCAGTGCCAGGGGTGGGTTGTGGTTGGACTAGATGGTCTTGAATGTCTTTTCCAACCAAAATGATTCTGTGACTCTATCAGTAGGAAACCACCCTTTAGTTGGGATGGATTTCCTGGGATTGAGCTTCCCTCACCTAGGACTGACCTTTAAGAGCATTTTCCAGCCCCTCTGTTGTTTTTTTTTTTTACTCATCTCAGTTTTATTAAACACAGTATAAATATAGCACAGCTCTTCCTTTGCTCCTTCACACTTGGCCCGTGAATTTTTTTACATTGCCACATGTAAGAGTGATCCAGTTTGCTCCAGCTTTATTTACAGCTGCTGTTTGCAACTGTGAGCAGCCTTTGCAGAAACATGAATTGGGGAAGAAAACATGGGGGCACACCTGGGTTTTGCCCCATTCTCCTCACCCTAAGGCAGAGGATGGATCCTGATGGTATTTGCCATGGCCACAGAGGATGCTCCGGGACACCAATGCTGCATATTTACAGGTTAGTTTGATGCCCACAACCGTACCAGAGGTATGATTTTCCCAGTTTTTATTTTTTTTGCTAATTTTCCCAGGTGGGGAGCACTGGTACACATAAATCCATCTATAAGGATTGATCAGAAGCAAAACAACCTGGGGGGTTGTGCAGATGGCTTTTAAAGATCTTTCCACATCTTCCATGCACACATTTATTTAAAACCAATTTCAATACAAATATTCATTACTACCTTTGCAGGAAACCTCAGTGATCCCAGGTGCACAGGTGAGATAAAAAGTCTGGAGACAGAAGAAATGATTTTTTACACAGAATTTATAATTATTTTGGTTTTGACGTGAAAGTGGGTATTCGATTTACCCAAAATGTGGGTCTTTACAAATCTTGCGGTGAGTGTGTTTATGCTGGAGTTCAAGGTGACCTTTGAAAGAATTTGTTGCTGTTTTATTGATGTTGTCACTAAATAATCACCAGCCGCTCCTTTCATCCTCCAGCAATACCAGCCACAATCAGACATGCAGAAGAGAGGAAGAGGAAAAGGAAGAGGAAGATGCTCTTCTTCCCTTGCCAGAAGTTTGATGCCGTATCCCATGGGATGTCCATGGATCTGCTCTCTCTTCCTCACCCAAACCCAGCCCATGTCCTGCCCCATGTCCTTGGCACATCTCCTGGCATTTGCTCCCTGCTGTGATGAACCCACGGAGTAACACCAAAAAAAACCTCCCAGATACCTACAGGGACATAATTTTCTGGGTGATTATATAAATAACTGGGTTATTTCACCACGCATTGCAGCTTAGCTAGAGATAACTGCACAAAATGAAGCTAAATAGCTTAAAGATGAGAAGGAGTTGGCAATAATTTTCTAATGTTCAGCAATTTCTAGCGTTCACATGCAGCATCACATTGGTAGGTGTATTGAGGTGTAGTACATGCTGTCCTGTTCACAGGGATGATAAAATATTGTTGGTTTATGCGGGGAAAGATGGAAAATAAGATAGTTCTGGCAGCAAAAAACCTTTAAGCTTCCTGGGGAGGGATGCTGGGAAAAGCTGAGTTGCAGCACAGTAGGATCCTTGTGGAAAGCAGGACATGCCAAAGGCTCCTGTTTGTGATTCTGTGACAGAAGAGATACGGAAGGGAGGAGCAGCATTTGGGAAGGAAAATATTAATTAAAAAAAGAGTGCTTGGACAGCAAAATACAGAAGAGAAAAATTCTCTTCTGCCCTGAGGACTCTCCACTTACAAAGTGAGTAACTATCCTGAAACATGGGGCAGCCTGAATTCTCTGGGAAACACAGGAGCATCGCTTTGCAGGTCCTGCATCCCGGCACAGAGAGGCAGCAGTATGCTAGCTTAGCAAATTACCCCTTCTGGTATTTAGATAGAATCATAGAATCATTTTGTTTGGAAGAGACCCTCAAGATCATTGAGTCCAACCGTTAACTCTGGCACTAAACCAGGCAACAACACTGCAAAGAAATCTGACAGAAGTAACTTAGAGGCAATGTCTGTGATTTTTAATACAGTGTTTAGGCACCAAAGATGACCTGAATAGGAAAAGTGAAGACGACCTGTATATGGGACAGATGTATTTTCAAGGACAGGCTGGGATTCACAGCGCTCGCCCCTGGGAGAAGCTCCATTTAATTCAGCAGGGCTCCTCCCAAACCTTATTCACTCATCATTCCCATGTTGGTTCTGAAGAAATCTTTTCATCGAATATGAAAAGAGAGCACGGAGCTCTATATTTACAAAGGGTTGGACTGAAATGTAAGAAATTAGTAGTTTCAGCCCAGCTGCTGCCAAGACCTACATTTCTACAGGCAGGACGTGCAAATGGGGAGGAGAGCCCAGAAAACTGTGTGCCCTGGTGGGGTTAGTTTTAATATCCTCTGGACACCCGTCCTCAAACCATGGCTGTAATCCAACTGCAGCATCTCCTTGGGGAAAGAGCAGCCAAAACTGGTCATGGAAGCCCAACACCGTGGCCTCAATGGGGGCTGGATGGAGAAATGCCAACCATAATGTAGGTACTTGCTGAAAATATCAGCTAAAGAGGCTCAGGGGCCAAAGACATACACACACAGACCCACGTACATGGGTATATAGAGAGATGGAGATGATGATAGAGATGGAGATGATGATAGAGATGGAGATATGGAGATAGATAGATGATAGATAGATAGATAGATGTGGGAAAATCTCGTCTGTGAATCACTGTCTTTAACAAGGTAGTTCATTCCTTCTGGGAATTAAATCCAAATGATTTTATTTGCTCAGTCTTATCTGTTAGGCTTAGTGCTTGGCAAACCACAGAAGGCTGGTCTTGTGGCATTAGCAGGCAAATAACAAAAGATGCTTTAATAATGATACAGCCAAGCGTAAGGCAATGAGATGTAGCAGGGGGAATTGCTGCTGTTTGTGTAAGGAAGGTTCTGAGTGTTCTCGTGTTGGAAAATAGTTGGAGGTGTCTAAATGTGAAGAACATGTAACTTGGGATTTGTCTCTTTGCCTGGCAGAACCTCTCCCAAATAATTAATCATTGCTGTATATAGGCTATGATTCACGCTGGAGGAAATGATGAATTTCGGACCACACTGCGCATTTCCCACAGTCCTTTTTATATCAAACGATTATTCCATATTCTTTGTTTCAGCTGTGATGAGAAAATAATAGGTGATTGAATCATTTCCCCTTATCTTCAAGTTATCACATTAAACGTGCGCTCAACTGTCTCAGCAATGACTTACTGCATCCAGTTATTGTATTAAAGGCGGCATGGCAGGCTGCGGGTGGCTATTTCAGTGCATACAGGGGGTTTTTCACAACAATTCTCCATTTCGAACATCTGACAAGCGCTGCAGACCGAGGAGGTTCCAGCCTCCCACTGACTTCACTAACAGCCCCACGAGTGCTGGAGGGGTCGATTTGCAGGGACTCCTCTAATACTCGGTTTGAAGAAGTAAACGGTGCCTCGTTTTGCAGAAGATGACAAAACTGACAGAGAAAAAGAGAATAATGTAAAGCTGGGAACAGCTTGCTCACATTGTATGGGCAAAGGTGTTTCATAGTAGTCAGAAAATTGCTTCCTGACCCTTGTCTTTAACCCCAAGGAGGAGCGAAACACCACGTATGGCATCAGGGGAGAGAAAACTCTTCTTTTATTTTTCTCGTCTTCCTTTCCAGTATATTTCTGAAGCGCTGGAGCATTTTCCCTGCAAAGTGACTCTTTGCAAGGACTACATCACATCACCCAGTGGACCCCACAGATACCCCACAACAGGCGTCATTTATGGCTGCGGTGAGGGAGAACATAAGAAAAATAACAGGCTGAGATACCCCTCTGGAGCAGCTTTCTTGTTCTCATCTTAAAACCTCCTTTTTAGGGCCCTGCAATAACCTTTATTTTTAGTGCTTTCTCCAGAGAGTTTATTTGCTCCAGTGCTTCTCCCAGTTAATTTGTCCCACACATTTGCCACCCCGTGCACAAAATCCTCCTGCCAATGCACCCCATAGGCACTTCCTAAGCTTGGCAATTATGTTCCTTCAACTTTTGAAACCCTTCCCCTGCACCTTTGCAAACAACTCGTCCGTGCCGCTGTTTTCCCCCTCACTCGCAGCTTTCCCACGGCAATCCCGCAGCTCCCATCCCCGACTCCGCTGAAAAATCCCATTATCATTTCTGCCTTCATTACTGCAGCTGGGCATTAAGCTAATAGCTTAAATTATTTTTTCCCACAATAACGGCCTAATCCTTTCTCTTATCAGTATAGCAGATTATTTTTCCCAAGCGTGGTTAGTACCTTGTCCTCTCCCTAATTACACGGAGCCAAACTTCGCTCCCAGATGAGCACAGCCTCGGAATTACCATCAGGCAGAGCTCCGAAGCAAAACTCCTGACTTTGAGAGCATCTTCCTACTACCCCACCTGGCTAAGCCAAGGCAGACAGAGCATGTCACCTGTCGACTATAAATATGCTCCAGCCTCTCCAGCTGTGATTTACCGGACACTTCCCCATCATTTGCTAATAGTGAGGGGCTGTATCAACCCGAACAAGTCAGTGTGAATCCTTTCCATCAACCAAGGGCCAACCTGCTTGGCCACAGACATTTCCGAGGTGAAAAGAGCAGAAATAACTTCCCAAATAATTACAGCGGAGCGCGAGAGCTGACATATTTCTGCCTGGCAGTTGCACAGTTGGATTCGGAGATTGCAGCAGCTTCATGGTTTAATTACAAGCGAAAGACGCTGTTTGTTACAGCAGCGCAGAGCACAGTTGTCCTTATGCTTCTTTCTCTAATTTATCTTAATAGCTACTATTTTCATTAGCGGGTAAATGGCTCATTACGCCCCTCCAGCCCCTGCGGATGGGACCCGCAGCCCCAAAGCTGAGCCTGGGTAAACTTTGTGCCAAACCAAGCCCAGAACCCTGAAGCACATTACAAAAGCAAACCCCCCGCTTGTATTTCACTGGGTTAATATCCCACTGTATAGAAGCATAAACACTGCAAGATTACTCCATGGGTCTTTAAGGAACTAACTTTAAAGCATCATTCACCTGAAAGACCAGATCATTCCCTCCAGACTTGTTCTATTTTACTGAGCCTATAATAGGAATTTCATTTAATTTTTAAATGCCTGCCTTCATGCAAGACCTGAAACTATTCCAAGGCCTCTGGTAAATATTTACCCCGCATCCTCATGTGTACAGACAAAGCACCTTAGGGGCTCTGTGGGCCAAATTCACTCTCATTTATGCCTATGTACATAGAGAGGTCCCAGCGCAGGCAGCTGCCGTGTTACGAGAGCTGCTGCTGCTGCCTTCAGATAGTCCTCAGCTTATATTTGCACTCTCCAGTTGCAAGAAATCCATATTTCTAATTTCTTTTTGATTTAAAATGACCTTACGGATGCTGTATCTTGCACCAGTATGCATTGTGCACCATGCAGCTGCAATAGCCTAAGCCCATAACGACATGGAGAAATTAATATCCTAATCTCATAAAGATTTTTAAATTGTAACTTAAGCTGCTGAGGATGGATTATGCTCTCAGAAACCAATCACCACATCACCATTTTTCTTTAGCTAACTGTTGGAGTAGGAGAGATTTCTCTAATGAAGGATGGGAGGGGGGCTGGGAATCGATGCTTCATTACTTACTGCCGTGAGAATTATTTTTGGCTCCTGACACCTCGTTAAGCTTATTTAACAACAACACAATTATTTGCCTGCCCAGAGAAATTCTTAAAATTAAGCAGAGAGAGAGGAAAACAAAAATAGGCATTAACGTCTCAGCAGGAAAAATTCCACCACAGAAATGCAAAATATGAAATCATATAGAGGGTTACAACCTGGGACCTCATTTCATAGAGAATCTGTATGTAAATTCCATAGTGTATAAGGATACAGTTAACCTGTCACCTGTCCACTCATGATGGACATAGTACACTTTCTGCTGCCTTTCAGAGATGCTGGTCTGACTTCTTCAGGCTTTTTATTCAATAAAATAACTTTTCTAATATTTTAGCTTGTGCGGGTGACGACCATCAACTTTCTTTAGCATGAAGACTTTGTAATAAGTTTAACCTGAACAATTCTTGTTCTGCAGAAAATAAAAATGATGTGAGGCAAAAAGCTACTTGAACTTTCAACTTCTAGTGGAAATGGTATCACTTTTCAACAGCACACATTTTCACTGCAATGTGCATATCTCCAGCCCACCGAAGGCACAGCCATCGCACCCACATACCTTGTGTCTGTGGGAAGATGCGTCTGATTTGTACAAGTTCTGGTGATTTGCTTCTCATTTCTTTTCATTCTGGGTCTCACCTGGGCCTGGTTCCTCCACAAAGATTTCTTTCCCCATGGAAACTTCTGAGTACCGGTGCTGTTGATGCCATTGGGAGCTCTTAGCTCTTATTGCAGAATAATTGAACTTGTAACCTCTGAGTCTCAAGGCATTTGTACCTTGGAGGACTCTTTAGCCCCTCTATCCTTCCTTGTCTGCCTGTGGGTCCCCCCACTGCTGCCACAACAGGCAAGATTTGGGTGGCAAATACATAACCTATGTCCATTCCCAGCACACAACCAGGAAAAAAAACATACTCTCAAAACCAAAGGAAACATCATCATTTCTATTTGCACCAAGTTTCAGGAGCTGCCCCTCCATCTCCATACATGTGATGATAACCAACCCAAACTACTCACCGAATTTCTATTCGTTATTCACTTTTATTGCATGGAAATGGGGTTAATACTAAAGAAAACGTTCTGAATGAAATGTTATATGTTGAAAGGAGATGTGACAGATGTGAGTTGGTTCTGGGGCCCCACACTGAGCCCCTGCGCTGGCGGAGCGATGGAGTGCAGGACAAGAGCCATTAGCCTGCTATTTCTGTGCAGGTAATAAAAGAGCTTTATAGGTAAAGGTCTGTGCAGTGCAAAGCCAAATTATTGCTGGGCAGCCTTGGAGCCTGCTAAGGTTCTTTCTAAAAAAATAACCCAAAACATTAACATATGCACAATTAGGCTGGCTGTATTGTTATGCCACAAGCAAAATGCAATCCTTTCTTGAAATACACATAACAGCTTTTTAGTTCAAGAAAGCCAGCAGGGAAAAAAGTGTTAGCATTAAAGAACTGAGTGTTTTTCTATCACATCTAAAAATAACATTTATATAACCACCTACCCTGACATTTCACATCAGCAAGTGGCCAGAACCGCCTCGCTCAGCTGTATTAAAATATGCAAACACAATGGGATTTTAGCAGATTTTGTTTCCTGTGAAAGAATTGCATAACTCAAGAGGCAACAGCAAAGCCAAAGAGATTTTCTACTCTGGCTAAGACATATCATATGCAATGCGTCCTTCGGCAGCTCAAGTGTGACCATTGCTTGTGATAATGAAATATATTACCTCTGTACGGCCAGTGTTATGTGTGCAGCACATAGTGAGGCAACAGCAATTAACCTCTGGCAAAATGAGAAAACACTTAAAGGCAGCAAAATGTGTCGGCTGTTGTCTGCTTTTGGCCTCTCCTCACACAAAGCAGCTTGAAAGCATATTGAAAAATATGTTTTTCTTTCCTTCTTCTTTCTGACCCTGCTCCCTTACAGACACCGTGACTCCCTTAGAAATGTTTAGATCCTAACGAGAAACACCATTTATCTAACCACAGTTAATGCAATACAAGGCCAATATCTCAGGGAATAGCTGTCAGGTTTAAAAACAAGACAATAGTATTTATTCCAAATAACTGGGGTGCAAAGATGTGTCATTATCTGTGGCACATGCCTCGTCCTGTTTGTGGGTATGTGATCTCATGGTAAGTGATCTCCTGGTTGCACCATGTATTTGCAGATCTGCAAGGGAGACTTTGGAGCAAATGGTGAACTAAGGCCAAGTCCTGGTGTCCAGATATTGTAGCCCGGTACAACAATGCAGCTGCATTTTGGGCAGGGGTCTGCTTCTGGTCCAAGCCTTGGTCCTTCTGCTCCACCTGAGAAAGTGTGGGATGTTCTTCTCCAAGAACATCTACAGAGTAGATGAGAAGAGATGTTCTGAGAAGAGATGTTCTTCTCCAAGAATATCTACATACAGGAAAGCTGAAATGAGAATTCAGTGGTGTTTCAGAAATACCCAGAAACACAATTCCCATTCCAGTTTTCCTATATGTGGATGTTCTCAGAGGAGCTGATCTGGATTTTTCAATTAGCTTGAGTTCAGACAGAGGGGATTAGACCCATTTCCCGGTTCAAGGGGCAGCATGTGGCAGATAGACCTCCAAACTGCCATGCGTTGCTTGAAGGCCCTTTTGGTCCAATGCTGCTGCCTCCCAGGAGTGTTTCTCAGCCTCCTCTGACTTTCTACAAATCATTCGTTACTGAGACTGATATTACAGTTATGTAAACATACATTATTTATCTGTTATGGCCCTTTGAACTGGATGAGTGCTCCCGGCTTTCCATTATTCCATGTCTAAATTAATCATGGACTATAAAATCAGTCACCATTTATGCAATATGAAAAAAAAAGAAGTAAAAATAGCACTCATGGTGTAGAGATTTCATGCGGTGTTCCCTGGACGGTAACTACTCAGGCATCATGCTTCTTCCTCTAGACCTGTGAAATATTTATTGTTTTTTTTTTTTAAAAAAAGGATAAAAAAACCTCTTAAAATGATCTGTCTCCTCAGGAGAAAGTTGTTCGCTGATCTGGTCATCTACTCCCTCACCCTGGGGAATGTGGCTCCATGTCCCCATGCAGCATCCTCTGCCATGACCCTCTGAGTCATCAGTGCTGGTTCCTGGCTTCAAACCCAATTTTTTGGCCCCTAGACCCTACATGGAGACAGGAGGGCTCTGATTTTTCACTAAATTGTGTGATATAATGGACGTATCTTCTGGTGCATCTCTGGCAAGCAGCATCTCCTTAGGTGTGTGTCCAAGAACCCCTTTTGTGGTAATTCCCATCTCCCAGACCCGGCACTGAAAACCAGGACCTTCAACAGCATTTTTGAACAGTTGAGTAATTAAACAGGAAAAGTTACAAAAAGGCTATTTAGGATGAAGATGGGTGATCTGATTTAAGTATGGGAAAGCTAATTTTGCCACAAAATATTGGCTCAGGGGTTTCACCGGTGGAGGTGGGAGCAGACTGATGCTAAATTCCCACCTGGGAATTTGCAGCTTCTCAACAAATCAATAGAAAAGTAGAAGGTTTGGGATGAGGTTGTCAAAAGGAGGAGGTGTCAGCCTTCATCTCCAGCTCTTGGGGGTGTCTGACATCACATCTAACATAGCTTCAGTGGTGGGTAGGTTTGCATCACACAACAGGTCGGGGATGGTGATCTCTTGCTGTGTACAACCAGTAGCCTCTCACACCTTGTACATCTTCTGGGGACGTTTGCACAGACTGACACCAGTGTCCCCACCAGGAGCATGAAGGGCTAACAGGGAACTGTGACGTGGGGAGCTCCAGGAGGGCTTTGACACCCTCATCTGTGAAACGAAGGAGGTAGCGGCTCCTTTCTGCTTTTTAACATGAATTATACACTTTTCTAGACCCAAATGATCCATGCTGTCCACGTGCCTGTCCCCAAGGCAGCTGCACGTGGGGGACAGCAGAATGCTCCATCCAGTGGTACTTGCACTCACCACTGCTTCCTGCTGCTTGATGAACATCAGAAGAATTAATTGTGTCTGCTTTGGCTGTGTAGGGTGCTGGAGCTTAGTGCCTGAAGTGTGTCAACCCTCTGCTCCCATCCCAGGAGCACCACGTGCCAGGAAGGAAGGAATCCAGCTTCCTTGCACTTCCGTTGTCAAGAAAAACCCTGGTGGGAGAGGAGCTCAGGGAGCTGGTTTTCTGCTGGGCACTTCTACTCAGTCCACCCCAGGGTGTTTTCAGGTGTGCGTAGGCTTCACACACCTCTGTGCTTGCTTGAGGCAGCTCCAAACCCCAGTCAGCATCTGAGGCATCATCAATGATCCCAAGAGCTGCTCTGATCCAGCATCACAACTGGACAGACAAGCTGCGTCTTGCTGACCTGTAGGATGAAGGCAGGGAGGACTAAGAAAATGAGATATTTGAAAAAATTCTTCTATTACAGTTAATGATGTGCAATTAGCAGACTTAACAAAGATACAACTCAGAAGCCCCTATTAACAATGTCTTAGATATAATTATCTATGCAGAGGATGCTGCTACCAGGCATGGAGTATTATGAGGGGGTCAGAAAACACCGCTGAGTTACCAGACCCTCAATAAGATAATTCTTTTCTTGTTGATGATGCTCCCCATGCTTCAGCAACAGCCATACCACCTGAGCTGAGCCTGGACCACAGGAGATGCCAAAGTCACCCATCGCATCCATGATGTGTGGAGCCTCCTCAAGGGTTTTTTAATTGAAGGAGCAGTCGCTCTTGTGGGAATATCCTGCAATATCCCAGCTCATTCAACTCCACCTGATAATCACTGGCCTTGCGGCGACTCCTTCCCTTCCCATCTGAGGCTGCTTCCCCTCCAGCGGGCGGCACAGCTGGAACGAGGAACTTCTCAGAGCTTTAAATAACCTCTTAGCTTCCCCCCTCCCCGGACTTCTGCTCCAGCTGGGAGCAGCTTTCCTGTTTGTTTGTTTGTTCCTTTTTCCTTGCCATGATTGCAGAGAGGAAGGAATCCGGTTTCTGCCTTCCCAAAGAGCTCGAAGATGAGCGGCCCGGGCTCAGAGTGCGATCACTCAGCACTGCGGCTTTGGTGGAGAATTAAAGGTCAGGGCACTTTTACTGGTATTTTTTTCATTCTGGGCTACCACGGGGTCACGGCTGGTGACAAGCACATGCTAAAATCCACTTTTTTGAAAGCAGTTCACAGTCCTGAATGGGGCCATGAGAAAGCAAGGGCATGGAAATCCAAGGAAAGCTTTATTAACCCTCTCTTTTCTTCTGATTTTATTTTCCTTTTAAATCAAAGGGACTGTTCAAAACCTGGGCTGATATTTGACATCCTTGGCCTCACATTTTGTCATGGGCGACGGCTGCTTCTCCAGTGAGTGGCAGAACAGCCAGACCCTGGACCGCTCTGTGCCCAGGACGGCATCACCGGTGGGGACAAAGCGGGAGGATGCTCAAAAGCTGGGACTTACTAATAAAAGGCATTTTAGAGGGGCTGGGGGCTTTGAAATGCTTCAAATGTTGACTCCTTTGGGTGAAAGGTTGTGAGAAGTAATCAGACACTACAGTCTCATGTTGGAGATCAAAGGGGGTTGGCCAAAGGCATCAATGGCCCCAGCCACGTTGCCCACTGGGCCCACATGGGAGTTCAAATGGCCAGAAGCTGCTGTAGGGACTCAGGGTCCCTGTTCTCCAGTGCTGTGCTCCCCGTGTCACTGAAGCCTTGTGTAACTCCTCGAAATGGAGGAACACTTTGAAAAAATATCCAAGTTAATTTCTTTCTAGGAAAAAAATTCAGGTGACACCAAAATCATGAAATCCCTCTGTAAAATGTCTTCTTTCCTGGTAGCTGGCTGTTCATAAAGACCCTCATCATCCTGCAGCACTCCGGGCTGCACGTCTTGTCGATGGCAGGTTAAAGTCTAGAAATGATGTTTTTGCTATGACCACTCTTTGCACCGTGGGAATCAAGGTGCTCAGTGCTCTGCTTACGGACCAGAAAGCCTTCCGACCCAAATTCATGGAGTAGGGGGTGGTGGTGGGACCTCTGCATCACCTGGCTCTTCCTCAGAAGCTGTGCTTTTGGATTTTTAACAAAAAATACCCTTGGGCCACCTCTCTCCTGGAGGTGGTGGCTCCTTCCCCGTCCAAGTCGGTGCTCTGGGGGTTTCAAAGTGTTTGTCAGATGTTTCAGAAAAGCAGCTCCGTCATGAACTTGGCACAGGTTGGAAATGTGGAGGATGAAGCCTCCAGCTGGAAAGATGGTTTCAGTAAATAATCAGCTGACAATTAGCTCGCCCTTGGGTGGGACTGCTCGACCTCCTCTGACCATCCTGGGCCATCAGCTGCTTGTGGGCAGGTTCCCATCTCTCCTGTCCAACGTCCCCCGCATCCCCTTCTGATCTCCACCCCCTGTCTGCGGTCAGCTGAGGTTTTCCTTTCCACTGCACGCCAAAATCTTCCTGGGGGTGAAATTCCTGGCTGTGTGGTGTTGGAAACGAGCTGTTGCAGGTAGGGGTGGAAGGCAGCATCCCCCAGGCTGCGGCGGCCCCCGCCTCGCCTGACCCCGCTCTGCTTCCAGCGCTGATGAATGGGCTCGCCTCAAAAACCTCCGTCCTGAGCTTCACCAGATGCAGGATTAATTTATTGCACCTGTCCAAACAAAATGCATTTCTATTTTATCTGCGCTACAGCCTGTCCTGCAGTGTGATGGAGAGGTTCGAGTGTGCCCACGCTCAGCTGACCTTGACCTAGCCTGGTGGGTCTGTCCCCCGCTGGGGATGTGGGAACACAGGGACACTGAACATGGCTGTGTTAGCCCAAAAATGAGATCACAAAATGGAATAATAGAATAGTTTGTGTTGAAGGGACGTTCCCAGCTCCCCCAGTGCCCCCCCTGCCATGGGCAGGGACATCTTCACCAGCTCAGGTTGCTCAGAGCCCCGTCCAGCCTGGCCTGGGATGTCTCCAGGGATGGTTCAGCCACCACCTCTCTGGCCAACCTGGGCCAGGCTCTCACCACCCTCAGGGACAACAATTCCTTCCTCGTGTCCAGCCTGAATAATGCAGCAGAGAATCCAGTTCCTTGGACTGAGAGGCTGATCCAGGGACATGTGAGGGAAGGAATCCAACCCTCTGCTCCAGCTGAATGGGGAGCGCCAGCAGAACAGCTCATGTTATTATTAATAAGGAATTAATTTGGCATAGAGTATCTTAATGTGATTGATTATACACCACAGTGTTGGAGGGACGCATTCTTCAGCATGAGAGCATCACAACGGTCCTTCCAGGAGTCAACAGGAGGGGAGTGGGATGTGCATCCACCAAAATGTGTTACTTTGCCTTTCTTCCTGGTTCATGGGCCAAAGCTGAGACCCAGCAGGTTTTCCTCAAGCAAAATTCCCAGAGAGTTCCATGGGATTTTTGCCTAATTAAAGCTCGAGCCACAGTCCAGGAATTTCTGCCTCCGTTGTGATCCAGCCAGGCTTTGCGCCGGAGCTTGTAAGCAATCTGTTAGCCTTAACGGAGGCTTTGCTTGGAGGGAAATCAAGTTTATTCCATTAGAAAGGGGTTTCATTTTCCCTTTTCATGGTGGTGGGAAAGAAAAACTACTTGGCTGCCCTGAGCCAGGACCACAAGCTCTGATTTTGCTTTTTTTTGACTTTCTTTCTAGAAGAGAGAATTTACTGAAGGACTTTGGAAATGATTCCAGCTACCAAGGGCCAAAGGAGCTCTGGAAAGTGAAATAAGATCATAATTAGGTGAGCACCTTCTTTTCGCCAGGTCAAGAAATGAGCAATGTCGGCTGGAATTTCAAAGGGGGCAGCAATTAGAGGAAGACGAACTTTTGACCCTGTAATTAAGTATAACAGCTCTGCAGAAGTACAGATGAGCCAAACAACCAGGTGGGTGGTATTCTGCCCAAAATGATATTAGCAAAACGAATAGCAAAATAATAATTAGAAGGACTAGCATCTAGAAAATATAGTTTGAAATGGCTTGGTCTTGAGGAATTAAAGAGAAAAACAAGCACTTTATTTTCTATTCAGGAAAAAAAGCTTACTTTATTTTCTATTCAGGATTCAGGCCTTTAACTGAAGAAAATACAGCACTGCAGACAAACATGACATTCAGAGACATTTTTTCTTCGGTTTGTTTATCAGCAAGATTAAGATTCCTGGCTGTGGAACAAAGGAATGTCTCACATTTATTGGTTTCAGGGCATGTGGAGTGCATTTGTGTCCTAGGATGCAAATTCATTGTTCATGCTCTGAATAAAAACCCCAGTGCCAAGAAACTGCCATCAGATTCAGATCTCTTGGCATCATTTTCGCTCCAACTCCATACCCAGAGCGGGGATTTGATTCTTCCCAATATTCTGCTGCTGTGTTTTGTCTCGCAGACGCTTTCCCAATTTCTTTCTTAAACTTTGTGTCAGCTCATTTCCTTCTTTCTTAATTACCACTGCCGGCTGTGAGTTTGCAGGGCCAGTTTTTGGGATGTGGGTCACACCACCATCCCTCGTGTGATACACACTGGCTGCCTGCATCCCTGCCTGCATCCTTGCCTGCATCCCTGCCAGCATCCCTGCCTGCATCCCTACCTGCATCCCTGCCTGCACCCCTTCCAGCATCCCTGCCTGCATCCCTGTCTGCATCCCTACCTGCATCCTTGCCTGCATCCCTGCCTGCATCCCTACCTGCATCCCTGCCTGCATCCCTACCTGCATCCCTACCTGCATCCCTGCCTGCATCCCTGCCTGCATCCCTGCCAGCATCCCTACCTGCATCTCTGCCAGCATCCCTGCCTGCTCCCTGCCTGCTCCCTGCCTGATCCCCGGCCAAAGCCCAGGCAGCTGCACAAGCATGTGCAGACCTGGGGTTGTGGGTCTCTCGGTGCCAAATTCTGCAGGAAAGGAGGGAGAGATGCATGTTTAAGAGCTGGTGCTGGGGGCACACCAGCTCCTGTGCTCCTCTGCACCCAAAGCAGGCAAAGTTTGGCATGAAAATGCAATTGGCTGTGGTTTCTAATTTTATTTATCTATCTATGTATCTATCTATCTATCTATTTATTATTTTTTCATTTATATTTATGCATGCATGTGCACATACACATCTCAAAGCTTAGCTACAGCTGTGCAGGACCCCAAAACCGTGCAGGTACCAGGAAAGCTGCTGTGTCCAGGGCCACAGCTGGGCTGTTTTCATTTCCAGCCCTTCTCTACAAGCACCGCGGGCACAAACCCCCCTGCGAAGGCTCGACAGTGGCCAAGCCCCCGTGTGGACCCGCTCCCCCAGCCTGGCACAGGGGCTGCCACCTCTCATCAGCTGCATCTGGGTACAGCGTGTTGTGACATGACTGTGCCTGACATGACATGTCACCTTGGGAGATAATGAGTTGGAAATTTGTGCTAATAATTGTTTTGACGGTTCCCCAGGAATGAGTGTTTTGGATTTTGTCATTTTTTTGGTTGGTTGGTTGGTTTTGTTTTTCTTTCAGTAAAACATATTGCACCCAAAATGATTTTATTAGGGAATTACTTTTTTTAGAGAGGGGAAGTATCAGCTGTGCAAACTGGAGGTTGGGAATTGGTCCCCAGCATCCCTGCAGCCCCTTGGGGTGGCCCTGGATGCTCCATGGTGCTCTGGGGAGGCTTTATCCCACATCCCAGCTCCTCCTCTCCAAACCCCGCTTCCCCAGCCACCATCACCATCCTCAGGAGCAGGACCCTGATGCCATTGTCACTGAGCACAGGATTTGTATCACTGTGAGCATCCGTGTATGGTCACAGGGTCCCACGCCATCTCAGGGCTATTTAGCAGGGCCTGTTACCATAAGACAAGGGGCGATGGTTTTAAACTAAAGGAGGGAGATTCAGGCTGGACATGAGGAAGAAATTGTTGCCCTGAGGGTGGTGAGAGCCTGGAACAGGGTGCCCAGAGAAGTGGTGGATGAACCATCCCTGGAGACATCCCAGGCCAGGCTGGACGGGGCTCTGAGCAACCTGAGCTGGTGAAGATGTCCCTGCTCATGGCAGGGGGGGCACTGGGGGAGCTGGGAAGGGCCCTTCAACCCAAACTATTTTGTGATTGTATAATTCGAGGCATAGGGATGCTCCACAGAGCAAACCCCTGGGTACCGGGTGCCTGCCCAGGGCGGGGGGCACACAGCGGATTATCACCACTGAATCACAGCATTTCACTTGGCATCACAAGGCACTTGAGTCCTTAACTGGCATGAAACACATTTGCTTTCTCTCTACCTGCTACAGGAACCCTGGAGATTTTTCTAATGAGCAAAGCAAGCTACTGCGGGTGGATTTTTCAAGTTATCATCGCTTAAAAAATTACATTTGCTCTAGGCAGCCATTCGTAATAATCAACTTGAAGCTGCTGCTAGCACAAAAAACCAGAATCTCTGCATTGTCAGCAATATAGTTCTTAAATACCGTACTGCCATCTGTCACAGCTCGCTATAACTTGTAATTTGATTAAACGCACTCCAAACCGCAGGGCTGGAAGTGCACTTGTCCGCAGTAAGTGGATTTGCGTTCCCCTCTATTAGAAGGATGTATGATGCGACTTAACGATGGAAAACACTCATTAGGCAGTCACTTGTCAAACACGCTGCATCAGTGGAGTCCATTTTTGCCCAGCACCCTGATAAAAATGCAATTTCTCTCCATTTGGCTCAGACAGACAGACTTTCCTCCACAAAGTAGCACGACTCCTTTTCACAAAGGAGTACCTCCATTTTGGCAACCTGAATCTCATATAGGTTTGAGGGGAGAGGTTTTCAGAGTAGAGTAGTGCAAGGCAGAGAAACCTTTCTCCAGAACTAGGTGGGAATCGGGACTGGGACGCGAGGAAGATGCTCACAGCAGCTGGGGAAAAGGTAACAACAGCTTTTCAGCATCACCGGCTTGGGAAACACAGGGCCTAGCCATTGTGTTCCCAAGTATTTAAAGCAAAAAGATGCCATTTTTATAGTTAAAATATTGTTATATTTTTATATTATATTACTTATTTGTAATATTGAATATTTATCATTATATTTTATATTAAAATATTTTTATAGTATAATATTTTTATATTTCAAAATTCCCCCACGCGCTGAATTCCCCGCAGCTTTCCCTGGGTACAGCCTTGTGCCAGCACCTATGGGATGCTTCAAAAACCCCTTTTTCCCTCAAAATTTCCCGAGAGAGAGAAATATTAAATAAACTGAATGTAAGATTATGGGAGGGATTGTTTTAGAGGCCGTAAAAGAACTTTAATGAGGTCTGAGCTATATAAAAAAGGTTCGTGTTCCAGGAGAGCCCTGTCTGGAAGGCTGGCAGGAACCCGTTGTTAACAGAACACAAGTGTGTCTTAAATCTGCCACTTTCACCTGGCTATAGGGGCTGGAGCAAAAGACATGCTGAAATGTAGATAAAGTATTTAAGGGGCCTTAAAAGCAGTGCTGATGCTTGTGGGGTTCATGCTTTGAAACGGGGATGTTCGCACCAGGGCTGGCTGGGTGGTGGGTCCCATTTCGTACAGCTTTTCCTACACCTTTTCAGCAATTACTATATTACTTTGTAAAAATGTTTAGCCTTGCAGCAAAAAAACAGGCTGTATTTGTGCACAGTCTTCCCTCTCCTTGAGAAATCGGGGTGTTTGATCCAAAGTGGGATAAAAACAGTGAGAAAACCGCCCGTTTAGGCAAAGGAAGCTCCCACCCTACAGCTGGTGTGGTAGGGGATTTGGGGTGTCCAGGGCTTTTCTCAGGGTCAAAAGCATGGACATGGGGTGTTGTCACCTTTGTCACCATCACCCAGAGCCATGGGTGGAAGCCACAAGCACCAGGAGCATCTTCTACCTTGGGAATCGTAGAACAGTTTGGTTTGGAAGGGACCTTCAAAGGTCATCTAGTTCAGCCCCCAAAAAGGTCACTTTTTTTCCAATACATTTAGTGCCAATCCAAGGGGAACGCAGGCTGAAAAATGCATTTTAAAATATTATAAATGAACAGGATGTGCAACATTTCCCAGGAAAGCCCAGGTTGCCACAGCTTCACTGAAGCAGCAGCTCTGGCATGGGGGTTGAAGCTCAGCACGGTCCCCACCGGCGATGGAACTACTTCTGCGTTTTCAGATAACACCAAAGACGTCACTAACAAAACAAAATAGGAATTTTTCCACAGGACACTTTTGAACTTAAAATTTTGCCCATGGCACAAAGAGGCTGTGAGCTTTCTGCTACCTTTAGCATGATCAGCTATTAAGAGTGAATTAGTAGCTAATTACATATGACACCCAAGGGTCATTAGTAAGCGTCCCAAGCCCTGGGCTCAGCAAGGGGCTCCAGAAGTTGGGTCTGACCAGGTTTGCATGAAACGGAGTGAGAAAGTGCGGATGTTGAGGCAAATCCTTGATTCCAATGAGGCTCAGGGATGTGCTGGGGGACCTTGTAGCAGCATCTCCAGCAAAAGGCCATTGAGGGTGTAAGGATATAAATGACAGAAATGAAGCATCACAAGAAGTGGTCCCGTCTCCCCGGTACAGCCCATCACCTCCCAATACAGATTGCCATCTCTCCAGTATAGTTTATCTCCCAATACAGATTGTTTGCAGAGCCCTCCAGCTCCACCTCTCCTGTACCTCCACCGACGGCTTTTATAGGCATTAGGCTCACAAATGCTAAATAAAATATTAATAAAAGCAAGAAAATAACATGCAGGGGACAGGCAGCATCTTTTCAATGGAAGAACAGAGCAATGATGTGTTGTAAGAGGCTCATTTATCCCCTTTGAGTACTGCAAATCTCTCCTTGGGAGCTTTGGAGGTTCATTGCATCCAACCCCACCCAGCCTTCCCACCACCACACATGCCTTTGGGTTTGGGAGAGGAAAAATATAAAACAAAAAACAAAACCCAGAACAATTACAATGACTTGGAAAATATTGTGGCAAGAGCAAGCCAAAAAGTTAAACGGTTTGGTTTTCCGCTTCAGACAAAACCGAGGAGGAGTTTCTGACCACACACACCCTGGCAGAGCTGCTTCGGTTCCTAAATATCCGGAGGTTGGGGCTGCCAGGGTAGCGCTGGGTCCCCCTCGCCAGGGAACACTCCAGGGCTGCTGGGTCACATTTGCCTGGGCAAATCAACCTTCCCCCCCAAAAAAAACCCTCAGCGAAAATCAGTTTATAGCAGCGAAACACGTTATTTTTGCAGTGTTGAAGCCCATTTCAGTTTGACTTCTGAATTTACTTTTGTATAGACTCTTATATTGTTAAGCACGGTGCATGTGCCTTAATTAAACAAACTATAGCTCTTGCAGCAATCTTTTATCAGGGAAACCCAAACAATTTGTTCTGACATCATTTAACTTCTTCGTCTCTCTTTTGCTTTTCCTTGTCAAAATATTCACCCAAACTGGCACGTTCTCACCGAGTATTTAGATTTTTGCAGACATTTTTACAACCTATTTGCATTTTGACGGAAAAACTCTTCCATCTGTTTATTTCCCTTTTGCAAGCGGCTGGGATGACTTGCAGACGAGAGAGCAGCTAAAGCCCAACGGCGCTGGGAAAGGGCCCAGTGTGGCTTCCCCCGGGCTCCATCCTTGTGTTTTTCCCAAAAAAGCTATTTTCTTATCTGCTCAGAGGTCCCTCCTGTGCAAATAAATCACCCAGGTCATTCGTTCTCTGCAGGCTTCAGCAACTAAATCTTTGCAAAATCTCCGCAAACTCAAAACAAAATCCTCGCCAAGAAAGGCATTTTCAGAACCTGAGCTACAGATGCAGACAGATGTAAACAACACATTTTTCGGGAATATTTTCATATAATATGGGTTACTTTAACAAACAGAGTCGCCTTTTTCCCTTTGAAATAAAATAAAATAATAGGTGATATAATAAAAGTAGGGCTTCAGCACTCTGGTCCCCACCTGGACTTGTCCAGTCTCCACACCACTGCTAGTTTCTTAGTGAAGATAATTGTTTTGAGAGTATTTTTGCCCTTTTCTGCACATTTATGTAGTGCCAAGCAGGGATTAATACAGCCCCATAGTGCAGCTGGTGTTGCTTTGATGTGTAGACACAGAACTAGGAGAATCTACAATAATTCATGCTAATAAATTATTAAAAAGTGAACATTATTTAGTTTAAGGGGTAAATTACTGCCAGTGTGCCCCATGATGCGAAACACATTGGTGATGAAATGTGAAGCAAAGCTCCAGCACTCATGTGGTTCCCTCCAGCGCTTTGTACAAGTTTTTGCATGATTTTTGGTGGCAGCAGCATCAGGTCAGGTGCTGCTGGGGACACACGTTGTACCTGCAAGTGCCCAAATGCCCCCACCCCAAGCTGCCCCCTGCCCTGGGTGTCCATATGCTCCTGGGAGGGAAAACAGATCTCTTGGACTGAGGCAGAGACAGTGAGAAAATTAACAGTGTGAGGTTTGCTGTGTGCACATGGAAGATGCTGAGAGCAGGTCTGGGCAAGGGACCACCAGTGCTCCCCATTTCCCCCAGCATCAGGTCCCCCGTGTCCCCATTTCCCCCAGCACTGAGTCTCCCATGGTCCCCATTGCCCCCAGCATCGGATCGCCCAGTCCTCAATTGCCCCAGCATCGAGTTCCCCCGTCCCTCATTGTCCCCAGCATTGAGTCCCCCTGGTCCCCACTGCCCAGAGCATCAGGTCCCCCCAGTCTCCATTACCCCCCAGCATCAGGTACCCCCCATCCCCATTTCCCCAGCACTGAGTCCCTCTGATCCCCACTGCCCCAGCATCAGGTGCCCCCATCCCCACTTCCCCCATTGCCCCAGCTCGGGCTGCGGTGCAGCAGGACGTATTGTGCAAGAAGAGCCCCGGGGAGCACAAACTTCCTCCGCACTGACATGTGCCTGCAGGGCAATTGCAAGCTAATAATCTTTTCCTGAAACCACTTTATACTTAACTTCTTTTTTTTTCTTTTCCTCTGGCATTGTTCCTTCTTTCCCAAAGGAAATGTCCAAGCCCTGATAGTTTGTATATATGTAAGGAGGTCAGCATGAGTGATGCTATCGCACAGCGTGGTTCTCAGCCCGATCTGCAGATAAAAGGAGCAACACCACATGTGTGCTATTGCTTCAACATCTATATCTATATTGAGATTATATATGAGGTAGAATCAAGTAGAAGTACTAAGTAGCTACTTGCAAGAGCCCACCCGGAAAAAAATAATGTAAAAACGTTGTTAAGTGCATCTCTCTTCTCTGAGCTTTGCAGAACGACTCAGACAGACACAAACATCGTTCTGGAGACCCACCATAGCATGGTCCAGACCTCCTGTCAGCCTGGCAGATCATGGAATATTAGAATCATAGAATGGTTTGGGTTGGAAGGGGCCTTCCCAGCTCCCCCAGTGCCCCCCTGCCATGAGCAGGGACATCTTCACCAGCTCAGGTTGCTCAGAGCCCCGTCCTGAGATGGTTATTTACAAATCTGTTTTCTTTGTCTGGGAGTTTTTGGATACTCTATTGCAGTGAAAAGCTAATGTTTATACATTAAGAGATTAAATAAATCCAGCAGTGCCTTGGTTTGTTCACAGTTATCTTTTCACAGCAGGCTTTTCTGTATCCACATGTTCACCCCTTCGTTTTGCTCACCCCTCCAGCCCAGTAGCATCTGCTGGATGGGAGGTGCCTCTGACCCGCCATAGTTTATTTTTTGGGATATTCAAAGCAGATACAACCACTGGTTTTCACCTTTGTCTCACAGAGAATTTGGCATGCCTGCTGAGTGCCACCAGGGACATCTCAGTGCCCCATGTGTGGCCATCAGCCATCACCAACTTGCAGCCAGCTCTGCCTTGGTTATAAATGTCAATTTTGACTTCAGTGGCTGCATCCCACCTGTGAAAAAGCACCAGGCACCCCCAGACCAGGGGGTTTGCACCCAAACAAGAGCTGCCACATGGCATCAGGGCAAAGGGCCATCATGGCCACCAGTGGTGTCCAATGCCAGATGCTACAAAAGAGGTGGAGGTGATGGTCCCTGCACCATCCCCCTGGCTCAGGCAGCTCCTGGGAGGGCTGTGGGCACATGGGGACACCTTGAGCTATGCTCACACCTCTGTCCCCGCACCACGGAAAGGACAGCTCAGCGGCTTCTGTCCCCTCTGCTCAGGACATCCCATGCCCAGGAGACTCTCCTGGGAGCAGTGAGAAATGGCCCTTAGCACTGCTGCACCTGCTGTGTCCTTTAACACATGGGCTTAATGCAAATGAATGCAGAAAAGGTATTTAATGACATTTCTTCACATGAATAAGACCACTTTTGCAATAGATTTAGGGTATGGGCTTTGCTTGGAGTTGGACAATGAGACTTGGCCGTGGTCTGTGCCCACACACCGAACCTGCCAGGCAGGGTCTCACCCCTTGTGCAATGCAAGACGTGCTCCCGGCTCTGTCTGGAGCTGCAAGTGATATTGTAATAATTAATAGTAATGTTTGGCGGAAAGGCTTGGCCTCACGAGCACAGATTTGAGCTATGGAAATGCTTCCGTTTTCATGGATACAGCCCCAGCTGCTTCCCGCTGTGCTCGGCTTGGCCCCTTTACACAAACAGGTATTCTCCTGTGTGATGAAATAACCTGAAAGGGCCCAAGTGCTTTTTCATTTCCACTCGTAACCATTTGCATGATGACAGCCATCAGATAATAAAGGCGGCGGCCCAAACGCTGCTCTCAGAAAAGGCACCGCAGCCCCCTCTGAGAGCCACTCAAACCGCAGGTTCGGCTCCACGTGAGCCCGGGCGACTGAGAGCCCTTTGGAAAAGATAATCAAAAATCATCGTATAAAATCATGGATGTAATTTGTAGCAAAGAATCTGTTCAGGCTTACCCATAATTTCACATGATCAGGCAAAAGTAGGCATACATCCTATTTACGGCTTCTAGGAAATTTCTGCCTGCCCAATCCATGTTAAACATATGGATTTCATTTTCTCTCACACCTGGTCATATATATTTGTTATGAAAGGTTCATGACTCTCTGGGTTATGTGACCTATTCCCAAGACGATTAGAGTTAAATGTGTTTCCTGCTCTCCCAAATTCCATATAAACCAAATAAACCAATCCATAGATCCCCAGTGTAATATCCTGAGCCTACAAATACACACACACAATAAGTCAGGGAGGAGGGAAAAATCATATTGCTGCTTTCCATTAACGAGCAGCTGCGAGGGGAAGGTAATGAGAAAAAAAGAAAAGAAACCAGGGAACAATGCAGACAGATATTTTAATTGTGTCTCACTTAGCTGCACTCAATTAAAACATTAAGACATATTTACAAATTTCTCCCTGTTACACACGTATCACCCAGTTTGTCCTCATACTTGGAGTAAGCTCTGCTGTGCCAGTCAGATAGCCAGGAATATCATTATAATATATAATATATATTATAATAAATGCAATGATGATGATAATGACTATAATAATAAATTTATATCTATGTATACAGCTGTAGTGGCACAAAGGGCTCAAGCAGGACTGGTGACCCCAATCACTGCCACTCCTGGGCTATACTGTGACAATGATGATGCTGGAAGCAGCAGAGCTGCCACCCCCTCCTCCCATCCACAGACTTTTTTGGCTCAGGACGTGACCTAAGAGTTATTTTTTTGGTCCACAATACTATTTTTATGCAGTTGCTGACCTGTTTAAAATTGAGGGTGCTGAGATCTATCGTGCCCCATATGGATAAGAAAACGAAACATTGCTGGCCTGAAGGAGGGCAGCACAGGGATCTGGTGGCCTGTGCAGGTCCCACTCATGGGCATCTTCAGAGGGGACTTCATGGTGGCCACCTGTGCTCTGGGGTGAGCCCATGGCTGAGGCCTCGGCACAGTGCTGGGCAGAAACCCGGTTGGGGCTGACAAAGCCTTTTTGCTTAACCAGATCTTGCCATGCACATTTGAAACAAGTTGTTCATCCACATGTGCCATGCTGGAGAGTGACTTTGGGCAATCAAAAATCACATAAAGCCTCTTGGTGAGGTTGCTTCATCGTGGGACATCGCCCTGCACACAGCCCGGTGAACAAGGGGATGTTGGGGTAGACCCCTGTGGCAGAAACCCCCCAGTCGAGGTTATTATTGTAGAATCATGGAATCATTTTGGTTGGAAAAGACCCTCAAGACCATCAAGTCCAACCGTTCCCCACCCCTGGCACTGCCCCACGTCGCTGAGAACCTCATCGCCGCCTGTGCAACCCTCCAGGGATGGTGACTCCAGCACTGCCCTGGGCAGCCTGTTCCAATGCCCCACAGCCCTTTGGGGAACAAATTGTTCCCCAGATCAACCTCAGCCTCCCCTGGGCAACTTGAAGCTGTTTCCTCTGGTCCTGGTGCTTGTTCCTTGGGAGCAGAGCCCGACCCTCCCTGGCTCCAAGCTCCTTGATGCTACAGATAACGGGTCTGCATCCCAACACCCCTGAGCTTTCCAGGGACTGGGGAGCAAAGTCACCCACTCCTGCAAGCAGCCGCTGGCATTAAGGGCTGGAGTCTCTACACCCTATAAATAGAGTGCTCTGCTTTTCATCCCCAGCCCACCCAACTCCTCAGAGCGTGCTGCCCTGAGTCTGCTGCTCCCAACTCGTACAGGGACAATAATGAACGCCCATAAAGAAATACATGGCTTTAGGGAGGGAGGAAAGAAGAAGGATCAGCCCTGCACTGTACAAACCACCTCTCCTTTCCCTTGAGCGTTTTTTCTCTTCGAGGAACTGAAATGAGAGCCGGAGGTTGTGCAACAACTTAGTGCTGATAAAGCGGTAAAAAAATACCAAGTGAATCGCTTCCAAAGGAGTTTAGTTGGATGTCATTATTTCCTGTTGGTAGACAGAAGGAGAGTGGGAAAAACTCCTGTTTCGGGAGCCAAGCGCTGCAGAGGAGAGCGATTAGCAGATGGCATGGAAATTAGCTCATTATTATTAATTTGCCAGGCCTTTACCAGTTCATGAATTGCCCTTTGAAAGTTGAAAAGCAGCGTGTGTGTATGTACAAAAGAGGGCTTCTTTTGGCGAATCATCTAATTAGCGGCTGTGCCACCCACCGCATGAACGGGTGCTGTCCCCACCTGCCTCGGCACAGCCTGGTCCCCGCATTTGGGGACGAGCCGGCGCCGGCCCCAGCTGGGCTAATGCAGACCCTATTGCGGGATGCTGCTCAATAGGAACCTCCACCATTGGTGCTTATTAATGTGCTAATGTTCTGTTTGGAGAAGTTAATGCTGCAAAAGGCCTCTTTTTTTTTCCCCCAGAGGTTTCTGTGAAAGGGGTTGAACCGCCTGTTTAAGATCATTACATATACATATCTATTGAAAAATGAGACAAGCCATACTTCAGTACACTAAAACCTCTCCTCCATCCTCTTCAAAACTGGATTTAGTTTTACCTAGACCGTGCTTCCCAACAGTACGTCCACATCCTTTTAGTTCTTTCCAGAACATCACAGCCCTGTTGAATCAAGAGGAGAATTTGGGCTAGCGAAGTAGTTCAAAGTCTTAACATTTACATTTATAGTGAATACATTATCTTGAGTTGGAGCCGCAATATGACTTTTCGCCCAGTCTTCTGTATAAAAGCTGCTGCAAATCACAGAGATGATGATGATAATAATAATAATTCCAAAATAATTGATAATATAAATCATAGAATTGGAAGTTTAAAAGGGACATACAAATGGTTGGTTTCTGTGTGGGACTATGTCATGTATAAAACCACCCCATTGCAGAATTTGGCTCATTTTTCCAACCTTGCCAGGAGCCTTAAGCAGTAAGACAACATAATTTGAAAATTAATCCCCCAGGCCATGCAAACCACGTACATGGGCCTGATTGCTGCCGATTAAAGCTGTCCATGGTGGAGATCGCACATATGGCCGCTTTCCAAGCAATAGTTGTCACCAGCAAGGGTGGCAGAGCTGCAAGCCACCGGGAGGGCTGTAAGCGACACAGTCGCTGTCATTGTCACGTTAAAACCGCAGCCTCATTGCTAGAGACAGGGCTAATTGCCTGAGCGCATCGCCGCGTGTCAAAACTCCTAATTGATTTCCTCCTCATTAACGATGCGCTGCTGCTCCAGGGCTGTATTTCAGCAGCACACGCGCGTGCCGCGCTCCAGCTCCGCCCGGGGTAAAACACTCGAAAGTCTGTGCATGGAAATGCAGGCAAATGAGTCACGGAAAGCTAATTAGAAAGCTCATGTAAATACGCTGTCGAAGCATAACATGCGTTGGAGTTCTGCTCGTGGGTTACCCTGAGTGCTGCAGGAGGTTTAGTTAATGCTGCTCTGTGCTATGATATTGCCTTAATTTCGGGTTAGATGCCACTCCACAGAGTTAGGATCATTTTTGCCCATTTTTGCTGCTGGAGCATCTTGGATGCAGAGCAGCATCTCTCCTCCGCAGCTCACAGTGGGAAGCAGAGAAAATTTTGGTCCAGGTTGCAGCATAGGGCATGTTCACTTCAATGCCCAGAAGGATGCACAGGAAAATTCTCTAGCTCTAAGCACTTATGGATATGGACAAAGCAACTGGCACCCTCTGCTAGCACAGCCATTTGCTACCCACTGATTATCCAACGTGGAATTCGATAGCTTTGATTTGGAATAGTGCGTGGAGTCCTTAGAAAAAGCTGCCTTGAAGTATCGCCGCAGCCTGGTGGGGACGGGGGGCTGAACGGTTACATGTCATTCTCCAGACGGAAATCCTCCGAGAAGCTACAATGCGCTTTGTAATTAGAGTTAATTAACGCTTTTGCAAATTGGTCTTTATTTAAGACCAGCTGCTGAAGCGGGGTGGGGGGAAGAAGTCTGTAAGCCCATAAAATATTAATTAGCACAAGTGTCTCGTCTGCTACCACCGGTTTCTGCGTGGATGGGTGTTCGGCGAAGGCAGCTTTGTCTCCCTGGATAAAGAGCTAAAGAACAAAACCTTGAAACAAATAACTGCCAGACTTCAACCCTTTCTTACAGAGCCCCTGCACACATATCATAGGTATAGAGAAAAAGCCTTACACCCTGAAAATGTAACCCAGCACTTTGGAAAAGCTGTATAATAAACTGTTAAGTACTAAAGATGTTATCTTGATAGCAATAAAAGGCAAGGTTTAATGCACATACATTAATTTGTGCTATGGGAGAGCGCAATGGTCAAATGATGCTGCCTCCGGTCCTGTTCCTGGGGAGTTTTTTTCCTTTTAAAGCGTGACTTACATGGGATGCTGGATATTGGGGAGAAAGGGTAAATTATTGACTATGAGGCAGTATTTTTGCTGAGGTGTCCTGTCTACGCACCGTGGGAAAGCTGGAGGATACCTAGATTAAATATTCCTTTTCTCCATCTATAACTTCAGGTTATTCACAAATTTGTCGAACAATCCACGTCAGCAATGATGGAGATTTCTGCAGCAGATCCTCCTTTTCCTTGCAGCAACCCCCTTGCCTTGGGAGTTTCCCTATTTGTTTCTCTTGTGTTTGTATAAACTTACCCAAGAACTTCATGACAAATATAATTCAAAAGAAGGTTTTGTGCCCAGACTCCCCACTTTCATGCTTGTGGGATTTTGTGCTGAGGCTGCAGCGGGGCCGGTTCCCGCGCGGATCCGCTCTGCTCTGACTGAATGAGGTCAGCGGCTTCTCCGGGCTATAATGATCTTAAAATTATGTGACAGAAACAAATAGGAAATATTTACAGTTAGGGCTCTGCAAGTACTTTTGTTCAACGTAGAGATGGGATCACTTGAAGTTTATATCTGCTTGCTAAAAATCCCTTTAAGAAGCTTGGCTAGGGATAAGACAAACCTGTGAAAAGTGGGTTTCTCTGCCTTTTGCATGGAGTCTGTATCTGGTGCAGAAACAAATAGCTGCGGGGAAGGTAAAATCAAATGTGAAGAATTCCACAGTTTCAATGGAAATTTTCAAGCTGGCTTTTCTGTGAATTCCCTTGAAAACAGATCAACTCCTTAACTGTGTGGAGGCCATTAACCATTCCTGTTGGATTCGGTGAGTCGTTTCGGCAAAGAAAAAGGTCCTTTTTAAAAGGAAAAACAGTTAATTCCAGGATGGTTTAAAGTACGGAGGTTGCTTGTGTTGCTGTCACGTTTGGTTTTCAGTGTAAATACACAAAAAAGTTTTAGAAGATTACAACACCACTAAGCTGAAACAAACTGTTCCAGATCAACACCATCATGGGGTTCTTTTAATTGTCTTTGGTTTTGTTGGGTTTTTTTGTTATTTTTTGCCTGATAGTCTCATTCTGCCCCCAAAAAGTGACTATGAAATATACAAATGCTAAATATGAAACACAAGATGTGGAATATGAGACGGGTGGTTGCTCGCAGTGATGTTGACCCATGGATCTGCCATGTCTCAATATCACTGTGCGTGGGCTTTGCCTTCAGCCCGGGATGCTCAGCCAAGACCTCTGTGTCCCATGCTCCTCATTTTCCACCCCATTACAGTTTCTGCAGAATACTTTGTTAGAAGACAGGGCTGGAGACACCCTGGAGCAAGCAGGGTCCCCCTGGACACCTGTGAGAAGTTGGATGGACCCATGGGTCAATGGAAAATAAAGAAAGGTTGCTGAACATTGCAATAACACCCCTTGAGGACGGTAATTTATCATCTTGAGAAAGTAAATTAAATACAAGATGTTTAGGGCATGTGGTATATTTGGGAATGTCCTTGGTGTGGTAAATGGGAGAATGTGGTGTCTCATGGAGCAGGGAACATCTTGTGGCCAGTGATGGCTGGACCAGAGGAGTCACAGAATCACAAAATCACAGAATCACAGACTGGTTGGGGTTGAAGGGATCTCTGGAGATCCTCCAGTCCAACCCACCTGCTAACGCAGGGTCACCAGAGCAGATCACACAGGATCATGTTCAGGCGGGGTTTGAATGTCTCAGAGGAGACTCCACACCCTCTCTGGGCAGCCTGGGCCAGGCTCTGGCACCTCACAGTAAAGAAGTTTCTCCTCGTGTTCAGGTGGAGCCTCCTGTTTCACTCTGTCCCCCTTGCCCCTCATCCTGTCACCGAGCACCACTGAAAGGAGTCTGGTCCCATCCTTTTGACATGTACTATGAAGATATTTATAAACATTGATAACATCCCCCTCAGCTTCTCTTCTCCAGGCTGAACATCCCAGCTCTCCCAGCCTTTCCTCACCAGAAAGATGCTCCAGACCCCTCATCATTTAGAACACCTTCAGGAGCCCAGACCCTCTGAGGAGCTGTCTGGTCCCAGGAGGAGGATCGCAAGGTGATCCCGGGACACTGGACCTCCTCGCTGCCTCTCACAAGCATCTCCTTCCCCTCAGCAGATGACAAGAGCCGAAGTGACGGCTGTAGCAACGCATGCTCGCCCAGCGAGGGTCGTGCCAGGTGAGACAGAAGAGGAGACGCCGGCACGTTCCCAAGGAAAGTGTCGGACGCGGCGGGGCCGGCGCTGGCATTTCTACCATCCACAGCAGAATGTCAGAACGGCTCCCGCGCAAATTAATGTGATGGGAAAAGTGCACTACAGGTCCATGACTGCTGATCACAAACAGTACCCCATCGAGATAGAAAGAGCATGTAACCCATTCCCATTTGTATGGCTGGGGGGGGTGGCTCTATAATCTCCAGGAAAAAAAAAAAGACTCCTGAAGATTTAAAGAGGTTTTGGATCAGGCTTTGAATGCCTTTTCATTTTATTCTATTCGTGTATCAAATAGAGCTCTCTGGTCTGAATAATTGCATTTTATCTGCTGAAAACACGGTCTGAAAATATAGCAGTACTTTATTTCTTCTGATGGCATATAAAGCATAAACATTAGGTTTTCTAGAAAAATAAAAAAATAATCCTCATTTTTCTCTTTAAATATAATTTACAACAGGAAACATTAACTCATAAATCATAGGCATAAATTCAGATAGAACTGAAACACTACACTCAGCAGCAGGCGAATTACACCCAGACCACTCCATCACCAAGTGCTCCTTCCAAGGCCATTATAGGAAATATGTTCCTCATAGGGTGAGTTAATGAAAGAAAAAGGAAAGAGCCCTAGAGCTGTGAGGAAGGAGACCCCCAGCACCCCAGCAAAGTCAAGGCAAATCCCCCAAGATAAAGATTGGGCTGGATTCAACTCACCCCATCTTGCCTGGACCCTTTGCCATGGGCTCATGGTCCATGAGCATGAACTTGGGTAGCAAATCCCCCGCTCTCCTGGGTGCTTCATTTCTCTCCCCAGCTTTGCTTGAAAGCCACTGTCTTCATTAGTGTTCATGAACAGTAATTTCATAAATTCCTGTTAACACACCTCTGAAGCCACTACGTTTTCAAACATCTTAATCCTTTGGGTGGGTGTCTCTCCCACCCTTCACCTGCACCTCATGCGATGGAGCTTGTGACCTGCTTGGGGACATGGGTGGCCCTGCAATCCTCCAAGAAATCCATCCCAGCTGCACCCATCTGCCACGCAACACGTTTCTGGAGAGTTTGGTGCAAAACCAATGACAAATTATACGTGGGATTTTCCTTCTGGTTCAGCAGCTTGTGATGCCACCATCAAAACATGGTTTTGAGGAGAATAAAGAGGAAAGAAGCAATGTTTAGCACCTTTAAAGTAATTAATGGCTCTCACTAGACATTTAGAGTTCATCCCATGCAGCACAAAGCCTCGTGGACGCAGCAGCAGCTACTTCCTTCGGAAAGGAGCCTCAGAAATAAGCATTTAACAGCTTTACTAAGTACCAGCTTCCTCTCAAATGTAATATTTCCCATTAGGTCCTCATCTCCCAGCAAGTATTTAATAGCTGGTCTTTATCAGGCAGAGCATCTCTAAAATCTGGTTTATGCTCCAACCGCCCAGCTACTTTCTGCCCAAAACCTACTGTTTTCAGATACAGGATAATTATGTGCAGAAGCATTTTTTTCCTCCTCTAAATCTCGCAACGTGGCTAATCCAGCAAAGAAGGATGCATCTCGGAGGATGTGTCAGCTGCGGAAACGAAAACCAGATGCGGTTCAAAGAGGGTGGAGGGGAACCTTGAAATACTTTCTGCTTGTTCAACACCCAGCTGCACCCTGACACCAACCCCACCACCCAAAGCTGTGGGCAGGCGAAAGCTGACTGGTTTGGGGAATATCTTTAAAGCCCCAAAAGCTGGTAAATACCTCCTAACTGAAGGTGTGAGATACCCAAGGTTTTGCCAAACAAGGCGTATAAAGTGCATTGCATATTCCCCATTTCCCTTTTCTTTGCATATTCCGCAGTATTTAGGGTCTACAGGGCAGGGGTTCCCCTTCCCAGTGCAGGCTGTGGTTTTACACTGGGGAAGGCAGATTTTTCTGGGTATTTCTAGTTTCTGTGTGTTTGCGTTGCTAGGATGGGTGGTGGTGCTGATAGGCGATGTGGGAAGCCGGGCATCCCTCACCCAGCCTGCACAGGGAAAAGCTTCTGCAACACACAGCCCTGGCACAGCCCCGCAGCTCACAAAACACCTAAAAAAGCCTCATTAAAGCCCTGACAAAAAGCCTCTGAGCACAAAGAGGAGGAATGTCCCCATTGCACTAACAATGTTTTCCTTCTGGCAGGAGGCAGACGTGCTGTGTTTACTTTGGGGCTGTAAAACACAGTTTGCTGTGGCCATTGGGGAGGGTTTTACAGCACAAGTGCCCTTCCCCTCTGCACTTACAGCAACTAACAACCATAGGGATACATATATATATTTTTATGCCCTGCTTTGTTACACCCACACACATGCATAAATAATGCAGCTGTGCAATGTACGCAGCACATGCTCCCAGATCCTATAGATTGCTTATAGACTAGCCAGAGTTACATTTGAATTTTTTTTATATATTTATTATATTTTGGATAATAATTCATTATTTACATGAATAAATGAGAGTGTTCCCAAAGGCTGAGCACCCAGCACTAACGTGTGCCCAGAAACATCAACTCATTGCTGCCAAACAACAGAAAGGTATTTGGTTTTACACCAAGAAACCCCTTGCAAGGTCACTGAGACGTGAATAGTGGAGACCAAAATAAATGCCAGGATGGCTCATGAAATCTCAGCCAAATCTGGTGGCAGTTTATATGAGTGCTTGATAATACCATAACCAGGCAGGGTTTTCATGGGACCCCGCAAGGAGCCAGTGAGCCATCCCTGGGCACATTTATTAGGCCTGAGACAAAACCTTCTCGTCCCATTTTCACTGTAATGATTGACAATAATGGAGGCAAAGCTGTCGCCCAACAATAAAAACAACTCCTGAGGCAAACAGAGGCTAGCAAGGCTGTGCACATCGTGAGGATCAGCTAAAATCACATTATAACGTTAAACATTGCATTAGACAAGAGCTGAATCAGATCAGACTAAACAAAAACATCTAAGGAGAGTTTCTCCTCCAGGTCTTCCAGCACAGCTTGTTTCCTGCCTGATGGTGTTTTAGACCTCAGTCCTTGACACTTGTGCATGAAGAATGTCCATTGCAAGAATATTCTACAGCAACTAAAAAATCCAGCATATTTTTAGTGCTGAGGCTGAAGTTGGGATTGGGGTTGTTCAACCTGGAGAAGAGAAGGTTCCAAGGAGACCTTATTGTGGCCTTTCCATACTTAAAATGGGCTGATAAGAAAGATGGGGACAGACTTTTGAGCAGGGCCTGTTGTGATAGGACAAGGAGTGATGGTTTTAAAGTAAAGGAGGGAGATTCAGGCTGGATATGAGGGGGAAGTTGTTGCCCTGAGGGTGGTGAGAGCCCGGCCCAGGTTGGCCAGAGAGGTGGTGGCTGAACCATCCCTGGAGACATCCCAGGCCAGGCTGGACGGGGCTCTGAGCAACCTGAGCTGGTGAAGATGTCCCTGCTCATGGCAGGGGTGGCGCTGGGGGAGCTGGGAACGTCCCTTCAACACAAACTATTCTATGATTCCAAGTCTTGCACAAAACTCTGCTGCAGCGCTCAGAATAAGCTTTCCAGAAGCCTGGGGTTGCTGCGTCAGGGCGGTGACAATTGCATTGATTGCATCGTCACCACCTCTGCAACAGCATCTGTCACGTGTGCTTGCAGCTACCAGCTTCAAACGCTCCCTCTCGCACGTTAATGACTTTGTCTCTCCCTCACTTAGCAAAATTGCCAGTAATGGGCACTGAAATTATTCATTTTGCAGCTGCTAAAAATGCCTCGCGGGCTCGATAGCACATGAAAGGACTGAACCATTTGCTGTTGCACTGGATGGAAGAGGCGGCACTACAGGAATAAGGTATATTTGCAGCGGTTTATCTCCCCAAAGACAGACAGGACTGTATTTGGTATGGTGCACGGGGTTGCTGTCTTTGCCATCAGTGCCGTCTGCCTTGACCCGATTAATCCCATTTTCTTACCACTGCTGGGCTGAGGCTCATGCAGGACAGAGCCTGCAGCAAGGGATGAGGATGAGGAGCCCAAGGTGGCTCTTCCTCTCCTGTCCCATCCCTTTCACTCACCTCCTTGACAACCAGTTCTCCAAAAGCAGTAGAAGGTGTGAAAAATCATATTACAGAAAGTCATGATGGTATCTAACCCTTGCTCACTTTGCTCGCCATCAACTTGTCTTGTGGGCCTCACCTCCCTAATTTAACACATTTCTACTACCCATCTATATTTTAGCAAACATTAAAAATACCAAGGATATCTTCAGAGGGAGGAAAGGGAACATGAACTGGTGTTTCCTGCAACATGGGGAAGTTTGCTGACCATCACACTGCTCGTTTCCAGGAGCTTTCTCTGCCCCATAAACTTTGGTTATTCCTTGCTGCTGCCTTCTGTTGCCTCCAAAAAGGGAACATCAACGTTGCTATGGGACAACTGCAGCATTGTATTCAGAATGAACCACCAAACACAGCTCTCAAAGTGCAAAATAACCCCCCAGGTCTCTTCCAAAGGGCGTACGAGACTTTTGCACACCCCGAGAGCTCCTCACTTCTCCTCCCTCCTGGGTCTGGAATTTGTATGAGCCCTGCATAAACTTTCTCATCCTCATGTCTTTATAGTGAACAACAGACCTTTGCAGTAATGGCATATATTTCCAGAATTTATCTCTATTGGATCGCCTTTGGCATGAAAACTGCCTATTCGGTGAATGGATGTCATATGTCTTGAGGCGCTGGAGGGGTTAATGTAATGTGTAACCAATGTAAGATATATTTAATGATCTCTGAAATTGCTTCTGTGAAGCATCCACATAACTGCCACAACTCGATTTACTACAGATCCTGCAAATAACAAATGTAATTACTTTGGAATCAACATAATATTAGGTCAGACTGGCTTATATTCCCCCAGTTTGCTGGGAACTTAATATAAATCTGAACCAAGTGTCTATCTCCAGTCATATTCCCTGGTTGTGCTCTCAGAAACAACATCCAGCAGGACTTCTCTGGGAAAATGCTTTAAAGCCAGAATGCTGTAATATCCATTTTTGCCTTATTATGAGCCTGTCGCTAAGCCAGGAGATTGCACATTTGCATCATCAGGTTAAAGCCTTAAATTGTCACTGCTGGTTTCACCATGTTAGTCGTGTTTAGCAGCACAGTCAAAGGCTGTTTTGTTGTTCTCGGTCCTTGACATCTCTTGTTGTACCTCTGAAGCACAACCAGATGACGAAGATAAAAAACACTGTATGATGCGAATGCTGACGCCCGCAGCATCTCAGTTGGCTTCAGTGCTTTGTACAAAGGTGCTTTCATACAATCGCAGAATGGTTTGGGTTGGAAGGGACATTAAAGCTCATCTAGTCCAGCCCCTGCCATGAGCAGGGACATCTTCACCAGCTCAGCTTGCTCAGAGCCCCGTCCAGCCTGTCTGATGGCTAGAGGGATAATTTCTGGATAACAAACATATCTTAAATCTCCTTGGGAAGATTCACCTTGCCGTAGGGCAGAGCTGGGTGCTGCCATATATTTGGCTGGCTCGCAGGTCACCCATCACCTTCCTTTTGGAGGTTGTGCAGGAAAAACCCACTTTAAACATGCAGGGGGGAAAAAGAGCTTCATACCCATGTGCTGAGCTGCTTCAGACAGCCAGGTTGCCTCTGAGATGTGTGATTTTATGATAAGCATCACACGCACAGTGGTAGGTGATGAGATGCCTTCGCCCCACAGTCCCCTGATGGCCAGCGAGGACATCCTTGCTGCCACATCTCCGTCTATTAACAGCAGTTCCCTAAAGACACTCCTCTCCCAGGCAAACATGCACAAATAACGCCTTTAAATTTTCAGCTAGGAACAAAGGTTTTATGCCTAAATTATAAACCTCCCTCCCAAAAAAAGGGCCCAGAGCCACCTGTGCAGCGGTGCGGGGACAAGCGGGATAAAGCAGACAAAGGCGCGGGGAAGCACTTGTGTCGCAGTGCTAATAAATAAGGCTCTCCGCAGTCCCTCAAGTGGAGAAACATGCTGGTTGGTTCAATAAAACAGGCTATAACAAGAGATTTATATGGAATATATTGGATTTATTCATGCAGCATTGCATATCTCTCCGCACGGTTACATTATTTTCTGCACCAGGTCCTTCCCCACTGGCAGCTGCTTATCACTCAGTGCATTTGTGTAGTAGAGGGGGGCTGAGGAGCTCAGATCATGCTCACAGCCATATCGATTGCAGGCACATCACAGGCACACAGATGTGTGTGGCTTTTCCGCCCCCAGCAATGTAGCTCCGAAATCCCCAAGCTAGATAGTCTTCAAATACATTGGAAAATAAATAGCAAAACAGCAATTCTTGGCAGTAAACACTCAGCTGAATGCAGCACAGAGCCTCTCACAGCCCGGCCACCACTTCCAGAGGCCCCTTTCACTTGGGAGCGACACCAAAATATTTCTACAATAGGAAAAACGTGGATTTAAATTGCTGAGGACACAATTTAGCCTAAAGGTCGCTTAAAACATAATTTTAGCATGCTTGCTATAACCTGAACATGAGCCATTTGGAGCTTGTTTGGTCACACAAAGAGCTGATAACACAGATGTGAACAACCCTCACACTGAGACTGAGCTTCACACATATAGCTATAGCTAGGTATATATATGTTGTGTGTATGTATATATATGTATATATATATATGCACCCATGGGTCCCTGAGTCAGGGCAGGTGCCCCCAGCAAGGCCACAGGGGCTAGTGGGGTCAGCCCCATCCCCTGATAATGAGTCAAATTAGTCTAAATTCAGTGAGTTCTCATTATAGACCTGGAAAGTTATTCGTTTTCTTTTCCTCTGTAAGCAACAAGCAAATACTTTGCAAGTACTATGGTCATTACAGCCCAAAATTCAGTTTTTTAAGTTAACTTTCCAAATTATTATTATTATCATTTACACTAACTGGAGCAGAACACCAGGCTGGTACCCAGTGAATGCCTCACTGCTTGTATCAAAGGCGTGGGCTTCGGTATAATCCACTTCAACCAGAGGCGCTTTTCACAGTAATCCAGTGACCATATGTCAAAGAAGTAGCTATCAGTGAAATTTGGCTTTGCTTGGGTGCTTCTCCTCTTTATCACCAGATTACACCCAGCAAAACCCTCAAAGATTTGAGACAACTGAAATCTCATAAAGAAGAAGGAGATGGGGTCGGGAGGGCAAAGGGATAGTATTTGTATGTCATGCAAGGACTTGGAAAAAGAAATGTAGCACCGGACTGCTCTGCATATATAGAAGGATGCAGCGGCGTCGTAATGTAAAATGCATTAAGCTGTCAAAATGAAGATCCTGTCTTCAATCATGCCAAGTCCCCCAGGCCTCCATGTTAAATATTGCATCAAGACATTTCCTGTCCAGCATTAAAAAAAGAAAAGAAAAAAAAAAAAAAAAAGAAGAAATAAAAAGCAAAAGGTGTCTTTGCCCTCGGAGCGTTGGGCTGTCCCTGGTCTGAGCATCACCTCCTTGGGTGACCCAGAGACTTGCTTGGTGAAAGATTTATCTTGGTTTTGTCTCATAAATGTAGTTAGTCAGGTAAATATCTTCCTGGGAAAACCTGCTGTTCTGCTCCAGGTGGGTTTTGGCTCTGCTGACCCCCCAGTGTCTGCAGGCAGCCCCTGCCTTACACCTCACTATCCACCAAAACCTCTCACCTTAAATAAGCCCACGACCCAACAGCCTCCTCCTTTATTCCTTTGAGCTTGCCTACCTGAGAACTTAATCTGAATTAATTTCTAAGTGGATTAGTTAAACCTCATTAAATCCTTGTGTAGACAGCCTTTTTCAGAATTAAGGTGGCCTTAATTTAATTTACTCAGGAGCTTAATTTACTTCAATCAGCTCCTCATGCACCTCACAGGGTCAGCCCCAAGCAGTATCGGTGGGAAAGCAGCACGAAGAACTTAACCACCCCTTTGCAGAAACTTTCCAGCTTTCTTCATAAAAAAAGACAAACAAAGTTTGCTGAAGAAGCAATTTCAAATTACAGATTGCAGTCTTGCTTCTTCTGCTTTGACAGCTACCTGTGAACTTGTATTACGGTATCTCCAGCCCAGTTGGTTTGGTACAATAGAGCCTGAAATCTCAGCTCCTGTGTTTCCAGCACGTGTGACAACCCCTCCGGCAGCGTCTGATCATGCTGGCACTTCTCTCCTAGCTCACGCTCGCTTGCATGCACCGACAAACAAACTGGGACTGCTGGGGACACCAGCAGTGATCTGGGTTTTCAGGTGTTTTGGAAAGCGGGAGAGAAATAAATCCTTCCGAACCGTGAGCATGGGGACATGTCACATCAAGGATGTTTGACTCCTAGAATAAACCTGGTTTCTACATTTGGGATGATTTGCTCATCTCAAACATCCACCAGGAAACGAGCCGAGGTCACACACAGCAATTAAATTCTATTTAATTTACCCCATGCATGTTGGGCTACGTGTCGCTGGGAGGAGCTGCAGGAGGAGAGCTGCCCATGTCCAGGTCCAGCCCAACAAGTCAATGACTCTTCTGAAGCCAGAGCATCAACGAAACATCTCCCAGCAGCAGCAGCTCAGCACAGTTTCTCTGGGACTGGCACCCTTTTCTTGCCCTAGTTAAAATATGATCCAAATCTTGCATGAGCAGAGCCAGCACTGCATACATTGACTCTGGCCACCTATTTGGGAAGAGATATGGTCATCATATGGCCATCTCCAGAGAGGTGCCAACCCATGACAGGGAAAACAAGGGCCCAAGCATTAAAGAAATCCTACCTGAATATGCTTTCTAGAAAGCAGTAAAAACTGTCACACCACTCTCCTCGAGGTCATCATTTAATTTAGCAACAAAACAAAGGCGCTTCTCACAAATCCTGACCATCAACAACCCCTTCTCTCCTGATACAATATTCGTATTAAGTTGTAAAGCCCCCGAATAAGGTATCCGGGAGCTATGACACCTCCAGAGATGCCGCACTAAACAGCTCGTACAGAAACACCGTGGAAAAGCAATTACAGGGCAATGCCCGCACAGCAGAGATTAGCAGCAGCGTTCTGAGCAGCTTTACCTTGTCACCGGCTTCATTTTTAACAAAAGCCGGAGCTACACAGATTAAAGAATAATGTCACAGAAGGAGCTGATAAAATTGAAAAGATCCATCAGATTAATTACCAGGCTTAAAAGAGCTTGTCCATTTATTAGAAACAAAAGCCTTGGGCCACTCGCTATTGAAATTATGATATCTTTCATTCTCTGATTTTTCCACTTGATCTTGTAAAACCAATTCACAGGAATGGTATAAAGTGGAACAGAAGTTTGCCACAGAGCCCTTCCCCGCTGGGGATGCTCGCGGAGGCATTTGCAGGGCCTCGGCAAGCTTGTTAGCATCAGCGTTCGTCTTCAGCCCTTATTGAAGTCCCGCAAGCCAGCCCTGGCTGCTTCCCAGTCCTCACTGAGACCTGGTGCGCACGCACTGTTTGAAATGCTGCATCAATATTGATCGCAACTTTTGAGAATAAGGAATGTTTTAATCTTAAAACAGCTACCTTGGTGGGGTGAGATTAAATAAATGCATAAATAAAAGACCTAGGCAGCGAAACTTTTAACCCCAGAGTACCGTTGGTGCAGCAGAGGCGAAGGAAGGAAGGCAAGATTTGGGGTCCAGACCCTAAAACAGTGATTCTGAATTAAAATCATCTGTCAGCTCAAAGGAAGGTTTTGAATTCACACGTTGCAATTTCCTTTTTGACCACAATAATGAGCATAACTTTAATAACATAAGCTAAGCTGGTTATCTCATTGCCTAAACATCCCAAAGAATGAAAGGGGTTCAATTCCTGATGTCTCCAGTGCATTTGTCATGGTCCAGCTGAGTCCCACGGGAAGCAGGACAATGGTCACCCTGCAAGGTGTCCCTGGAAGTGGGGCACAGCTCAGAGCAGCCTCGGGCTTGCTCTAAGTTATCCCTGACCTGGATAAGACCCTCAAACCCCTGGGCTCTGGCAGCAAGGGGGGGGTCAAAGCTCCCTCCCACCCTGCTGCTAAACCCAGCACAGAGGGACCGGAATTACTGAGAGAGGTGGCACGATTCATGCACCACGGCCAGCCTGTTTGAAACATGAAGGTGGAAACCACCCGCAAAGAACACCACCCCCCCAAAAAAATACATTTCTAATAACAATATACAGATATCATTTCTGCAGTGGTATTTTACTTATGCTCATCAGAAGCGTGGCATTAATTAGAGGTCATATATAAATACTTGTGGAAATGGTAACATCCATGGATGATGAAGAAGTCTATGGGACTTCTCCCCAGGGAAAAGGTGGAGTCACCATCCATGGAGGGGTTGAACAGATGGAGATGGGGTTCTCAGGGACATGGGGTAGTTCCAGGGCTGGGTTAATGGTTGGACTCGATGACCTTGAGGGTTTTTTCCAACCAAAATGATGCTATGATTCTGAGAAGAGCACCTTGCAAGGATCTGTTTTAGCCAGGTCCAAGCTGACCCACAACATCACCCCACCTGATGCTGCTGTGCAACGCCAGCCAGTTATAAATCATGGAACCAGTCAATGACCCAATGAACCCCAGTCCAGGGCCACAGCGGAACATAGATATCCATGGCTGCTCTTTGCTGTATGGGGCATTTCTGTCTTTAGAGGGCAGAGGGCAATGCTCAAACACAGGCAGCTGTGGCTTTTTATTAGAGTCCTTCCAAGAAATTCAGAGCTTATTTTTTATTATTTAAAGGTTTTTTCAGCACCCAGAGCCTGAACATTAATTTGGCCAGGCAGTGCCCCAGGAGGAGATTGATAAAGCCATCCACCAGATTCGGTAGCTTGTTTGCAGGAGAAAAAATTCACCTGCCTCAGGTTCATATTCATATTCAGATTCACATTCAGATTCAGATTCAGATTTCAGATTCACCCCTGAGTTTTAACTCTCACTAGGGACATCATCCCTGTTCCTTTGCCCGGTGTATGTGAGCCAACCACGGCAGATTTGGGACCAGATAGCTCCACTTTTCATTTCCTCCCATCTCTGGTCCTTTTACAGTATTGACAAAATGACAATTGGTGGTTTAAAGAATGGGGTAATTAGAAACTGAGAGAGCTAATATGACCACAGGAGGATGTTTTCTTAAATTTCCTGTGAAACTACTGTTCCTCTCTCTGCAGCCAATACCCAAGGATCGGTGCCTGCACCTCTCCCTTCCTATCGAGCTCATCAGCCAGAGCAATGCCGAGAATCAATTAACACCTTGTACGCAGGAAATACTCTGAAATTCTACTCTTTTCTCCATTACCTTTCCTTCAAGCTAATTATTTCTCATTGTAGATTATGGCTCAGGGAAAATAACATTATTTTGTCCAGAAGAAAGTGTTTCCCCTTGCAGACAGGATAAATGTGATTTAAAACCTCAGTAAGTTTTTGGCACACCCTGCCTATGCAAGATTTCAGCGTAGACCAACTATGGGGTTTGCAAATGCTTTGGGTTTCGTGTCTCATTGAAATGATCTGCAGAACATCATGCACTGATGAGCTGGATGGTGCTTTACCTGCAGACCCTGCTTGGACTGCTTTGCTTTTCTGCTTCCCAATACCTTCCAAACCCAGAGCCAGCAGCCCCTACAACGTGCAGAGATGCAAAGGAGAGGTAGAGACACCCCACACCCGGATTATTTCCCCAAGGGCTCAGCATGGTTTGGGCTCCCAGCTGCAATAAATAACATAGAAGTATTTCTTGGGACTGCTCATGCTTACACTGGTGCAAATAGTAATCATGTTTTTAAGCTTCCACTAAGCAAACATTCCATATAATTTGCTAAATTTATGCCAAACACAATAGCACACGTATAAAGGGGGATCTAAGTATGGAAGTCACTGTTTTAATATAATTGGCCTTTTAGATTAAAAGGTTCTTGTAATAACCTTTTTTCAAAGAAGCAGAAAAGTCATAATTACAGAGCAGTCGCACATGACAGATAATGTTCCAAATTTAGCAAATTAACTCTTCCCTGCATTTCCAGTGGAACATTCATTGCCTGGCTGCAGTGCCAGAATCAGGCCACTGGTATGTAAAAAACAGACCAAAATAAAGCTCTATGAAGGATGAAACAGGGTGACCCGGGGCTCCTTTCCCCTGCGAGGTCCTGTGTGTCTCCTACACCCAACCCCAACCCCAACCAGTGCCCATCTATGGCAGCATCCCAGCAAACCCAGCCACTCCTAAACTGGGCTTACTTGTCTTTGGCATCATTTGGTGGAATTCCTATTGCCAATTCAGATTCACCCAAGGAAATGAATGAGAAAATATGGCACAACTTTAAAGACATTGTTTTCACTAATACTTTTTAAATCGTTAAGGAGGTATTCATCTTCTGGGTAGAAAGGGAAGATTTTCATAGCTCCAGGGTAGGGATGTATCACCTATCAAAGCCAAGCTCATAATTAGCTGTAGCACAAACTAAATCAAGAGCCTTAATGCTCCAGTGCCAGTGAAGTCAATTTACCTTTAAAATACATTAAGGGACCCTTTGGTGGTGGTTTCTCCTCGAATACTACACAGTGATCCAAAACCTCATGCAATTCTAAATTTAAGGGGCTAATTTCAGGGGAAGGCAAAGGACAAAACCCCTCACTAGCTTACAGTTCGTTTTTACTAAGTTAGGTTTTCCACTTTTTGCCTTGGAAATCAATGCTTTTTTTCTGTTCCATTAAGTAGAATACCAACCTGGCTGTGTAAGCATTTTGTTTTAATATCCTGCCTGTTGCAACACATACATTATATGTGACAGTAATCACCGTGCTCTAAAGGTGAAACCAGCTCAGTGAAGCCCTGAGGGGGGTTGGGGCAGAGCTGGGACAGGACAGACCAGGACTGCTGTGTCCCCAGCTTTGGGCACTGCCCCACGACACGTCCCACGGCAGCCCACCATGGTGGGAATCATAGAATCATAGATGGTTTGTGCTGAAGGGCCCTTCCCAGCTCCCCCAGTGCCCCCCCTGCCATGAGCAGGGACATCTTCACCAGCTCAGGTTGCTCAGAGCCCCGTCCAGCCTGGCCTGGGATGTCTCCAGGGATGGTTCAGCCACCACCTCTCTGGCCAACCTGGGCCAGGCTCTCACCACCCTCAGGGGCAAACATTTCTTCCTCGTGTCTAGTGAAGTGAAGATGTGCACACATGGCAAGTAATAGAACAGGCTGCCACAAAGGAAATGCTTCAAGGAGATCTATTCCTTGCTGCTCTCCTGCTGTGTTTTTTGTTGTAAAACAAATATCACAAGATCTCATCAGAATGAATTAAGGTGCTGAGCAGAGACAGAAATGTATACTAGTGCTCTATGAATGATCAGGATGAAAAGCTGGTCATGCAGAGAGGTTCTGGGTTAATTATCCTTGCGTGATAGTGGGTGTCACAGCAGAGGAGCAGCCAGTGCAGGGCAGGTGTCCCCCACAAACAGACTGGATTTGCAACGTGGGACCCCCTGGCAGCACCAGCAGAGCAGCACCCACCAGCATGTCCCCAGCTCAGGGTGTCTGCAGGGACCAAGAGCCACATGGACCAAGAGCCACATGCCAGTTAGGGCAACAGAGCTGGTGAGGGGCTGGAGCACAAGTGTGATGGAGCGGCTGAGGGACCTGGGGGTTCAGCTGGAGAACAGGAGCTGAGGGGAGACCTTCTGATCTCTGAACTGCCTGAAAGGAGCTTGGAGCCAGGGGGGTCGGGCTCTGCTCCCCAGGAACAAGCGCCAGGAGCACAGGAAACGGCCTCAAGTTGCCCAGGGGAGGTTGAGGTTGGATCTGGGGAACAATTTCTTCCCCAAAGGGCTGTGGGGCATTGGAACAGGCTGCCCAGGGCAGTGCTGGAGTCACCAGCCCTGGAGGGATGGACAGGCAGAGATGAGGTTCTCAGGGACATGAGTTAGAGGTGGACTTGGCAGTGCTGGGTTAACAGTTGGACTCAATGATCTTCAAGGTTTTTTCCATCCAAAATGCTCCTCTAATTCTATGTTTCTGCTGTCACCACTGTTTTGCCACCCAGATAAATACCCCAAAGACGCATCCTTTGCCCTTGGTCTTTTGTCTGTCATTGAAACACCCAGGATGACTTTCCTGACTTACCAGTCACTGCTGCTGTGCCAGATGCTGTCACTGCGCTGTGGGTTTAGAGCTGTTTTTACACCATGGCCTCAAACCATTTCTGGATGGTTAGAGAGAGAATTTTAACATGAGCTGACTGGCTCACATCAGTGAATCGCATCCCTCAAACATTTAACACCGAGCTAGTCGGCATCAGATGGGCACCGCTCACACTTCTGTTCATTGCCACTCAGAAATGAATCAGAAGGTTAATATTTAAAATGTATCTATCACAGAATAATTTTTTTCTACTTAGCAACATGACGAAGGCATTTGAGATAACCATTTCCTCTACATTTCCTTTAATTTTTTGGTATCGGTTTCTGCATTAAAAAAAATGGAACCACTAAATCAGACAATTAATCATTTCAGTCTAAGAAAGGTCCAGTAAATCACCTAAGTTTTATATCTCTATTTTTTTGAACTTATGCCCAAGAGCCTAGAGATTGAGTCCATGTGCTATTAATTTGAAAACAGGCAGTTCACATATTTCTGTAATGACCTCAGCAGCAATCTCAGCCATGCAGACCCAGGTGTGCTGTGTAAAGAAAGAGAGACATGACCGCTTCGCTCAGACGCACGAAGAGATGATGTGTCAAAACAAATGTCAAGATTTGGGATTCATTTCACCTGGCCCCAGCGGTGCCCGGGGATGATTTATCAGCAGCCCACTGCAGTGCAGGCTCGCATGATTTGCAGGAGTCTAAACCACGGGCAGCGCTCCCACGTGATTATTTGGTATTTCTACTAATTAAAGTGAGAAAACACCTTTTTGCACATCCATAGGACCAGCATTACTAGTGGTTTTGGTTTTCTGCATACAGTGTGCACGGGAACCGGTACCTGCCAGGTGCTGACCACCCGCCTTAGGATGATGTTTTAGGGGCAGGAGCTGGTGTGACCCAGGTGACATCACAGCAAGGCAAACTAAAGCTGTGTCTGCCATCAGCAGCACAACCACTGCCTCCAGCTGAGCCCCACTTTGCCCTTTTCTCCCCTCCTGCTTAACGATCCACACAGAGAAAATCTAATGAAAGAGAGGATGGAGACGAGCGATTGCCAGGGAACCGGCTCCAGCCTCTTCCCCGTGCTGACCTCTCAAGGCCCTGGAATAATAAGTGTTCATTTCCAGCGCTCACCGCTCCATGCCCCTGCGCGCCATCGACCACAGCCTGCTGCCCGTGTGCCTGGACTCCAGCACTGCCCTGGGCAGCCTGTTCCAATGCCCCACAGCCCTTTGGGGAAGAAATTGTTCCCCAGATCCAACCTCAACCTCCCCTGGGCAACTTGAGGCCGTTTCCTCTGCTCCTGGCGCTTGTTCCTGGGGAGCAGAGCCCGACCCCCCCTGGCTCCAAGCTCCTTTCAGGCAGTTCAGAGATCAGAAGGTCTCCCCTCACCTCCTGTTCTCCAGCTGAACCCCCCAGGTCCCTCAGCCGCTCCCATCACTCTTGTGCTCCAGCCCCTCACCAGCTCCGTTCTCTTCTCTCCACTTGCTCTAGCACCTCAAGGGCTTTCTTGGCGTGAGGGGCCCAAAACTGAGCCCAGGGTTCGAGGTGCAGCCTAAAAACAATGAGTGGATATGTCTTTGTCCTCCCCCTAGACCCCTTGTTTGTGCATCCCATTTCTCCAGCACAGTTAACTTTGCTTCTGTGTTTGGGCTTCTATATTTAAAAAGTATCCTTAAAGCAACCTTTGCACTCTATTTTGTCCTTGGATAAAAAATACAGTGCATCATCAAGGAAGGGCTTTGGCTCTTGTGTTTTAAGTGTAACCTCTGCTCCTCTCCTTGGGCTTCGCTGCTCCTGGCTGGTCTGTGGGACAGTGGTGAGAACCTCCAGCTGCCATCAGACCAGCCGTGGCCTCAGGAGATGTCAGGCAGGCTCTTGCCTCAAAATCACATCTGGCAGCAGAGCTAAAACTGGAGATGCCAGGGGCACCTCGTGGCTGGGACACTGGTGCCATATGTGACATGGCTGGGTGGTCAGGGATGGCTCTACCAAAATCACCACGGCTGCTGCACTGTGGTGCCCAGCAAGGATTAAACCTCCTCGTGGCACAAAGGATCTCAAAGCAATATTTAGCCATTCTGAAGACCTGCACCAGTGCTCTGGACACATACATGCCCAGTACCTTTGCAGGGATTTTTGGAGCCCCCCTTCTAAGCCTTCCAACCCACAGGCTTAGGGACCAGCCAGCACAACAGGCATGGACCTCATAAGACCATTACATTTTATTCTCTGCTATAGATTTTCATTGTTTCCCCCACATGAATTTTGTCTGAAACAATGGGGATATAAAGAACTGAGGATAAAAGAGAGATAAATTGCCTGAGTTTATTTTAAAAATACTAATTTTCATCTTATTCCACAGCGTCCTTGTGCAATCACAAAGAGGTTTTCAAAGGTGCATCTTGGGAGATTTTCTGAAGAGAAAAGAACAAATTATTTATCACATAACGTGCGCGTTGCACATTGCCCTGCCAGCTGGGTCGCTGTGGGTCAGCAGATAAAGGCTCCTGTCTTTTGACCCGCAAACAAGGCAGCGCCATCACGAGGCATAAACCCAATTTGCTCTCACATGGTTACAAAACAAGGACTCTCAGCCCTTTCCTGCCCCTGAGCTGAGCATCTTCAGTATGGGATGAATGATAAATCGAGGCTGAAACTCAGGAAAAATGCCCTAGTGAATAGTGCACGGGTTCATCAGGGAGACCCTTGCTGTTGAACAGCATCAAAGCAACCCAAAAAACACAAGGCACCTGGGCCTGCAGCTGCGTGCAGCAGCTTCATTTTAGCAGCGGGAAGTAGGTTACCCAGGGATTAAACCCAATTATGCAGCAGGGACGGGAATGATTGTGTTTGGAACAGAATGCCTTAAAAATGCAGCAACAGTCACAGCTTTCCAGATCAGGTAATTGAAGCCAATGTGGTGGGGGTTGATGGGCATGTCTCAGGGATGGAGATGGTGGGGCAGGTGGAGAGCACCGGTAGGCAGGGCTACCACAGCAAGGGGGCTGGTCATCCCAGCTGTAATTCTCTCCTGACTTAAACCCACCTTTTTGCAGCTGAATTTTAAGCTGCATTCAGGAGCAGTGAGGGAAATGGTTTGCTTTGCAGTGATGGGCAGGTGAGCACTTCTCCTGAAGCCTGGCAATGAGCAGGAGCAAGTAAGTCAGGCAGCCCCCGGGAAACTGCGTGATGAGCAAAACATTGAGAAATTCATTCTTCCCACCCCAGCCCAAGGCTGGAGCACTGATTTATAGCCAAGGCAGCAACCAGCATAGCAAGGTGGGGGATGTTTTCCCCGTGCAATAGTGCCCTGTATGCTGGATGATGGTTTCTCAGGTTGGCCAGAGAGGTGGTGGCTGAACCATCCCTGGAGACATCCCAGGCCAGGCTGGACGGGGCTCTGAGCAACCTGAGCTGGTGAAGATGTCCCTGCTCATGGCAGGGGGGCACTGGGGGAGCTGGGAACGTCCCTTCAACACAAACCATGCTATGACTCTATGATTCTATGACTCCGAGGCTCCAGCAGCAGGAGGAGAAACAGCAACATGAAAAGAGCTCAGCAATTACAGCACATGGCACAGACCTGCGCTGTGCTTTCCACTTCCTCTGTTTGATGTCATCTTTGACAACTTGCTCTTGATCATCCGCTCACACCCGAGTTTCCCAGACATGGCTCAGGAATGCGAAACAGCATGTAAAATCCAGTCTGTGTTTTGAACTGTCTTGCAAAGCTCCAGGGATGTAATATAGGGAAAGGTGCATCCCAAAGTGTAAAAAAGAAACAGGGTCTTGTGCTGGGGAGTTAACAGTTATTATGGGTATGAGCTGGTGTTGAAAAAGACAAGATGACAGTAATTCTACTCTGCCTATCCACTCCTGTCCATGGCAAAAGTAATTGTCATTAAAATAAATGACATTTACTTGCCCAGATTTTGCAGCAGGAGGAGCTGGAGGGCAGTTTGTCAGGAGAGGCTGAGCATCACGTCTGGGGCTGACACAGCACCCAGGATCTGGCTGTGGCCAGCATGGGCACCTGCTACCTCCAGAGCTGCTGGTTGAAAACGGCTGTAACACGTGGCCAAGGCAGGAAACTGAGGCTTATTTATCATAGAACAGAATAACTTTGCTTGGAAGAGACTCTTGAGATCATGGAGTCCAACCATTAAACCAATACTGGCACCAAACCACGTCCCTGGAAGCTCATCTTTTAAACCCCTCCAGGGATGGTGACTCCAGCACTGCCCTGGGCAGCCTGTTCCAATGCCCCACAGCCCTTTGGGGAAGAAATTGTTCCTAACATCCATCTAAGCCCAGCCACAGTTTTAATACACTACGATGTAGTGGTGAGAGCCCAATTCTTTCCCCAGGGAGCTCAGGGCTTTGGCATGGGGACAGCTTTGCCAGCCCACTTATACCCTGAGCTAGGCCTGGGCAATACACAGTGTCTGGGCTGGCTTCCCAAAGCCAGGCTTATTTTACCCAGAGAGCCTGCGAATTCACAGCCAGGCTTTGGGCTACATCACTTGTGCACTAGCACTGCAGGAGATGCTCCATCTCTGCGAAGCTGGATATGCTCAGAGCAGATCAGAACACAGAGCAGATCAGTTTGGAAGTGTGAATTATTTGTTTTACTCAGCAGCCGTCAATGGGAAGCACAAACAGGCCAGGCCAGTGCTTGTAGGAAACCTCCCCTCCAAGCATTTGCCTGCTTAACACAAATCCTGTGCTCCGCAGGGATTATTGCCACTATTACCACGCTTATGTTTCTAACGTTATTTTGCTCTTAAAACCCTAATGAAAGCCCAGGTCCTGATCTGCAGGCCAGTTCTGGTTTCTGCAGCCATCACCATCGTCATCTGCAAAGGGACCGGGGACCTTCCCACGCACTTGCCTGACCCTGCTTGGGGCTCACTCGGTGGCTGCCCCGTCCCTGAGAAGTTTCTTCTCCAGGTTCAAAGCCAGGTCTCCGGGACATGTCTGCTCCTGAAAGGATGAGTTTATAGGAATTGACAGAGTTGGCTTTTCTCCCTGCAAAGGAAGGAAGTTACTTTAAGCTTAAGAAAGCAGAGCCATCTGGCAGCGCACAGCTGTGGAAATATTATATATCTAATTATTTATAGAGGTACCTGCGCAGGGACAAGTTCAGTTCTTCAGCAGTCCATAACTGCGTCAGGAAAAAAACTCGTTTGACATAAAAACAACTCTGCAGTTCTTCACAAAAATATGCATGTTGGGAGCTTCGGGTAGGGGAAGCGGCACCGTTTTCTTTGGTATTTGCAACCTCAAAGCATCAACAAGCTTGTTTTCTCCTGGTGGTCTCTGTATGGGGCACTGGCTTAAAATAAGACCTCTGGCATCTGAAAGCCATTAAAGTGTACAGTCACAACAGTCCCAGCCATTAGCAGAGACAAAACAAGGCTAAGCAAAGCCACAGATAATTAACCAACTCTTGTTTCTCCTTAAATCAATAGCAAGAACATTACAGGAACAAACAGCCCGTCGTGTCCCCAGGGACGCGGCTTTGCCAGCCGGCCACCCCCAGGAGCTGATTTCCAATGGAAATTATACCGTCAGGTCCTGGGCTTTGAGATCAGATTTCCCTTATTGGCTTCTTGGAGTTATTTTAATCCATGGGGAAGACCTCAAATGGAGCTGGTTGTGGGCTGGAACCGCTGGCTCTGACATTTCAGGATGGGGAGGGATGGCTGAGCACTGTGGGGTGGCCCAGGAGAGACAGTGGGTCTGGTCAGGGCTTCCCCATGCACAGGAGTGACAGAGGAAACCTTCCCCGAGTCTCTGATGGAAAGAAGGTAGGAAATTCCTGCAGAAATCCTGCCAGAGCACAAAAGTACATTTTTATTTGGGGACAACATTGATGAAGGAGAATTTTCTATTAGCATTGAAGATTACATCTGAAATAGTTAGTGTGAACAATAACTTCACAGAATCACAGAGTGGTTGAGGTTGAAGGGACCTCTGGAGATCATCCAGTGCAACCCACCTCCTAACGCAGGGTCAGCAGAGCAGATCACACAGGATCACATCCAAGCAGGTTTTGAATGTCTCCAGAGAAGGAGACTCCACACCTGCTCTGGACACCCTGGTCCAGGCTCTGGTACCTCAAAGTAGAGAAGTTTCTCCTCATGGAACCTCCTGTGTTTCAGCCTGTGTCCGTTGCCCCTCATTCTATTGTTGGGCACCACTGAAAGGAGTCTGGTCCATCCTCTTGACACCCACCCTTGAGATATTTATGAGCATAAATAAGATCCCCCTCAGTCTTCTCCAGGCTGAAAAGCCTCAGCTCTCTCAGCCTTTCCTCATCAGAAAGAAGCTCCAGACCACTCAGCATCTTCAACCCAACGTAACTTGGTAAGCAGCAGGAAGAGCTGCTGGTGATCCTCCCATCTGGCAAATGAGCTGTCCTGCTCTCCACACCTTCCATCTGTAAAACTCCTCCTGAATCCTGGTTTGGGACACCAGCCCATGCCCATAGTGGGGGCTGCAACCCCGCACCCCTGTCCCCTCAGCTGCAGCCGCCCCGAGGCAGCAATGAGGGGCTGAACCAGAGCCCACACACCCCCATATGCTGCTCTGCCCTGAGGAAACCCACACCACGAGGCTCAGTTTCTCCGTCACCCAGAGACAAGAAAGCAGGTAGGAGGAGAGACCTCAGGGAGAGGCTATAAATTTAGTGAAAGCTTGATAAATGCTCCCGCTACCTTAATTATCCCAGGAGCCGTGATTTAGTGCCTACTAGGGAAGCGTCTGTTTCTGGGTTTTGGCAATAAGTGCTCGTGCATCCCAAATTACCCATTATAAATTAATAAAAGAGATGGAAGTTAAATGGTAATCATCCCTGCTATATAACTTTTCTTCCTGAAAAGAAAACAATATCAGTAGGAATATATATATACACACACAGAGTATATATTCAGTAACGAATTTTCAAAGGGCTCCCCTACCAGCACCACCTAAACTGCATTTTCTTGCAATGCCTGAGATTTCAGTACAGGGTTAGTGTGGGTTTGAGCCCTGGAGAGAGTTTTGTCAGTAATCCTCCATTTCAAACCAGTATTTGCAGATCATGGGAGTGTGGAGATGGCAAATTCATCAGCTGAAGCAAGGGAGGATGAAATGTTCCTGTGTTTTAGAGGAAAAAGTCTTAGAAACTAAAACAGTCACTTTTCCCCTTTTTCTCATTTTGTATGAAGAAGTCTTAAAGACTTACAGCCAAGCATATTTTATAAGAATAAGTCTTATCTCTTCCTTTTTAAGTTAGAAATGAAAGTCTTGTCAGCCCTGGGAGAATGGGAAGGAAAGTTGTATTATAATACCACAGGAAACTGAGCGCTGGGAAAAGAAGAAGGGGGTTTAGCCAGATGGTTTAAAATTGCCATTTAAAGTGATGACAATCCCTTACGAACACTGGATCAACATGACATGCGATAAAAATGCAGCATCACAGTTGCGCAGGCTAATGCATTACAGCCAGCGGCAGAGATGTGTTACATCCCAACCAGCCTTTCGGAAAATGAGGGAAAACCAGAAAAGACACTTGTATTTCAACATCCAAGTTTGTTTCATTCTGTGACACCAGGACGCAGAAGAGAGCTCAATCACAAAATAGCCCTTTTATTATTAATTGTGACCCCGTCCTGCTACTTCAGATAGTTTCCCCTTGATTTCAGCAGACCACCACCCTCAACCTTTGCTCTTTTAACACGCTCGGGCCCCAGGAGTGTTCTGCGGTCCCTAATTTCATGCCTGCGCTATCGCATCTGCTGCGGCATCGCCGTGCGGTGAAGGTATGTGCGCAGCAGATGGAGGTTTCTCTCCTACCTGTCACCCGTCCAACAGTTTAAAGGCATTAAATTACTCCATCTGCTCTTGCAGCTTGCACCGAGCCTGTGCTTTATAGACTAACGGGGATCATTATTATTATGTTTTTTAATAAATGAATGAAAAGTTGCTTTGTAAATTCGAGGCCAGAGCTGACTCATAATCTCTGCTGACAAATTTCTGTCAATATTTACTGACATATCCAGAGATCTGTAATGTTTAAAGTATCAGTTTTTATGAGAAAGCCGCTTTCAGGAAGCGTCTGGAAAAGCGTAAAGCGCTTTCTCACATTCTCTCATTCATTTCTGCTTTAGCCCGATAGTATAAATGTGGAACATACACGCCAGTATAATAAAGAGAGAAGTAAGAGGTGCTTGAGTTTCAACTATGAACAAATCTTTCCATGTCTGTAAACACAAAAGTCAGGTAATTTGTAAGGAGGTGATTCCAGTAAACCCTTTCTGCTGCAAAATGCATCTTTTCTTAATAGTGTAAGGCAGGAACCTTTTTCCTTCAGCTCTCATTGGCACTGCACCTTTCCACTTTGTAACCCACATTTGCCTTGGCAAACCCAAACACAACATCATTTTTGGGGAGGTTTCCCCCTTCTCTCCACGGTTTTTGAGCAGAAGCGTGTGTACGGGATGCAAAAGTACAAGGTTTATCTGGATGTACTGCCCTCAAATGCACCAGAATTTAGCATACATTAACAGCATGAGCTTTAAATCAAAGGAGCATTTCTTAATACATTATTTATAATGAATCAATTATTAATAGAGGTAGCTTTTTTCTCCCCTAATAAATTATTATAAACTCTGCTATAACACGCTGTACCAATATGTACTATATAAATAACGTTACGTGTTTCAGTTTATGAGGACTTTTAAGCAGTTCACTGAGACATTTTCTACCACAGGTTTTGGAGCGTTGCCTTCACTTCAAGCTCCAGCAATCAAACCTCCTTACTGCAGTTACTTTATCTGGCGGCAAACAGATACTTCAATAAATCACTTGATAAACACCAGAATCTCCCAAGCCATAATGCAGGCGGATAAATAAATAAATATGTGATCTGCCATGGAGAGACATGAGGTCTGGGGGCTGGGAGGAGACACCTCCTCTCCCTTTGCTCTTTCTCCCATTGCTTCCCACCTAAGTCACCGATTAGAATCACAGAACCATAGAAGAGTTTGGGTTGAAAGGGACCTTCAAAGGTCATCTAGTCCAACGCTCATTACTTTACATAGCTTAACTCTCAAAAGCCCTTTTCTCAGATGGACTGATGACAGATGAAAATATACTATCCCATATTTCATTATTCTCCACTTAAGTTCCTAAGCAGATGTTGTAAAATAGATGTCTTTGTATGAGGGAGAGGCTCTTCTTGCAAAATCCAGCACTAGCAGCTGCCATTCCACAAAAAATCTGTGCTGGTTAGCACCGGGATGTAAGGACAGGGTTTGTAAGATCCAGCACCCAAAACCCGAGGTGGCTACACCTGAAAACATCAGTCTCAAACCCACTGTGCTTCTACAAAAGGAGTGAGGGTGGCTGCATCCCTCCCACAGGCACACAAGCAGCCCCGTGACACCCCGAACACCAGGGGAAACCCTCCCCGGGTGGGTCTGCAGGGTGGAAAAGTTACCCTCTCAGACATTCTCATTAATTTCCCTGCATAAACATAAAGGCCCAGCTTCTACTTGGCCTAAATCCACACATCCCAGCGCTCTGCAGAGCTGTACAAAAGGCTCCAAGATCCCCAACGTCTCTCTGTGTCGGTGGCGATTTACCGCTGGGATCCAAGAACCGCAATCAAAATACAATTTGCATCGTCACATCAAAGCGAATTTGAGAGACTTCATTTTCATTTTAATGCCTCTCTTTCCTTACTTTTAGTCACTTTTGCTCTTAATGGCACCATCTGAATTTTAAATGACAAGCCGGTTGCCTGCTTTCAGCTTTCCTCCTGTGAACCCCAGCAACCTGATGTGTCGTTGTGGTCTATGGTGTGCATTATACACCGATATTCCATCAGCTCCTCGAGTGACCTGCGATTTCGGGGTCTCTATGACAACGATGCACAAGCCCAGGGCTGGCTGATGTTGTATTTCCTCCATGCACAACGCAGCTTATCACATCAGAGAGAAATATCTCCCCTCAACTCATTTATAAATCAGCCTCTCCGTGGTACAGACATGTGTGAACTGGAATGTATGGCTTCCACCAGTGCGACATGCAATTTGAAGCAAAGCCTCGTCTTTTCCCAGCAAAACTAACCCTGTGACTGGGACAGGGCTGGTGGCTGCACAGGGCTGTGCAGGACACAGGAGATGGCTCCGTGGCTGCCACGTTGATACAGGAAATTCACAATTAACTAATTAACACTTAAAAAGCTAACACTTGACACTTAAAGAACTAACCATACCCCACATCACTAAAGACACTTAGAGAGCTAATCTTTTAACCCACATCACCATTGCCTAGCCTTGCTTAACTCTGTGTAACTTATTTTATGAAAAAGAGGACTCCACTGACGCCTTGCAAGGATAATAATCCTTGATGCATCCTTAATGCATCCTTGGGTGAACTAGATTACAGAAACTTGGGCACTGGACAGGAGATATGTCAGTTTTAACCAACTCAGCAGTCTGAGACCTAACCAACTCATCACACAGGACCAAAGGTGACCGTGTACAGAGAAGAGGACCCGGGTTCACAATCACTGCTCAGCCACAACCAGGAGGAGCCAGAGGTGGAGACTAAGGAAACAGTCTCCCGGAACTCATTGTAATAAGAACCGCCTTCTCAGGGACAGGTTATGAATATGTATAGGTGTTCCTAAAACTTTCATGAATATGTAACATTTTATTGCATTTAACCAAGCTCACAGGTACTGTAATTTTACACACGCATTAGGTGAAATGATTCCCCATGTGTCCAGCGTCGTAAATAAATGCATACCTTCCTTATAACTTCAAGGGTTATAAGGTCGTTCTGAGCCTCAACGTGGGTGACTGCAATGGTTTATCAGTGAGTGGTGGCACGGCTGTCTCCAGAGTGTGCTGGTGATGTCTCACCAGCCTGGTAGCCCTGCCAAGATGATGGATGCTTTTTCTTCTCAGCTTTATTTTTAACCAAACTGAGTGGAGACCTTGGAGACCTTATTGCTGCCCTTCACTACTTAAAAGGGGCCAATAAGAACGATGGGGACAGACTTTTCAGCAGGGCCTGTTGCAATAAGACAAGGGGTGATGGTTTTAAACTGAAGGAGGGGAGATTCATGCTGGATATAAGAATTTGTTGCCCCTGAGGGTGGTGAGAGCCTGGCCCAGGTTGGCCAGAGAGGTGGTGGATGAACCATCCCTGGAGACATCCCAGGCCAGGCTGGACGGGGCTCTGAGCAACCTGAGCTGGTGAAGATGTCCCTGCTCATGGCAGGGGTTGGACTTTGAAAGTCCCTTCCAACTCAAACTATTCTGTGGTTCTACGATTCTATGAGTGCCTTTAGGAGAGCTCCAAGCCTTTCTTCCCTGGGCTCATTTTCCCAGCCCACTAACACCCCTGGGATGCTGCCATTCCCCTGCACAGGTGACGGTTTGAAGACCTGGTGTCACTCTGAGGGACACCAGACCAGTGCTGTATCAAGAAGAGCAGTTTTCTGGGCTTTTGACAAAGCTGCAGTCATCAACATAATCCAGATATATTTTGGAATGCAGACCTATATCGCCTTAATGTATTCCCACCGTGACGGGCTACTGCAGCCCAGGTGCAGCTACACGTTGGATTATTCCTCACTCATACATGCTACAGTGAGTTTCAGCTTAATCTTTGACAATTGTCTATGTGGTTTCTTTGCCACAATATAGAATTCAAAGTCATTGAAATGGGAAATTTCTCAGGTCCCTCTGCGGACGATCCCAGGTTATTCCCACGGGGCAGTACCTGCTGTTTCCAGCCAGTTGTCTAACAAAATTTGCCAGGATGACACACAAAATATCTTGCAGTAAGAAACTTTCTGCTTCTTTGTTTTCAATTACTCTAAACTGATTTTTCCATAGCGAAGACCCCCCAGATACAGTAGGTGAAAGGCAGCGTCCACCAGCCATGGTGGAAATCATTAAATTGGAGTAGTTTCAGAGGAGAGCTGCGGGGATGATCGAGGAGCTTGCCTGATAATGAAAGACACCGGGAACTCAATTTGTTTTCCTTAACGAAAAGAAGGTTAAGAGAGGAACCGCTCGCAGCCTCTAATTACTTCTGGAATTTAAATGTGATAATAGAGGGCTCCCCGGCCAGGCAGATAAAAGTATTCACAACCTGGTGCCTGCAAGATTCAAATTCAGGTTTGAATTAAAAGCACATTTTTAGCGGTGTAGGTTATTAACCACTGAAACAACCTTTGAGAACTCTTCTGATTTGAAGAGGTATTTTTTTTCTTTCTAAACCTAAAGCTTTAGTTCAAATAGAAAAATCCCCAGGCATGTTTTACACAGGAGTTCAGACTAGATAATCATTATGGCTTTTTCTAACCTTATAAAGTATTAATATGCCATCACCCTTCTGCCCTCCTTTTATACTCTACACATCAACCAATAATCTTTTTCAGCAAACACACAGAATTTCTTGAACGTGGTGCCAGCTAGGAGGTTATTAGCGATAACGAGTTGAGGCTGAACGTGGTAAGAACCATCCATGGCCAAGAGTGACTGTCCCCTGTCACTGTGTATCCCCCCAGCCTGGCAGCAAATCCCTGCTGATATTGGAGTTATTTTTCCACCTGGATATTGAAAGGAGAGGCTATCGTCAGCGTGTTGGCTTGGTGGGACTGCAAGGGGTTGGTGCCCATGGGTGCATCTTGTATCTCCAAGGACGGGCTCAGCCAGAGCCGTGAGAAGAGCTGGAGGACCTGTCGAGAGGATTAACTGCTCATCATGCTGTCAGGAATGGAAGGGCTAGAGAAAATCACATTTATAGCGCTTTCAGCTTTAATCCTGAGCTGCCCACATCCGAAACAGCAAATCCAGAGGGAACTCTGTTGTTTACTACACTCTGCATTTATTTTTACAAAACTGCTGCATGCAGCAGTGGTGCAAGTTTAGATTTGGTGCACGGGATTCACTCCTGACCCGTTACGGTTTGATGACAGAATTTCACGTTACAGCCTCCAAAATCCCTGGGGTTTATACCACCATTTCACACCGCTGCTTGTACGCTGCTGGAACAAACTCAGGCAGACGTGCATTTTCCTTGTCCTTCCCCGGTGCGGGTTGTTTGACGCGGTCGCAGGGCAGGCTCTGGCCATGTCCCTGTGCACCTCCCAGCCCAGAGACTGCTGGTCCCACCAGCCAAAAACAATCACATTTCTGCTCTTGTTCTCATGGGGAAAAAGCTGAACACTGTGAGCAGGTTTTCTCTGTTTTTTCCTAATATACACCCAAAATGTGTCAGGCAAACTCTGTCAGGGATTTTAACTTGGTGCTTTGTTTTTCCCCTTGTTTCCTCCTGGTAATTTGTTGTAGTGCTCAAAAGTGGTAAAACACAGATAACATGTTAGTATATTTGTTGCTGCAGGTTCTCAAGGCTGTTGCGACAGACATTGACACGACTGACACATGCACTGGAAAGCACTACCAAAGCTTGTCCTTCAGAGCAGCAGAAAATATATATTAAAAAAATCCCATAATGCTACAGGAGACTAGAGACCTGAAATAAATTTTAGTTATGGATGTTACACTTTTCCCAAGTGAGTATGAAACGTGCCCCTTTGCTTAATTCTGTAGTTTAAAACATGTATCTCCTTCCTTTGAACATGGTGCATTGGAAACACGTCACTTACTTTCATCTGCTCTGGTGTGATCTGTTCTGTTGGAACATCAGATGATTGAAATCCATAACACAGAGCCAATCCCACCATAACTCACACAGAAAATGCCATGGGAGCATCTGCCCAAGCAGGACACCCCACAGGTGGGAAGGTACTTGGACATCCAGTGCTATATAGATATACATACATAGATATATAGGGATGTAGGTATGTATATTCCAAAGCATGAAGTGTGCTATCTGTTTTCCAGCAGCATAGCAATGTACATGACACTCTAGTTATTCATATGAGTGCCAGCTGAACACTTCATAACATCAAATGGCTTGTTAGCACTCAGGTTACTAGATTTTACTATAAATAAAATTCCTTTTTTGCCTTTTTTGATTACTTTGCACCCCAGTTCACTTAATTCTTTCTCATTCTTGCACACGAGAAAAACCAAACCAAAAAAAAAAAGAGATTTTCCTTATCTGTTTTATCTCTTCCTGATGTCTAAAACACCACACTTTATCAAACGTGAAATAAAACTAGCTCCATCTAGTTCAAATGCATATAATAAATCAATTCCTTTAACAAGGTGACAGCAAAAATACCCCAAAGCCTGTTTCTCACTTTGTCTTCCCCTTCCCCAAATGTCTCGGGACAGAGACATGACGACAATCCCTGAAAATCAAGTTGACATCCTCTATGCTATTCATTGTTTTATGTATTTTTTACATGCACACTTTATTTTGTCTCTTGTCCTTACCTTCTAGCTGTACTTATTCCCTGAAGGCCAGCACAGGCATTACATGTAGAGAAATAGTTTTCAGGTTGAATAGATTCTTTGAAAAGTAAAACTCCTGTGTGAGAAGATAAACTCAGAGCAACTTCTGTTGCTCTGCCAAGATTACCTTGCTTCATGCTGGTGAGCATTATTGGTCTTCCCTTTGCACACCTTATTTGGTGAGACTGTACCACCACCATGCAAGGTGCAACCATGAGGGAAGGTGCCATGACCATACAAGGTGCTGCCGTGATGGAAGGTGCTACCACCATGCAAGGTGCTACCGCGACAGAAAGTGCCACCATGATGGAAAGTGTCACCACCACACAAGGTGCTACCATGACAGAAGGTGCCATCACCACACAAGGTGCTGCTGTGATGGAAGGTGCTGCCACCATGCAAGGTGCCACTATGATGGAAGGTGCCACCACCACAGAAGATGCCACAATGATGGGAGGTGCCACCGCCATGCAAGGCGCCACCACAGTGGAAGGTGTTGCCACTACAACAGAAGGTGCCACCACCATGCAAGATGCCACCACCACACAAGGTGCTGCCATGATAGAAGGTGCTACCACCATGTGAGGTACTACCATGATGCTCCACTCTCATACACCTGTAGCCCTGCCTCCAACGCACACTGTTTCTCAGCAGAACACTCTTCCCACATGGCTATTTTTAAAATACACGTGTAGAACATAAATCAACCGCAATTTCAAGAACTCTGGTTGTGTTTTATATTTTTTACACAACACAGCAGGTGGGATGGAGTGGCAGGGATGCTCAGGTGCTGTATTCCCCACTGGTGAAGGATGTGGCCAAGGAACACTTTGAAGGAATTATATAGAAATGACACATGTTTGCACAGACCCATTCCCCTCTCCAGTAAACGGCTGCTACTCTTGTTCATACCCAACAGCCAGCAGAAGCGAGACCGCCACAGGAACCCAAAGAGCAGATCTGGCTCCTCTTCCCAACTGATGGGAAAGTTTATTTTTCTTTCTATTCTGCTGGTGCATGAAATCATCACTCACATTTCTACAGATCAGATATTTTGGATCCAGGTTGTGCAGCATTTACACCAACAGCATTTACCTGGTTTACCAAAAGTGGTGGAAATAATGTGGCTAGAACCAACCTCACCCAAAGCTACTCTACCCATGAAGTTTCTTCAAGCTCCTAGAGCTGGCCTGAGAGCATGAAGGAGGCTCAAAACCTCATTAAACATCAGGATGCTTCAGTTTAAAATGTGCTGTGAAAGGCAATCCACCCCGACAAACAGATCGCTGCACTGCCTGCAGTTTCTGTTATCCATAGTTCACATCTTTCCTTCCTGGAGTTCTGCTTTGTTCATTTATTTTCTCCACACTTCTTGGGCCTTTTATGTACATTTAATTACAATATTAATCAAAGAACTCAAAAGAAATTCCTATGCAAATGAAGATATGAATTTGCGATTTGGGAAAATTTTAAAAACCTATTCATTCTACTTATACTGAAATATTTTAATGTATTTTTAATGTCTTGGCCCTGACAAAACCTATTTTCATTCAGGCAAATAATACATTGAGCAAATATTATTCTCCCACATTTATTTCTTTGTCAAATAATTGATTTTTTTTCTTAAAAAAAACCCACCTTTCTCCTATGTTATTGATGACATTACAGAAATTGCAGAGGGCAGATTTGTTCAGTTAACAGACATTTTTCATGAAAGCCCCATCATTGTTAGAAGCCCCGTTTCTACAAAGCGTGTTTCTGCTGCCGCTTCATTTCTTCGATTCTCTTTCCAGAGGATTTGCCATAAATCCCTGTAACTGCCTTTTCTTTAATGGAGCAACGTTATCTGCAATGAGGCCAAATCTCCGGTGGTGCTCGGTGCCCTGTGCCTTCATGGGAGAAACCCTTCCCTCTCCTCTCCCGGCACATTAATATCCTCAGCCCAATAAATGCGTGGGCAGGACACGTTGCAGATATTTTACTGGACACGTGTAAGCAGCACCTGGGAATCGATGCTGCTGTGTGTTGATGGGGATGTTTGGGAGCTCAGAAAAACGTTCAGCTTTGCTTAAGAGAGGGCGATGCAGGTTAAGCACGAGGTACTTGCAAAGCAGCCCTTAACCTTCAAAATATTGTAATAGTGGAGGTTGGGATCGGCTATTTTTAGCCCAAGGAAAAGTATAGAAATGTTGTTAAGTCATGTTTAAAATGCCCTCTCTCTGTACATGCATCTCACTGTCTCCAGCTAATTACTGCCTGCTCCAAAGAAAAATCTCTGTTATTCAAAAAAATCAAAGCACAACTACCCCCCGTAACTGATTCCTGAATGGCCATATGCAGGGTCAGTGTTTGCCAAAGAAAAGTCAATCTTTAAAGAGAATGATAAAAATTTATGTATGGACAGCAGACTAGGTCTGAGTCTAGGCTCAAGCACAAGACTAAATGGTGAAAGCCACCTACACATGGACTCTGCGTCAGTGTGGGGAAGCGCTGCACAGAGGAGTAGAATAACCAGCACATCCCCAGCCAAGCCCTGCATTTGAGCTGGTTTTCATCCCAGGAAAGGGATCTGCATTGTTCTCAGAAAATGTCACTTCAGTGATAAGAAGAATAACAAATAGGTTGTTAGGAAGCGGTTGGGATGGAGCTGGGAATGAAGGCTTGGACCTTCTGGTGGTCTTGGTGCACCCACAGGCAGGACTAAGAAAGGATGAGGGAAATGCAGGGAGAATAACTTGTCCAAGAGTTGATCTAAGTGCAATTTGTGGCAAAACACTTGCTGCTGGAAGCTGGTAGAGATTGCAAAGCAAAGGAACATTTATTTTCTGCCCTGACCAGCAGGAACCTGAGCAAGTGCCTTTGGTGGGTCCCAGTCCCGCTCCTCCGATCCTGCCTCCCTCCGCAGTTTCACAGCTGAGTTTTAGCTGAAAATACTCCTTTGTCTTGTACTTTCTAACTTCCTGTGCAGTTTCTCTGTAGACAAAAGTGGAGATCGCTGCCAAAATCAGATACTCAAGGAACCCTATTACTTACAAAATCAACTATTGCCACGTGATGGCTGCAAACATCTGGAACCCATTTCTCCCTGGTACGCTCTCGCTCCATGTGGGACTCAAGCATGCTCAAATATCAGCCTCGAGCGCAGCTTATGCAGCTTTCCCAAAACCTAAACAACTCCTGCAGAAACTGTTTTGCAGATAATTAAAATTTCAGAAAAAAGAAAAGGGGGGCGGGGAAATAATATTCTCAAGCAGCGAACAGAAAGATTTTTAAATGCTCTAACGATATTTCTTTTTATCTAAGGTAAGCATTTTCCTTCCTTTTTCCTCAAAGTCAGATGTGAAATTTGAACCGAAGAGCTGTTCCCCAGCCACACCATGAATTAGCCCACGCTTAGAGCTGTGCCTCTGGGCTGCTCGCAAGCCGGGCAGGAAACCCTCTCAGCAGGATATCTGGTGTCCCCGTGTCCAGAGCAGGGGGCCGGTGGGAGCACACCTGGGTCCCAGTGAGGTGCACGGTCCCGTCTCACCCTAAGCAGCACCAAAAGAGATCCTCAGGGCAGGACATGCCCCTGCACTGGGGACATGGGGTCTGGGCATCCTCCTTGTAGCTACCCAGGTCTCAAACCTCAAAGGGATTGGAGTGTGGGGTTTGGACCAACGGTCCAAACTGTGTTGAGTTTTGGGCCCCTCATAACAAGAAAGCCCTTGAGGTGCTGGAGCAAGTTGAGAGAAGGGAACGGAGCTGGTGAGGGGCTGGAGCACAAGTGTGATGGAGCGCCTGAGGGACCTGGGGGGTTCAGCTGGAGAAGAGGAGCTGAGGGGAGACCTTCTGATCTCTGAACTGCCTGAAAGGAGCTTGGAGCCAGGGGGGTCGGGCTCTGCTCCCCAGGAACAAGCACCAGGAGCAGAGGAAACGGCCTCAAGTTGCCCAGGGGAGGTTGAGGTTGGATCTGGGGAACAATTTCTTCCCCAAAGGGCTGTGGGGCATTGGAACAGGCTGCCCAGGGCAGTGCTGGAGTCACCAGCCCTGGAGGGGTTCAAAAGACACATAGATGAGGTTCTCAGTGACATGGGGTAGTTCCAGAGTTGGTTAATGTTTGGACTCGATGATCTTGAGGGTCTTTTCCAACCAAAATGATTCTGTGGTGATCTTGGATGGTGATGATACAGGGTGCTGAGCCAAAGTGCAGAGAGCTGGTGAAAGTGGGACAGGAAATACCGTTGGGGTGGTGCCCTGGATCTTCTGGTCTACAGTGCTGTCCCACTCAGGTAGCACTAACAATTTATGTGTGGATGCACCGATATTCAGTACAGGTGATGTCCCTTTCCTGAGGGAAATACCAGCATGTAATCTATCCATTAGTGTCAGATTAATACATTATTTTCATCCAGTATTATGGAGAGTAGAACTTCCTCCCCTACCACACACTCACAAAGCATCACCCGGACAGATTAGTCCTAAAAAATCCTTATACAATTTTATTGTGTGACACATTAGGGTGGGATTCATCCATGGTGATAAATAAAGATTCTCTGCTTTAATAATAAGGGTGTAAACAACATTTTACCTGCTGGGAACAAACCTTTATGCCCTGCACTTAGATCATGCTGGCATGCAGTACGTTCCCTATCACTCCTGTTGCACTGTTCCCAGCTGCTAAAATAGCCATTCCTGGGATTAGTCCCCTATGGTCAGAAAGAGCAGAATTACACAATTATTGGCGTGCAGTCTCTCTCTCTGACTAGTTGAAAATATAATGACTTTATATAGAGCTCTACTAGATGCAACTAGGATGCTTCTCTTTACTTCACCAAGAGCATCCGCAGGGCACAGCTCTAAGCGCTTGAACCAAGCGGGACTTTGGAGCAAGGTCTTTCTTTTCCCTAACTTTGGAGTTTTACTTTATGCTCAGGCACACCTCCTCCAAACCTCCCAGCTGACTACGCACAGCTGAATCGCTCTGCATGAAATATTCAGCGAGTCGGAGGAGGAAAGCACAGGAACAGCCAAGCAACCTCATGAGAGAGGCATGGGAAGAGAGAGGAGGAAGACACCTGCACTGCCGGCTGCATCCCAATTAATATTTAAACATTTTATACAGAGCTGGGACTTTCTGAGGCAGAGTGCCTTGGAAAAACTCAGCAGTGTTTTAATTTGGAGCCTCCCGAGCTCTCCGAGCAGTTTTCACAGAGCCCAGCTCCGCTCCCCTCCCCTGGCACAGCAATGAGTTGCTCCTCTTCGAATTATTCTCATACTAATTAGACTATGGTAAGTTAAGAGAAGGATCAATGTGCAGTCCCAGGCAAAGATATTTGCAGCCACTTAAGCTGGCAGGAGAAGCAGCTCAGAAGGACACAGCTCCCAGGAGGACACACGAAGGAGGTTTGCTGAGGGTGAGCATGGGATGCATTTGTAAGCTCCATGTGTCACGAGCAATTTCAAAATTGTAACCTTTAACTCCATAGAAATGGCAGGTTTTAGCCACATGCAAATTGCACTGAAAACCATATAAGAACTATATGGGATTTTTCTCCTCAAGTCTTCTACCTGTAGATAACAAATGTCTACTGATAATGGCAGCTACCTGCTCTGCTGGCAAAGCAAACGCTTCTGCATTCAGGCCCATCAAGAGGGGCTACAACTTCACAGTATCACACAGTATCACAGTATGTTTGGGATTGGAAGGGACCTCAGAAGATCTCAGGGCTTTTTCCCCATCCTGCATATGCTCTGTGCTCCCCAAGCAATTCTTGCACGTGGAGCTACCAATCCCCAAATCTTTAACCCCAAACACATCAAAAATGGTGCCCACACAAATACTTCCAAATATACATAGATAGTTTATATTCCTATAGCACAAAAGCATTATTTTTTCTTTCTTTTTTTTTCTTGGACAGCAGTTTGTTTAATCTTTCTTTTTGTCACACCGTGTCACTTGTCACCGGAGGGGAACCACTCTTCTCATTGTATCATGTTCACAGGGAGCAACCCCCTTGTGGCAAGCCATGCTCGCAGCACTCTAAAGCTTTGGGTTTGCTCTGGTTTATATCCCCAAAAGCTATTTAATAGTTTGCACATTCCTCAGCATGAAGTTTACCCTCTTGGTAATTTACGGCTCAGCTGGAGCAAGAGCATTTAAAGAGCCAGAGCTGAACCTGTCACCATAAGGAGCAGCAGATGGGACCATGCACTGACCTCCTCACCTGGTGCCACCAGCTGCATGGACAACATCATCGCTGCTTCTTGAGCAAATTAGGACTCAATCCCAGTAGGAAGTGGAAAGACCATAGTCAAGCCCTGCATTGGGCTCCCCAATGTCCAGCCATGCTACAAGCTCCCGTCATACGCACGAAGCAGCAGGGCAGGCGTTTTTCTGCCTTTCTGCCTGTGTTCCACACAAATCTCAGGTTATGTGCCAAAATCTGTGCTGTAGGGAGGTTGCCTGGTTGCTCAGCAACCGCATTTGTGCTGAGCAGAGCTTGGGGCAGCGGGCAGCTGCCTGCAAGCATATCGGAAAGGGAAAGGGGTCAACATTTGGAGAAAGCTATTTACGTGGAAGAGCCAGCACTGCTTAGTGAAACTAGGTAAACCCCGCTTTATTTCCAACAATAAAAATCAGCAGTTAAGTGTTGCAGGAGGAGGAAAATACACTGAAGTTTGGCAGCAGTAAATCTTTGGGTGGAAAGGCGTTGTTTTGCTTTCCCCAATCCTCTATGCTCTAAGTACCATAGTTGTGCAAAGGAAGGGAATAAATAACGTGGGACATACCCAGGTTGCTGTGGCAGCACAAGTGGCTGTAGCACGAGTGTTTGTCCCGTGTCAGGGAAGCATGAAATGTGGCACAGTGCAGGTTACCGCCCTGGAAGTGACCATTAGGCTGAACTTGGCATCACTTTACACTTTACAGAATGTTCCACTTAGTTATTAAATGTAATATTTACAACCCATCACTCCAGATTCCCTTCAAAGCTGCTGCTGAGCTCTGATCCCGTTCTGTGGCTGCCTGATCCTGCCACCCCCATTGGCAGAGCTAAACTCCTGTCTTGCCCTCCTGTTCTTAGCTTTCCAACCCAACCCTGGTCATTTTATGGCTCCCATTTCTTGCTTTTAACTCCAAATGACATGCAGTGACTGCTGCTATTCGTTATGTAGTGATGGATGTGCAAAAGCATGAAGGAAGCACTCCCGACACTGTGGGATCTTTACTCTTAAAATGCACTTTTTGAAGTCATAATATTTCAAAGCACATTTATAATATGTTTGCAATATGGGTAAAAAGATTACTTTAGTCTCCTGGAAAATGTAATTTTCCAGTAATTGGTGTTCTCCTACAGTCTCTCATACACATGCACTAATCCCTCTCCTCCAGCCTTGCACGTATTTTTATGCGATGTTATACTAAAGTAGGCCGCTGAACTTCCCCAGTAGCTCTGATTTTTAAAATCCCAGTAACTCCTTGTAAAATCAGATTTCCACAAGGGCAAAGAGTTTCTAATTATCTATCACATGCTCTGAGATTCGGCTCCGTGCCCATAGCACAATTCTCAGCTTTCCTATGGTTTGCAAAACCACCAGCTCCCCATTTCATGGTCGCAGAAAATTTTCTGAAAACCAGATAATATTTTCCTAACAGGTTTTACCTTTGGGATATCAATGGTTTTGGCGGTATTACACGCATATTCTCGAAAGCGAATTGATTTGTATTGTAATCACTATACATCTATTATCTGCAAAGGAACAAAATCAGAGTAATAATGTATGACCTGATGAAACTTTGCTTGTACTTCAAGTGTGGACGCTTGTGATTAATACATCCCAGTCTCCACACTGAGGAAGAGACTTCGCTTCTGCTATTTGAGCAAATATGGTGGGGTTTGTGTGATTCCTTGTTCAAACTTCAGTCCTGCCAGGGCCTTTTTTCCCCAGTCCTACCTGCTCCAACTCTGTGGCAGGAAACGCTAAGTATCTGCTGAAAATTTAATGGGTTCATCAAAAGCTTTGGGGTATTGTGTTAATAATTAATTCAACGTGAGTCAACATAACTCATTGTAGTCATGTTTCATGGAATAATAAAAGACAGGGTTGGTAAAAATCTATTAGTATACCTACATCCTCCTGCTGTCTGTGCAGGATTGCTCCATACTGGGTATATTTTTCTTCACTGCATATTTAATACTCATTTTCCAGTACCTCATTCTTAGTATTTTTGATGTAAATGAGCTATTTTTGATGTAAATGAGCAGTTTCATTTCTCTTGCATAAACAAATCTCAGACCTCCTGTATTGTAATATCCTTGTTTGCCCCAGTAGTAAAAACTTCAGCACTAAGCTGAGTTGATTCTCTGCTCAGCACGGAGCCAGCGCACAGCACCTGGCAGTAAGTGCTGCAGCACATTAACATGTTCTGGCAAGAAACTAAAGGACAAAAGGAAAAAAAGAAAGAAAAAAAGAAAGACAAAAGACAAACCAAGGAAATCAGAAGCTTCTGCATCCTATCATGACGGGAAATCATATCAGAAAACATTCCAAAACTCACTGGTGCATCTTCACCCACAGATGAGCTGCCCATCCACCTTGGTACTTTAATTTCATACACCGCCAGTTTCTAAGTGAACAAATATGAGGATGTTCTGGTGCCCGAATATCCAAGTATATTTTCTTCTGCTCAACAGTGCTGTAATACACTGCTGTGCTAGAGCCAGGGCTGAAAGAGTTTGCTTTTGTTTCAAATACACTAACACATCCCTGCTCCTCCCGGGCTGCTGGGAAGCCAGCAGAGGTGGAGGGATCCCACCCTTACATATCCCCCAGCTACTGCTCCACAGCAAAGTCTTCCAAGGCAATTATCTTCTACTTTAACCTCTCACAATCTCAGTTCAAAGGTCAGGGCCCAATAAATGAGATTTCGTCTCAATTGTCTAATCACCATTAATCTTGTTAGAGTGATCCTCTGCTCCATCTGTTCTCCGACTCTCTTACTTGCACTTTTCCCATTCCTTCCGTCTTTCTTCCTCCTTTTCATTCCCTAGGACTCATCCAAGCACATTTATGTATACTTTCCTTTTGCTATATTCGGAATTCTCAACTCTTTCTTTTTAAAAAAAAAAACAAAACTTCATTTCAAATGCTTCCAATTTCTGAATATCTTGTATACAAGGTCCAACAAAATTGTATTGAAAATGCTATTTGTTTTCAAGTTGACTTCCTACGTGTCCTAAATCTGCTAAATTTTCAAGAGCTGTTTTTCCTGTGTCCTTTGAATAACCCTTTCTTAAACTCTAATCCAACAGAGCCCAGACACAGAAACCCTTTCAGCTTGTCAAGACTTTTCCTCTCCATTACATTTCCCATTAAGTTTTGCTTTTGTTTTGGCTACTGTTTCAATCTTAGATATATTGACAGTCTGTATTCATGCTCTTGTTTGTTTGTTTTTTATACCTCTCCTGATTTTACGCTGGCCCAGGTGTTTATGACCATCTGCTTAACAAAAATAAGAATCTGTTCTCAAAAAGAAGAGGAGCAGACAATTGCTGTGTGCACTCTTTTGGTTTCAATAGCATTGATTCAATCATCTACTGTGATTTTTGCATCTACAGGAGAAAGAGATGTTAAAAAGGTAAAAATAAGGAACCTGTAAAGCAGTGTATAGGAAAAAAAATGGAGGTTTTGAATCTTCAGATATGTCATTTTTGTGTCAAATCGTAAAAATCCTATGTATTATCCATCTGACAGTATACATGCATATGTTTCTATATTTAGCAGCCAGGAGATAAGCTTAATAGCTAGCTTGCATTTGCCATCAATGGGTCACGTGGCAGGCGTACGCGTGGGACAATGCTCTGTGTCTGCACCGTGAGCTTCTCTCCCTACTTCATTTGAAAAAGAAACAACCATAACTCAGATCTTCACTCATTTCTTTGAATGCCTATCCTGCAAGTGTTCAAATTAAAGACATTTGGGATTTCCTACTGGTAGATTTAGGGTTATTCTGAAGGAGGGAGGCAAGAGAAACAGCCTTAGTTACCCTGAAACTATACTTGTTTTCCTCAGAATTTTAAAGCTATGTTATTTGCACCTTTCTAGCCTTCTTACAGGATTATTTTCTTGGGGAAAGAAGTGGAGCCTCAACGGAGCACTCCTGACGGCCTGATCTGACTTGCAGGCAAAGACCACGGGGACTCTTTCTGCCGTTTCCTTTCTCACCCGGCTGTTTCCACACGACGTGGTGATTCAATGTCCCGTGGAGCCAGGAAGGCTTGGCTCAACAGCGTGCTTGGAACATGAGAAGTGAGTTTTGCTGCTTAAAGCTCGTGATTTGCCAAGAGCTGAGCAGGAGCTGTGGGACTGGAGCACCTGGGACGGCTCAGAGGTGAGGGGTCTGAATCCTTCTCCGTGGGAAGGAGGCATGTCTGTACATTTACCCAAATCTGAAGAGTGCCAAAGCCTCTGCCTTTTGATTTGTGCAAGTAGAATACCAACCACCACCAGATAAAACCCTGGGGAGATTCTGAGGCTGCTGTATCCATCACCCCCACCTGCACCCACCTCAGGGTTTATGGATGAAGGGATGGAGACTGCTCTGCTCTCCATCTCTCTTCCATCTTCTTCCCCAGTCCTTGTTAGGGACAGAAGAAAAGCTGGTAACATTCATGTTATCAGAATAGCATTGCATCCTCCAGGTAGTGCTCTGCTCCACACACATGTGCTGGCTGGCTCATCACTCTCATTAGGAAAAGCACATCATTAATGCCCCCAGAGCTGGCAGGGACGGCATTCCACCCCTAAAACTTTTTGCCTTGAATTCAAGCTGTTCAGCAGTGACATATACTGCCTTGTGACACAAATTCCTTTTCATTAACTAGGAAGTGGAAGAAAGCCTTAATTAGGATATCAAATGTCAGGAAAATGCAGTAAAGGCCATTCAGCTTTGAGGTTTGGGTCTCTCTAAACCCAAACACTGATGGCACAAAACCACTGTGATGACAGATATGATGGGCTGCCACTGTCCCATCCTTTATGAGAGTAAAAGCAATCAGAGGGGTCTTTGGGCCATTGGCTGCAGGTCAGAAGCTTTGTTCCCCAAAGTGTCTAACAGTTGAACAAAATAAAGTACCAAGGTCCTAAAAAAAGGGGTGTGAAGTACTGGCCTAGTACTGGCTGGCTGGTCCCTTATACTGGTGTCTGTTGTTGAAGCACAGTGGGTTTCACTGGCATCAGGTGTGGCATTCAGTTTGCCAAAACAGGAGAAAACCAAAATTATTTGAAATTCCGAAAAGGTGTGTCTATCACTATTTCAATGAGCGTTATTTGAGATGTTTTAGTAGGATACTTTAAAGGGAGTAAACAGTGTCTGGAGAGGCCCAGGGGAGGGAAGGTCAACCTGCCATGTGTCCCACTGACCCGCAGTGGGACCCGCCAGAGGACCCACTGTTGGGCTGATGATGAGACCCATTATGTGGCCTCCTTCATTTAACAAAACCTTATCAGACATACCTCTGCTTTTCTTGTGAAGTCCTTCTCAGCAGGAAAACCAAGGAAAATCTACTTGTGAGGCCACATGGGTACCTTGTGCACTTAAACTGGAGGCACACCACTCAGACAGCAGAAGATAAGGACAACTGGGGTCAGCAATTAAAGGCAGACTGGCACATCTGGGTATGCTTATGGGCTCCTTGAACTAAGCCCTACAGGAAAATGTTGTTTGCTGTCATTAAGGTTTTTCCTCTTCTTTTTTTTCCCTCTTCCGTCTCCAAACTCTAGGTCAGAACATACCCAAAGTTTTACTTTCTTGCTCCCAATGGTGCATGAACATCATATTTTGGAAAGTTTTCTGTTTTACCCTTTATGTTAGGAGCCTCATAAATGGAACAAGGTGCAGCACTGGGGTAGGACATTTCCTGCAACGGGGACAAAACCCTGGGTTTGTGCCTTTTCACTCTTTTCTCTTGCTTTTAAAGTGCATTCCGCTAATGTTTACAACTATTTAGAGACAAATACTCCATTTGCCCTAAGAGCTGGTTATGGGCTTGTAATGCTGAAATAAAGAGCAGAGTGATTTCATCCTGGCTGTCGGTGATGGGCCCAGCCAGGCAGTAAAAGGGTCCCTGTGGTGCAGGTGGGTTGTGCTGAGCTGCAAGCCCACAACGTGGGAGCGGAGGAGGTGGTGGTTAAGGCAGCCCTGGAAGAGAAAAGGACCATTTCAATAAGGGATAGATGCAGAAGCTTTTGGAGAAAGGGGAGATGAGAGCCCAAGGGTTTAGAAATTGTGAGTGAAATCTGGGCCTGAGCAAAGCATCAGCACCCAAGCACCCTCCTGAGAATGGACAATTCCCAACACCGCCAGTCCTATAGCGAGGGGAAGGGGAGGGAAAATGAGATATGATCTGATGAAAGATGTGAGTACATAGATTGCTGAGTTCCCTGACAAATTAGGAAAACCACATGGCCTGAGTGCTGTTTGGAAAACAAAGAAAAAGCTGAATGCAAGCATGCATGCTTTGGAAGGAATTAGGAGATGTGTAGATGAGTGTATTATGAAATCTTAAGTGAATCCTTTGCCCATTAGAGCAATACATCTCTGTCACAGCTGAGCTGGAATACAAGTTCTTGGGACACATCACTGCAGAAACCTTCAGAGACAGCCAAAAGAGGGATCTACTGGCTCTGGAAAGCTGCAGAGCACAACGCAGTCTGCAAAGATGCCGTGACCTCTCATGTCAATGGCTCCCATGGGCCACACGCTGCCCTAAATGTGCCTGCTGAGGTTTCACAGAATCACAGAATGGTTTGGCTTGGGAGGGACCTTAAAGATCATTTAGTTCCAACCCCCTGCCATGGGCAGGGACACCTTCCACTAGACCATGTTGCTCAAAGCACTGTCCTACCTGACCTTGGACACTTGCAGGGATGGGGCAGCCACAGCTCCTCTGGGCAGCCTGGGCCAGCCTCACCACCCTCACGGTGAAGAACAGCCCTTGAAGGAGTCGTTGGCCCTTCTCTCCCTAAGAGTTCCTCATGGACAACATAAGCGTTACTCACCCATCAAATCCACAGCCTCCAGACACCCCATGTCACACAGCAGGGTGGTTTCTCACATCACAGAAAGACATTGACACTTTGGGAATGGAAACTGAGGCACATGTACCACCCGAGCAAAAATTCCAGGACCCCCTGGACCATCCTTCACCCTTTTCCTCCTTCTCCATTCCTGGCTTGGCTTGTTCTGCTGAGGTGGTGCCAAAGAGAGGCAAAAGCCTTGTCCCAAACCTCCTGCAAGGCTCTGGGGTTCAAGAGCTGTCTCACCATCCCCAGTTCTCCCTGGCACTTGCCTCCAGCCCTCGCATCCCTGTCCCCTCCAAGCATTTGGGACAGGGCAGTCCAAAACTTCTCCAAAAAGATCTAAGTTTCACCCAATCCCTTCTTTGAAACAGTGATAAAAAACATTCAGAGATGATGAAGCATCTATTATCATGTTTGAAAAGAAATTTGGGGCTCAGAGGGACCCTTGCACAGCCCCCAGAGTTCAACAGCAGACTTGAAAGACCACCAGTTTCTCCATTCAAAAGAAAGGTCTTTTTGAAGGCCACGATGGCAGATGAATGACTCTCAGATTGGCTCATAATCTGGTTTAAAAATCAATACCGACAAGGCCCCATTCCAGCAAAGTACTTAAGCCGAGTACTTGGGGTTAAGCACCTGTTTTGTCAGGGCTGAGACTTACAGGCTCAACTGCAGCTGGTTAACATGGAAATGACATTTTTCTGTTACCCCAAACTGAGCACTAACAACTTTTTCCCGTGCCTGACTGCAAGCCAAAATAATGATGAGCTAAAAGCACTGAAATTGTGATTTGTACCCCCCCCTCCCGCTTTTTTTTTATTACTGTAGATGCGAAGAGTTCAGCCCTTTCTCCACACCACTCCATGGCAAACCTGACTGGGTTTGAGGGATTACAGCCCAGGTGCCTCTGATGACTCAGTTGCCTTCCAAAGGCAACTTTGGGAGTGCTCCAGGCCACCCACCACCCATCTTGTATTTTGGATCATTTCAGGCAGAGATTTCAGGTCCTTGCTATCATACCTCTGCAGACAGACAGACATATATGTATGTATATATATTTTTTGTAGCATTTAGCAGAATTTCACCATGCTCCAGGTGGCCTTGGTGCTCAGCCCCACATGTTCACACCTGGATATCAGCCTTAAATCTACCCCAATCTGAACACTAAGGACAGTGCAAGAAATACCTTCTCAGCAAAATGTCAAGCTTCACCTCTCTCTGATAACACCTGCATACAAAGAAATTACATCAGAAATGGCTTCCCTCAATCTCAGTAAAAGCACATTAAGGAAAACTTCCATTTCTAGGAAAAAGACTTGACAGCTGTGTTGAAATTACCTCTGGTAATTTTGACTGAGTGGAAGCTTTTATATTCGATTGCACCAAAAATGTAAAGTATGTGTCAGTTATTAAGCTTTTATGTCTGACACTCAGTCTGGTACCTGATGACATCTTTCTAGCAATCTGGAGATCGTGCAGCTAATGTACTTGGAAATGGTAGAATTAGGTATGGTGGAAAGTCATTAAATTTTAAATTAAAATGGGCTTTCTTGGTTCTTGAAGGTAATCTTCCTCTGCAGAAGTCAGAAAACATCTCCAGTAGTAGCTGTCTGAGCTTTCTTGCTCTTCCTTTAATAGTGACAATTAGTTGACTTGAGTATCACACCAGCTTTGCTGTGATTAAATGGGGGGAACCTGCAGGCTCCCACAAAAACAAAGCATCAAGTCCTCCTTGCCACTGGCACCTGGCAGCTTGGGCACCTGCCTTAGCCTGAGCTTTTTTTAGCCCGATTTCAAAGGTTATAAAGGAAAAAATGCCATGCAAGCAGTCTGACACTCTGGCAAGCCAAGCTATTTTCTACCCAAGGCTTTTTAAGCAAGAAATGTCTAATAGTACATCATACGGCTGCCTTTAAGGGGCAATTTCAGGGAGGGACACAAATCTCACTTAGACTAGTCTATTAAAATCCACATAAAAATAAACACACCAAAATAGCTGAAGGGGAAAAAAAAAATAATGCTTGTAAAACGTTTAGACCAAATTAAACAGCCTAGAAATGCTTAAACCAGTGTTGCCATGGTTTCGTACACCAGCGGGATGCTACGTCATCTAAATTCTGAAACTCTTCCCCGAGATGTGGGAACCCCAGCCCCACAAAGGGTGATGGGCAGAGCACGGCGGGGCTGGCTCCTCACCCCAGGGCTCAGAAACGCTCCCCAACACACCTGGGCCCATTGCTTATTTCAAAACAAGGCAGCTCTTTGTTTCTGCTTGCAAGTATTATGTGCAATTAATTATTTGGTAGGAAAAGTAACTACAAAATAGATATTGATAAGAGGTACATGACAAACACAGACTTGAGACAGATTTCTTAACTGCATTTATAGCCATGTGTTTTGTGTAAACACATGTTCTGAATAAAATCTTATTCATGTTGGCTGCAGAATTCCCACCTCACTTCACTGAGGGTGGTGAGAGCCTGGCCCAGGTTGCCCAGAGAGGTGGTGGCTGAACCATCCCTGGAGACATCCCAGGCCAGGCTGGACGGGGCTCTGAGCAACCTGAGCTGGTGAAGATGTCCCTGCTCATGGCAGGGGGGGCACTGGGGAGCTGGGAAGGGCCCTTCAAGCCAAACCATCCTGTGTTTCTATGATTTTTCCATGCATGGGCAGCATCAGGATACCTGTGCAACCTCCCACAGCACCCACTCCTCTGCAGGAGTCTGATGGTGACCACAGGCTGTTGTAGTTCATGGTGCAACAAGATCAACCCCCCCAGGTGTTGCCACTTGCTGTGTACTCTGGGATCAGCCAGGTTCTGGCATTAGCAAGCAGCACTGGTGCCTTGTAGAGCTCTTTAGAAAATGTGGGTTCCCACCTTACGGCTGAGCTGAGGCTGTGCTTACCACAGCATACATATCCTGCAATTCATTAACGTGGTAACGATCTCTGGGCGAACATTAATGGTCTTTGTGCGAGTATTAAGTGATACATCGCTGCCAAATATCTGGCTGTCGTTAGCAGCTTCAACTCTAAAGGTAAGCACCGCAGAGGAAAATAAAAAAGCGTTATTAAAAAAAAACCCTCTCAAAATAAACCTTAAAGAACAATAAAAACAAAACAGAATATAAACACACCCCTTAGTGCCTCTGCTGCAGCACGCACCGCAGAACATATGGCATATAGGATCACCCACGGATCAGTGTTTCCTGTACAGACTCATGTCAATGTGAGATGGGGAATAGCAAGATGTGCTTTGCTTTACTGCTGCTACCAGGGACCCCTTCTGCATTTCACGTGGTTCTCGTGCCGGTGAGGAGAGCTCTTGCAAACCACTAACTGCTCTTGTTAGCGGTCCAGGCAATCAAAATATCCTGACAAACGCAGGAAAAACAGGTGAGTTGGTTGTATCTGAGCATAAGCACAGGACCTGATGGAATCCCTACTCCTCTGCTGAGGAATGCAACACCAGCGATGTCACTTCTGTCTTGACACCATGGCAGCTATTGGGGACACAGCATCTCTGCAGTTTGAGACAGTGCTTGGACCCAAAATGGACTTGGGGCTTTTCTTACTTCTGAAGTTATTTGGGACAGACTTTTGAGCAGGGTCTGTTGGGACAGTACAAGGGGTGATGGTTTTAAACTAAAGGAGGGAGATTCAGGCCAGACATGAGGAAGATATTTTTGACCCTGAGGATGGTGAGAGCCTGGCCCAGGTTGCCCAGAGAGGTGGTAGATGAACCATCCCTGGAGACATTCCAGGCCAGGCTGGACGGGGCTCTGAGCAACCTGAGCTGCTGAAGATGTCCCTGCTCATGGCAGGGGTTGAACTGATGAGCTGGGAAGGGCCCTTCCAACCCAACCTATTATCTGATTTTTCAGCTGAAGGGCACATTCACAGGCACAAAGTCAGTGACCCCATCCCCTGTGCCAGCCCCGTGGTCTGCAAGATACCAGCAGCTCCTTCGCAGGGACACACCACATGCATCTGTGTTAAGTGCAGCAGAGGGGACGAAGGCAGCCTCATAAAACCTGCTTTGATTTATTTAATGACCTGCTTATTACCAAAGATGAAAGAAAGGAGCAAACAAACCTAGGAAGTGCCATTAATGTTGTTTTCTAGCACTTTCTGATGGAAAAAAAAAAGGCATATTTCTTGGCAATATGTGTGAGCTCATTATCCCCAGGCTGTGTGAAGCTGTGTATGGGGGTCCTGAAGCCCTGGGATATCACATTGGGAAGGGCACCAGGAGAGATACCCAGAGGCCATGGTGTCTCAGGAGTATCTATCCATCCTCCCACCTGCAAAGTCCTACAGCATCACCATCCCCAGTGAGGAAGGAGCCAAGAGTCAGAGCCTATTGGTTACATCATTAGCTGCCATCTAATTAATCAAAAGAATAGTTTTTAAAATGACATTACAGAGCTGAGATGGACCACCTCTGATTTCCCCACTATTGCTCCAGACCCCACGATGCAGTTCAAACAGAAATACAGATGTACAACCCCTGCTGATGGGAGGTCCCCTGCATAACCTCATAACCTCCAGATCCCATTCACAAGATGAGCAACACCTGAAATCCAGACTTAAAGAAGGGTCCCATGCCAGAGCTGTGATGCTCAGGGACCCCAAAATGCCAGGGGGTCTCATCAGCACACAGGCCAACCCTTTTCTGTGCTGGCTGGAGGATGAACAAATCCCCCAGATTCAGGGGTAAGAGAAGCCAAGGTAATGGGTGCAAGACACCCCAAATCCGCCAATGGCTACACAGTTAATTCAAAGGGCGTACATTTGAAGTGTAGTTCGCATTAAGTACCAGTGGGTAGGAAAATACTTCTAATTATTCCCCCATACTTACATTTTCACACCTCCATTTCTTTTATATTCAATTCCCTTGTTTCCTTTTTCGGGGTTAATTCTGTTTTCAGGCAAAGAAGAGCACAAATATGGTTTGTTACGCAAAATAAACTGCCATGCTCTGTGATTTGGCTACAAAATAAGCTGGTTTGGGGAATGCCATAGACAGCATACTGCATAAGAACACATTTTCACAAGGGACTCTGTCAGACACAGCAGCTCCTTTCCCCAAACAAACACAAGTCTTGTTTGCTAAGTTGGTTTTACTTCTTTGGCAAGGGAGAATTTTTCAAAGTTCTTCATTTATTTTTGATTTATATGATTTTCCAGTGTTTTCCAGCTCTGTGAATTACCCAGAGCAGAGGCTGGGAGCACAGAGTGGAGTGTGGGCTGAGCAGTGGGGAATGTCTGGATGTGAACGTGCAAATTCAGCACTTGGTGAATTTGTCCCCAAATGTCCCCACTCAGCAGCTTCAACACCAACATAACACAGTTTTCTGGCTCTCATGACATTATAGACAGCCACAATTCATCCTCTGCTCTTTTTCTTAAGGCACCAGCTTTGATTCCTGCAAATACACAAGGTTCTCAGCAGTTGTTATTTTCACTATTTTCAATTCTTTTCATTTTCAGGTTTTTTCATCTGCTTTTCAGTGAAAGGGTTGGAAAGATGGCCCTTCGAAAGGCAGCAAAGCTCGACATGGAGGGCTTTAGGAATATAAACATGACGTGGGATTTCATGTCCCATGCTTCCTACGTGCCAAAGGCTGACAAAGTGTTAATGTTTCTCTGGCCTGAGCTTTGTGGGCTATTGTCAACTTTTATTCTGCTATTGAATGCGTAGCCTCAGGCAAGCATTTGCCCTCTTTGCCTCCGTTTTTCAATCCATAAAATAATAAAGAAATTACAATACTTTGACAGCTATGAAAACACATGACATTTATACTCATCATTTACATAACGCTTTCTTCTCAAAAAAATAGATGCATTGCCTCAAATTTCACGTTACTGTTCTGGACTACCACGTAAATGTCTCCAGAAGCAAACAGAAATGGTAAAAAGTTTGTGGTAGGTAGGACCAAAACTTCACAGCATGAGGCTGTAGAAACTCTTTGCATCTCAGGAGAAGCAAGTCATATTCTACCAGGAGCCAAAATGAACCAAAGCACATTATCACTTCATCTGTTCAAAATTTCCTAAGCCTAAGGTGCCACAAACACATTTGTATGAATGATTTTAGACTAGATAGATGTCTTAATATTTAAGATGTCAGATGGAGTAATATGTAAGTAATTATGTTTTGCCTTTCATTCAGTCTTTGTCAGGGGTACAGACTGATGGCCCCGGAGATTGAAAGCTTCTGTCTAGATTGTGAAAATACTCATTTTTAACACAATGAGCACAAGCTTTTGCTTCCATGCTTACCCAAGGGGGCTGAAAGCAGGACTGATCTATCCAGCTGTGGCAAAACCTTGTCCAGAAGAAGAGTCCTCCCTTTGGTAGCCTATGGAGATATGTTAATATATGGAGCATGTATAGCCAGTTTCCTGAGCGGCAGTGAGCTGGTGCTGGTATGGAGCACAGCCTCAGTGCTTGGCTCATGAGTGCTGCTGGTATTAAGAGTAGTTAACAGAAAAACCGCCACCACATAGTGCCTTTGTACATCTACCACAACCAGGCACTCTGAGCTCATATCTCCACCCAACCAGGGACACACAGGGCAGCAAAACTCAGCCTCTCCCAAACCTCCTCCAAGCAGCCGGTTTGCTTGAGCCAAGGGGGTTTGGCTGCTCCAGCACAAAGGCAGTGGGGAAGTACTGATAAATGGGTCAAGAAACAGAGGTGATGAAGATTATCTGGAGAGAAGTCTCCCAGAGGAGTGAGGGAGGTACCAGTAGAAGTACCAAGGCATAGAGTCATAGAATAGTTTGGGTTGAAGGGCCCTTCCCAGCTCCCCCAATGCCCCCCCTGCCATGAGCAGGGACATCTTCACCAGCTCAGGTTGCTCAGAGCCCCATCCAGCCTGGCCTGGGATGTCTCCAGGGATGGGGCATCTAACTCAATCCACATGGGAGATAAACAAAAGCATGAGAGTCCTGCTTACCTGAATCTGATCGAGCCCTGAGGACTCTCACAAGACAACCTCACTTTCAGGGAGCCAGCTGCACTCCTGGCAATCTGTGCCCTCCTGGGAGTGCACCCCATCATCACACAGCCTGGACTGGCACAAACTGGCAGCAAGCTTTTGGCCCATGAGATGAGAACACCCTTTTCAGATCAGTCTACCACTTTTCCCTGTGTTTGATACAGCCCTACGTGGTCTCACAGGCTGCCCACCAAAACCCATAATCGCAAGAGCAGGGATGAAATCTCAGCTCCTTCCAAGGTGATGGGAAACTCGGGCTGACCTCAGCAGCAGGCTGCAGTCAGGACACAGGCACTTTTCATGGAATCATCCGGGTTGGAAAAGACCCTCAAGATCATCAAGCCCAACCATTCCCCCAGCCCTGGCACTGTCCCACGTCCCTGAGAACTTCATCTCCATCTGTCCAACCCCTCCAGGGGTGGTGACTCCACCACCACCCTGGGCAGCCTGTTCTGGTGCTTCACAACCCTTTCCATTTTGCTCCTGATCTGCTGTGACCAGGCTCCAGCCATATATATATTTATTGCCTATTTATACAGCAGAACAAATTCAAGTATAAATTCAGTGCAGAACACAATTCATTAACTACCTGTTAGCAACATTACATATGGATGTGCAAACCAGGTTTACACAGCCCAACAGCACAACTACTAATATCTACTCACTGACATAATGGTTAAGATGAATGAACATCACAGTTTTAATCTGTTCACTTTTAGCTGTTGCCAGCCTTGTACAGTTATGAAGAACCTGCAAAGGCCACTCAGCAGCAAGTTTTGACAATTCACCTTTTTTTGCCCAGCTTTGCTATTAAAGAACACCAATTATTTGCGAAGTAATTTGTGAACATACCACGTGAAGAGAATGAAACCATTTCTCAAATTCTCATGCCTACTCCAGACCTGCAAAAATCAATTTATCTTGCAAAAAAATATGTTATATTTTAACAAAATGTAATAATATATAGTATATATATATAAAAGAATGTTTCTTTCAGAAACTCAGAAACTGCCCGGTGCTTTTCCCTTCCTTGCTTTGGTTAATTTGCCCTCTCCTGACAGAGCCCATTCCATGTGTCGCCCTTACCCGACTGAATTAGCAGCAACTTATAATAAATATTTAAAACGAAAAAATTCACAGCACAATGAGCAGCCTTTTGCAAGTCGGCATAATAACAGAAGGAGAAACAAAGACCTCCAAGAAACAGCAGTAAGATTTATCAAAAGGTCTTCGAGGCTCACGTGCCAGAGCTGCAGCTACAACTGTGCACAGACACCGCGTTTTGCTGATCTGGAGGCTCATTAGTGGAAACACAGCTGTTTTCTGCAGGAAACCATTGGCCTCTTGATGCAACACTGACTTGGTGGGGTGAAGCTGTTTTAATTAGCACCTGCAAACAGACAGTGAGTGTTTACAAGTTGCAATAGACTCTCCCCTGGGGAAGGATGCGGAGATTTCTTAACTCTTTAGCGCTGTGACCCAGGTATTTATTTACTCCTGTTTGTGCAAAGCCTGGGAGTGGTGATGGATGAGCCTGGGGGTGGCTGATACAGAAGCAGCAGCAAAAATGTCAGTTGACATGAAATACAGAACTCAAGAGTTGATCAACTCAAGCAAACCAAGAGCAGCTGACTTGCAAGGCCTCCATCATGCTAATTTCTAACATTTAAGGAATTTGAGGTAATGTGAAGTGAGCACACATGTTAACTAGTCCACAATTGTAGCAAACACACTATATGGAAACTGGAAACACAAGGACACTTTTACACATTGGCTTTGATGACACTGGATGCATTTTGCAAGCAAAAGCTCTTGTAGGAGAGGCACCACCAGCCCTTTGGTGCCTTCCTCTGCATTCCCAACTGGACAACAAAGCAGGTGGGTGAGCAGAGGCAAAAGATTTCCCTAAATATAAACAGTAAGAATCCAGAACTATCCAAAATTTGTTATCTGTGCTGTTCATCTAGACAGCGTGCACAGTAAGGAAGGCTGTGGATGTTGCTGTCTGTAGAGAGGACTGCACTTCACCTGTCCCAAAGCGGGACAAATTACCCTTCAGAGGAGGCTGGCCAGCCCCAACAGCTGTAAAGTCAGCTTCAGGAACCCACTGAACACCACACATCCAGTTCTGGGAAGATAAATATCATCCTTGAGACTGTCATATTTTATTAAGTATTCAATATGTGATTCCGATGGCAGCACTGCAAGTCTGGAGGCTCTTCAAGGTTACCTACATCTAAAAACTGAGAACATAACACAAATAAAAAGCTCAGAATGCAACACAGGCCCCAAACCAGCGAGACTTTAAATACCTTCTGTGGCTCTGAAGTTGATGATGTTGCACACTGAGTTCACCAGGGTGAATGTCTGGTACCCAAACAGCTCCAACCCACAGAGAGGAGGAGAGGTGTGAAAGCCAGGCTTATTTTTGTGCGCTCCAGAAAAGCAAGCAGAGCTCTGGTGGGTGGGGGTGCTTTAATGGGAGTGCAAAGTGGTGTGGGAAGAAGGGGAGGGAGCCAAGCAGCTGGCTTCAATTAATCATCAGCTCTGCTGGAGGCTGGGAGGATGACTCTGGGGTGGTGAAGGCCAGGAGAGAGCCATAGAGGGGAGGTGGTGTGGGCAGGCTGGGGGGTGCTTGTGAATCTCGGAACATGTTGGTTTGGCACATTGGGGAGCAGCGATGGGGGTGCAGGGGACAGCTCTGCAAATAACACCCAGCCAACAACCAGATAAATACAGTTATTTTGGTTTTGACTTCAGGAGAGTCTAGGGGAAGGACTGATAACAGTAGTTGTTATAAATGCTGTTATTTTGTGGAGT